>NC_056522.1:96294334-96320441 GCF_019175285.1 Sceloporus undulatus
TATAGAAGATTTAGCGCTCAGAAAAATTCCATGACAATGTCTCCCCATAGAATGCTCATAAATGAAAGTAAAAGTTTACCACAGCATAGGAAGACTAGAAGTTTATACCAGATTAAAATTTTTGTCCACCTAGCTTTGTATGTTAATCTTGATCCAAAGCTGCATATGAATACTAGGGCCTAAATCCAATTATTAGTCCAAATTAGAGTGCATTCATTGAATGAAGTACTGAGTGATAAGTCAGTAGAGCAAATCAAGCCAGAACTCTCCCTAGAAGCCAAGCTGACTAACCAGACTGTCATACTTTGGACATATCACGAGCAGACATGACTCATTAGAAAATGCAATAATGTTTGGCAAGGTGGATGGCAGTGTGAAAAGAGGAAGAGCCCATTACAGGTGGATAGACTCAGGCCCTGTACAGACCTGATTGAAAGGCTGGCCTGGGGACAAAATCAGGGCATTGCATCCAGATGACACATACCGTGACTCTGCCCCTAGGGTGCCATAATGCCGTGCGCTGCTTCATACAGCATGTGGCATCATGGCGCTCCTCCTGTGTTGAATCCATACGACACATTGCTGAAGGAGTGTCATATAGACATGCTGCTGCAGCTGTGATGCCTTTTTCAGGGTGCAAAAAGGAGCCACTTTTTGTGGCTCCTGTCATGGCCAGCCACGAAGAGAACTCGGAGGAGGACTCAGAGGACTCAGCTCCTCAGGTGCAGGAGGAACCTGAGGCTGTGCCAGGCCCCAGTTCTGCCCTGCCAGGCCCCAGGTCTGCTCTCCCAGCCCCAGTGGTTTGGGCTCAGCCAGACCCTAGTTCTCTGGGGTCTTCTCCAGTGGAGCCTGTGGCTCAGCAGCCCTGCCTTGCCCCAGTAGAAGGGCCAGACTTGGGAGACACAAAGCAGCAGAGCATTGACGTTCCTACCTTTAGCCAAAGGAGATCAGAAAGGGCATGCCCTCGCCGTTCCAAGAGGTTTGCTGAGAAACGCTCATTAAGCAGTCAGTAGCTGTGATAAGGGAGCTAGATATAAGGCACCTGGCACACATTGAGCTCTCTTGCCAGAGGCTAATAGTTATCATTAGGGAATGCTGCTTGATCTGGCTCCTGGCTTCCTAGACTCTTGACTGCCTTTGAATCCTTGACCTCAGACCGGACATTTGACAACCCTCTGGTACTCTTGGCCTCAGACTGGACTGGTACTGTGGCTCTCTGTAATCCTGAACTTTGGACTGGCTAGTGGCTTATTCTATTGGACATCGTTTGGCATTGAGGAGGAATTACTGCTGGCAGCTTGGCGTGTTTATCTTGCCCAGCAGGCTCTTATCAGCTGCATGAGTGTTTGTGTTGGAAGGCAGCATTCCCGGACAGCTCCTTTCTGTGCCCTCAAAATGCTGAATCAGTGCCGCAGCATGAGGTTGCCATGGCCCCAATCCAGCTAGGAAAGGGGCAATATCCCACCGCCCCTTTGGGGTGGTCTGTCAAGCCCCTCAATCAAGGAAGTCATGGCCCTGAGTCTGCAAAATCTGAACAGGGCAGTTGATGACTGGATTTCTTAGAGGTCTTCCATTCATAGGTCCCCATAAGTCAATGTCAATTTGACAGGAATTAACAACAAGCAACAACAATTGGTTTAATTGACTTACTCTAGTGGGATTAGTAAACTGAATTTAGGCCAAAGTAGTATCAGTATCAAAGAAACTCTGTTTTTGCATAATCTTTGGTCTGCAAGAGATCACTGAACAAGTTGAAAGCAACACCAAAGAATTCAACAGGACTTATTCATAGGGAAATGGGTATAAGATGTAAGGCTGTTGCACAGAAAAATATCCAAGGAAATGGATTGTGTTCCATAAAAGTTCCTGCTAAGACAAATCTGCTGCTCTTGAAAAAACCACAAGACGTCTTTTGTACTTTTTGTGCTGAAACAGACTTTGCATTGCTACAATACAAGTCTATGAGGCTCTTTTTCATAGTAGGGCCAGGGCTTACTGTGTGCTAAGTAGGTGTAGGATTCTAGCTTTAAGAAAGGTATTACACTTTACAAAGTGAGTTGGAGCAAGTGTATAATGGTGATTTTGCCACTGAAAATATGATTGGGGGAGGGGGGGGAAGAGTTTTCAAATCTTTCAGTTTTACTCTTACTTTAGCTCTTACTATGTCCCACAAAAGCAGACTTAATGAGAAGAAATCTCATACAGTACTACACTGATATTATTGTGCCTAATTACAAAGATTAAAATAAGATGGTAAATGTTTTCAAGTCTTCTTGAAGAGCAGAAACAGATGGACTCATACAAATAGTGGATGCCCACATGAGAATGTTGTAAAATTGCCATTTTTTTATAGCTTGACTGCAATTGCTTAGTGAGCAGCATTGGTAAAATTATGTTGGCATTAATATTCAAAAGTGACAATATTTACCTATGACATAGATACTACATTTTAGATCTTCTGAATGTTTGGCTTTAATTGTTGTGTAACTGGTATCTGAAAGTCATTGGCTACAGTGCAACACAGAATTAGATGGGTCTTAAGTGTGCATCAAGATATACCTCAGTGTGGCTGTTCACAATAAGATCCCAAATAACCTTATCAGGACAGCCAATTAAATCATGTTTTCATTGAGTTATGCATGTGTGTCTGTTGTTCTAATATTAA
The DNA here is from genome assembly GCF_019175285.1 of Sceloporus undulatus. Classification (NCBI taxonomy): domain Eukaryota; kingdom Metazoa; phylum Chordata; class Lepidosauria; order Squamata; family Phrynosomatidae; genus Sceloporus; species Sceloporus undulatus. Next base: position 96,297,000 of record NC_056522.1, read on the forward strand.
ATCAAGGAACATAAAATAATATCAGTAAAAAAAATATCCCAATAGTTGTTTTTTCAGTGCCATGACAATACATGCTTTATATAGTTTCATGCAAAAAAAAAGAAGAAAAAGAAAAGAAAAGATAGGAGCTTGCCATTTGTATGCATTGTGAAATAAATCTATTTTGCTTCTGTCAATGTGATGATAGATTAGCCTTGTTAAAAACAAACACAATCCTTGTAAATAAAAAGTGAATTTAGCCTGCAGAATTTTTACAAGCTGAGCAAGAGGCTAGGTGTCTGTATTTCTATGCTGCCTTTGTTGGAAAAGATGTACAGGTTAGCCCCTCAGCACAAAAACAATGACTTCTAACCAGTGGACTAGCAAAGGTGGACAGATCACTCTGATTCTCTTTGCCCTTCCCCTGAATATTCATGCTGTGAGATAGAGACTTTACTTCTTCTACAAGCATCACACAAATCAAGTGAGTTTATGCAGGAGGATGGAGGAAAGCAGACCTCCTTCATCAGCTTACTGACCCGCCTGCATTGAATTCCTAGTCACCTTTGGCAACTAGGTGTGTTGTTAAAAGCAAGGCTTATATTGACAAATGAGAAAGGCTGATACAAAATATTACACTGGAAGGGGTGAACTTTAGGTGAAAGAATATCTACATATTGCTATGAAAAACACACACATAAGCAAACACACACATTATTAGATCACAAACACTTCTTAAAAAACATCTGTTAAGATCATCTTTCTCTCTGGGACTCTTAAAGTGACCATTTGTGTTTTACCTGGGGCTTTTGCTTCAGTATCTGGCATGATGGAACACAACTTGAAAGACTTTTTTATTACCTCCTTGTAAACAAATCAATCAGGTTGAAGGGTGCAATTATGTTAAGGAGACAGAAAGACAAAAAAGAACTTTACAAAGGGCTGACACATTCTTTAAAAGTGTGGCTGAAGGGAGAGTGAGCGGGGACTGATGCATTAGTGGCCAAGCATTCCAGGAGTTCAGAGATTAGAGTGGGAACCCAGCACTAACTATTTGGAAAGTGCAAGGCTCATGTCTAAATAAGAGGGGTCTCTCAAGCATGCCTAATAGCTCTTCTGTGAGGGATGGGAAAAAAGAAAAGAGTGAGAGTGGAGCTAAGGGGGGAAAGTTTATATAGAACTGTGAAGTGCTGCTATATAGCTAATCATGGGCATATTTTTAGGCCACTGGTCACCATGTAGCTGCCGACTGGTGAGATTATTTTGAATAGGTTTAAGGCCAGGGAAAAAACCTGCACATACATCTCAGTGCAGTGAAGCAAAGATGCCTGATGGAGTAAGGGTGGGTGCTGCCTCAGAGAAATTGCTCAGTCTCTTCATGCCTGTGGTCAGATTGCCCTTGCAATATTGCCCAAGTAAGTTTTCCAGCTCATTGCTTGCCATGAGAGTGCTCAAGGCAGCTCAAAGTTTTGCATCTTACTTTTAAAATCCAGCAAACACTCCTTGTCTCTCTTTTGTGCTCATGAATTGACACAGCATGCATTTTCCTGCCCAGTTGTGGGCCTTGATCTCTACCCCCATCTGGAATTGTGCATCCCCACCCGCAGCAAGTAGTGGCTGAGAGATCAATTTTGCAGAGAGTAATCCTTCATTATGAATGCTTGTTTTGTGCAAGTTATACAAGAAGGTTGCATTGTAAAACCCTTCTGCTGAACTCTTACACAAAAATCGTCTTTACTTGGGGCATAAATCCTTTTGTGAATAGCTCTTCATTAGTACTTGAGAAGTCCTGTATGCTTTACAACCCTTGCTCATTAGCCAGTATTCTGAATAAAGAATATTGGTTAGTCAGATGTAACCCATGCAGTTAATTTAGGGATGCTTTAGAGAAAAGGCCAGGAAATAGTCAAGATAACCATAAGTTATTTTTTCAAGGGACTCACCTCATCAGCAGAAAAGATATGTCTAGAAAACAAGGACAGCAAAGGAGAAGATGTCAGTGTGGCACACATTTTATAGTTCAGCTGGTGCTTGTCTGGAAGCATTTCATGATTTTGGGTCACTTTGGGAAATAAGTGCATCTTTAAGTATCTGTTTGGGTGTTGGTCTTGGGCACATAGAGACATGGTCATATATTGTGTCTGATAGGAAGCCATTGTACTGTCTCAGCACTGAGATTAGAATAGCAAATGGTCAAGAGGGCTGAGGTTGTTGTATTTTAGCTATATCATGAGAAGAAAGGACTCACTAGAAAAGACTACTGTATAATGCTTGGTAAAGTTAAGGGCAATAGGAAAAGAGGAAGACTGCATTCCAGATGGATAAATTTAATCTGAGAAGCCACGACCATGATCAGGATGGTTGGTGATGGCGTGACCTGGAGGTTTCTCATTCATAGGTTCACCATAGATTGAAGTCAACTTGAAAGTAGTTAATGACAACAAAATATAAGCCAACAGTTCTCTCAAGTACACGAATAATCAGTGGGCCCTAAAGCTGATATTTGAATGTTAGTCAATCCCATCCCATCCCTTATTCCCTTGTAAAATGGATACATCTTAACTTGGTTGGTGCGTCTGTGGAGAGATTTTCACAGGCAGGGATGTCACCACTGGAGGATCCTTTCCTATGTTACTGCCCTCTGAGGAAATGCTCAAAGAAAGATCTCAAGGAATGGGCAGATTAATGATGAGAAACGTGTCTGTCAAACACTGGGGTCCAGACCTGTAGAACGCTTTGAACATTAAAACTACTGCTTTCAATTAGCCTTGGAAATGCATCAGTATTTAGAGCAACTGGGTCAGAAAAGTGCAACTAGGTCAGACATTATAGTCCCCATTATAAGTTTGGCTAGTGCATTCTCTACTAGATACATTTCTGTCTTCATATATGCCACAAATTTAAGTCTTTCTAGATGTGTGTGATTCATCACATTTTAACAGGATGTGATGATAGTTTGTGACTATATTAATTGTTAAGGACTACTCTAAAATATAGGTCTATTAAAATGGAATGTTTTGAAGAATATTTCTCAGTTTTTCAAAGCTGGGTAGTATATATTTGAGGCTGAATTCTCAAATATATTGTTTCAATTCTCAAATACATTGCTTTACCATGTTAGTGTTTCTGCAAAGATTGTAAATTATAAGTGGGAACATGACTATAAAGATGCTGTTGCCCTTATGTCTTGTTTGTCACTTCCCATCAGCATTGTGAAAACAGGATGTGGGACCAGATTGGTTTTGGTCTGATCCAGCAAGAGTCTCAGTGTTGTGAGTATTGTTCATCCAATCCCAACATGTGCCCATAACAATCAGATTCTATGATATGAATGACAGCTGTCAGTGACAACCTCTTACTTGTAATATAACAAACACCTAACAAGCATAATGGCCCACATGTACTGATTCAATTGTATAATCAGGCTACCAAATTAACTTGTGATTCTTTGTGGTTTACAGCCTAAATGAACATTTCTCATTTACTAAAGGGAAAAGGAAAATATCTTGTAGGTTGTCAAATGCCTGAGCAGCTCTTCTCCATATAAACACCTGTTCAAGCATACAATGACAGCTGTGTTTCCCCATACTCAAGGTTTCTTGTGCAGCTGTGCTTACATTCTTTAAGGATAAAACAGGCTTTTTTACATCTTTTTTTCTACCTCCATAAGAAATTACTCCCCCTGCGATTTTGTATAGCACTCATCAGAAACTATATCATCTGCAAATGCCTTTTGAGAGAATGAGAGCAGGGTCAAGAGCTTGTGAGGAGCAATTCATCATTAATGCCTTCATCTGCAGGAAATTATATACCACATCTTTTATGATACATAAAATCAACTTACCATGTGTTGCTTCAATTTCTAAATTACTCCCAGCGACTGAAAGGCACATAATTGTTTGATTCCATCTACCCACTAATACTTGCTTGTGGTATTTTTTTAAAAAAAATGCTCATTTCAGTCATTGCCACCAAACATGTTAAGATTTGTTATACTGTAACACAGAGATCAGAAATCTATGACAAGTAGCACATCATTCACTCTGTGACCAGAAAGGATCTAAGGTCCTATTAACAAATTACTTTGAGCTCACATGTTTGTGTGTCATCACCATAGCTCTCCCACTCATATATATTTTACCAATGTTGTAGGAACAGATTGCAGGGTTTTATACAATGCTGATATGATGTATAGCCACACAATCTGTTGTTCCTTTGCTAGGGGAAATCAGAGATGCACATAACCCACAGCAGCAAGTGAATACCTATAGCATGGGTGACAAATGTATCATTCAAACTAATGTAAACTGGAAAGGTGGGAAGGTGGCAGAAATAACTAAATATTAATGTTCCATTGATACTTTATCCAATGCTTCTCACAAGCTGGACAAGTTTTTCACTGAATTATACCTGTTTTGTTGTAGTTCCATATTGTTAATTGTCTTTCTGAGTTTTTTTGAGTTTTTGTGGTTGTTTATTTGGGCCATTTCCCCTGCCCACATTTACTTTATACCTTTATATGAATCATAATGATGTGTATGTGTGTGTGTGTATTAAAAAATAAATACTTGCTGGAAGAATGGGGCTGTGTGGTACGTGATGTCAATGTTGCATAGTGATTTCAGCAGAGATCCAGAATGTAGTCTTCCCTCCCCACTGAGACATTAAGTTTACTGGATGGCTTCACTCTCTTGGAGTCTGAACTGTATCATAGCACTACAGTATTATAGTATTGTGAAGATTAAATGGGAAAGGCATTTATATTGCCTTGAGATCAGCAGAGGGAAGGTAACATATAAGATGCAACAATTAAATGACACTTAGTTCAGTGGCTCAGATTATTAAGTCGGCAATTTTTTTTGTTGCTGTTGTTAACTGTCCACAAATTGACTTTGACCTCTTCAGACCCTGTGAACGAGGCATCTCCAAGATATTCTATCCTCCATGGTCCTGCTCAACTCCTGAAAACTTAGGGCCATGTCCTCTTTGACTGAGTCCATCCATCTAGCATGTGGTTTTCCTCTCTTCCTATTGACTTCTGTCTTTCCAAGCATTATCATCTTTTCTAATTCATCATGTCTTCCCATGATATGTCTAAAATATGAGAGCCTCAATTTAGCCAACCTGGCTTCTAGAGTTCAGATCTTATTTGTTCCAGGACCCATTTGTTGGTCTTTTTAGATGTCCATGGTATCTGCAGAACTTTTCTCATGCACCACACCTTAAATTAGTTGCTCTTCTTTGTAACAGCTTTCTTCACCATCCAGCTCTCACACCCATACATGGTGATGGGAATTACAATGGCTTAAACAATCCTCACTTTAGTGTTTAGTTGCACATATTTGCATTTTAGGATATTTCATAGTTGCCATTCCTAATCCTAATCTTCTCCTGATTTCTTAACTCCCATTGAATTCACTGTCAGTTTTAAGAATGCATGTATACTAGAGATGGTAAATATGTGGCCCTCTGTCTCTTGTCAGAGTACAACACCCCATTCTTCTGCACTGGTTATGCTGGCAAGGGCTGATGGGAGCTCAGTTGCAGTCCAACACCATCTGGAGGGCCACATGTTTTCCACCCTTGATATATAAGATGTCTGCATTAGGTACATAAACACAATCTCTGGGCCAGGAACTGGCAATCTTATTCTTAGCAAAATGGGAAACAAATGCATGAAGGACCTAGAAAGCTAATAGGACAAATTGTGTTGTTGGCTGATCTCTAATGTAGTTTTGAATGATTATCAAAGTTGGTTTTAAGGTAATAAGTGGAGTTATGGGATGATCCAGAGAGCAAGGACAGAACCAGAAAGCCAGCTGCATGTTATGACAAAGAATTCAGAGGTGAAGAGGTTAATGACACTACATTACAGATGTATCTTATGCATTAAATCATACTTCTGCTATGTTGAGAACTAGGATAATCTTTCCTCAGAAAATCACTAAAACATTCCTGGGGTTTCCTATGTGAAGAACATATACAACAATATCATGTTTCTGTTTAATATTTCTCTCAGAGAGTAAGTGAATTAGTGGTAGAAAAGCTGGCTCACTTGCTCCCCGGCGATTAAGCACACTGTGAAATAAGTTTCATGGGAACTAAGAAAAGAGATTTAGGATTGAGGTACAAATATTTCTTGATGATTTTAGAAAATAGATCAAATTCAGGCATTTGAGAAATAGGTGTGCTTCTGGAAGTTGGTTAATGTACAGGTTAGTACATTGTCTGATTATTAGAGTTTAATGATTAATAGGATATTGCAGAGCAAATTCAAAATAGGTCTCCTTTTAGCTCATGAATGCAAATATCATCTCTCCAATACCAACTACCAACTTAGCAGGGACAGTCCCAAGTAATCCTCTGCTGTCCCCTTTTTTTTAACTGCTTTAAAGTGTTTATACTCTCCCCACTTTCTCCTTTTGTCCCCAGCTTGCTTTAGTTTCTGCAAAATAAGTTCAAAGTACACAAATAGTTTGCATTTAGTGAATTCAGGATAGTGGAGGGGAGGGGAGGGGAGGGGAGAGCCATGACCTTTCCTGTAGACTCAGGCAAAAGGAAGCTACTGCAGCCTCTCCTGGCTTGTGCATTCTTCCACATTAATAGCCTTTGCTACCTTGGCATAGCAACTCTGCTGTCCCAGTTTTCCTCTGTGGTATGTTAGAGGTAATGCAATATATTCTTAAGTTTGCTTTTATGCGTGAAGCAGAATTTTGCTATCTATACTGAACCTGTGTGGTATAAAAGAGCTAGAGTGGTACTATATAATGGTTTGAGTGTTGGAGACTCAGGTTTGAATCCAGGTTCATCCATGGAAACTCACTGGGTGACCTTGGCAAGTCACACTCAGCCTCAGAGGAAGGCAAAGGCAAACACTTTTTGAGCAAATATTGCAAGAAAATCCTATGATAGGGTCACTTTAAGGTTGTCATAAATCAAAAACGACTTGAAGACTCAGAACAACTGTATTCCCACTAATGCTATTGTGGTTATATAATTTTATTAGTCCTTTCTCACATCTCACTGACTTTTTAGAAGGTAATCGGATAAGTACTATACAAACAGTGAAGAAAATTGTGCCTAAATTTCAGATTTCTTACTGTTAATTACTAAGAATTGCTTAAAATATTGCAACATATTTTTACATTTCTTTCCAGGAAAATGCAAAGGCTTAGAGTTCAGAACATTTAAAAGAAACCCAGCAGGATAATGTTTTGGTTTCTGTCTTCAACAGGATTATTTTACAAATGCTGACAGAACACTGAAAAAAGACTCACAGCAGGATTACCATCTGGAGTATGCCATGGAAAATAGTACCCATACGATTCTAGTATTCAGTCGGAAGCTTCACACTTGTGATCCCAATGACAAGAGTATAACGGTAAAGTGGCTAATTATAAGTCATTGATTTACAAATTATATAACAGTAAGGTAGTTAACTTGGTTTGGAAAGAAAGACGGAGGGAGAGAAATTAGAATTGAATAAAATAGTTTGTGAAAAATAAAGTTATTTGTGACTCTCTCATTCTCAGATTAATTGTTAATCCATTGTGCTAATTACACTGTATTGCATGATCCGTGCTACATCGGTACATCTGATCACTTGCAATTCATTGAGTGTTACGTCCAGTGGTTCTTCCTAAGGAAGAAACACTACTGGTAATGTGGTTTCCCCATTCCATTTGAAATTCCCAATACAATCTCTAAGTCTGTTACACATGATTTAGGGATCCCCTAGAATAGATTTTGATGATATGGAGGGCATGGAGGGAAAGAAGGGTAGGTGGATTGGTCAAGCTTAATCTCTTTCACCTTCAAGTCTGTTCTCTCATTGTTCTGTAAGTGCCTGTTTTCCTGTACACAAATGCACAACTATTTTATATGCATTTTTCTAATGCATTCTTGTATGCCTGCACTCACTGACTAAATTGTATTTCCATGTATTTTAGAACTGTACACTGTGTATTCTTGTTCACATGGTGGTAAACTCATTGCTAGTTCAGAAATGTATGGGCATCTTAGTGCATTTGTTTCTGTGTTTGAGTCTAGAAGGTGCACTTTAGGTAAAGCAGTTAAAAATAAATCGGACACAATCTTACCTATGGCTAGAAGAGAGTAAGGAGAAATTTTCATGCAAAAGTAAAATTCTTTTCATTTGATAATTGGATGATGCCAGAGGGTCAAATTACATGTTGTGCTTTTTCCATCTTTTTTTCTTTAAATACTTATGTTGAGTGCCAGCTAGATGATTTCAGAAACAGCAAAGTGTTTGGAGCATGAAGGCTTTATTCTTTTGTCTCTTTGACAGTTTCTTGCTGAAAATCCCTGATCCCACTGCTGTTTTCCCTGAAGATATGGTAAATCTTCAAGGGCAAACAACAACTGAGGAAATTATAGGGGAGGGGGAGGGGAGAAGAAAAGGTTAAGACCATCCTCTGCAAACATGGCATTTTATCCAGTCTCAGTCATGTAGCAGAACCATGAAAGTCAGTGGGACACAGGTTAGCCTGGATCCAACTCTATGAATTTTTGTTTATAGTCTTACACAGCCAATGTGTCTGAAATAGATAAAATAGCTTGTATCAAGCATACTTTAAGTGTGCTTAACATAATGCTTAATTCAAGCCCTAATAGCAACTGTGAATGAAGATGCAATGTAGGTATGGTGCTGCTTCTTTGGGCTCTTTTATACTTCCTCACTATATTGTCCTCAGTATATTTTAAAATTATTATATGACAGTTATGCTGTAGATATGTTTGGAGACCATTTTAAATATTTATAATGCAAATAGCTGGTTTATGTTATTTAATTAATTAATTAATTAATTAATGCCTTTGGGTTACTTAACCCTTCAATCAATCAGCCATTCAGTCAACAAAATGGAGAATATCATAGATATATTAAAACTTTATCAAATGATGTACTCTAAAAATGTAATATAAATCAAAGCTTTAAAGTAATAAAATTAATCAAGTTCCCCCACCGTCAACCCCCCACCCAGAGAAGGAGCACCCTATTGTGGGATGAGGTGCTTTATCACAGAACTCAGAATAGGCAAAGGAGGGTGCCTGAATGATTTTGTCTGACAATGCAAGTGGAGGATATATAGAAAAGTGGTGTGTGAGTTAGGAGGAACACCTACAACTTCTTACCTCACAGCAAGGCCTATTGAAATGTTAACATCTGGAAATATAGACATGTATAAGATTTCAATGTAGAGTAATTTGGGGCTTTAAGATATGCTTTGGCAGAGAACCTGTTATGTATAATTTTAGCACTGCTAATGTAATAATAGGATAAACCTCCTACTGTACATGCTACTTGGAGCCTGGAAACATCATTGAAAGTATTTTCAGAATCTTAACAATGATCTTGTAGAAATACAGATACATACAGAAGGAAAATTTCCTCTGATGAGCAGTGATGATAAGTTTATAGTCCTTCTTACGTGCCTCATCAGCAAGTTTCTCTTTTCTAGGAGAGCACAGTGAGGGTGATATGGGCATACCATGACAAAGACTTCAGAGAAGGAAGTCAAAATTACCATGGTGCAACTCGAGGGACAAAGAGTCTTCGTTTACTGAACCCTGAGAAGAATGCTATTATCTCTCCATCTCTGCCATATTTTGACTTGACGAACCAAGACGTAAGTTACTTTGGGTTTTGCTTTTCTTGTCAAAATCGGTACAGTTTTTTTTACTGAATATGCAAGGAACAAAAATGACACTTTTATATTATATTAGCCTCCTCTTTTCCTTTTATTAAGACAGGTGCCTATACCAGACAAAGACACAACATACTGGTGCCAAATGTTTAAGATACCGTCACTGCATGGGAAGCATCATGTGATAAAGGTATGTCATGTAGCTTTTAAACAATCTAGTTTCAAATTTGAGAATTTGCTATTTTTTCTCCTAAGCATAATGCTTTTTGTTATGGATTTCTTTCTTTATACATGAGATCTTAGAAATAGCAAATATATTTGAACTACAGGACATTGAAATTTTCCAAACTTCAGCAATATATTATTAGCTTTAGTTCTGTTTCACATAGTGCCAAAGTTCTGTTCATAACCTTACTCCTAGAGAGGTCAAACAAGAGTATAAAAATAATTAGATTTAACATTTTTAGGGGGAAATATTAACTGCCAATAGTTTTTGCTTGTTCTTGTATAATTTTTGAGAGGTGAAAGTTTCCATTGAAATGGGAAATCCATTTTTCCCTGGACTCTATAGCTCAGTCACTTCCCAAAATATGTTAAAACCAACACACACACACCCCATGTTATTATTATCATCATTTTTATTCCTTCCTCTATTGGTAATCATCTGTTTCTCAGTTTAATAGAAAATTAGATTTATCATGTATAATACAGTGTTTTGCATTTGAGGTATATTCCACTGGTAAACAGAAGTAGAGTAAATATAAACATATATATGAAAAATCCCATTAATATGTCACTGTGTGCCTCCATGATGTAGGAATTTCTTAGGGTACTGAAATAAAATATTACAGACAATATTAAGCATTGTCTGACAGAAGAAGAAGAAGATAGGGATGCACTATGAATTACAGATATAGGAATTCCTGACTTTGCTATTGACATTTGCTTGAAGGGGCACACATTGCAGTTCAACCACAGCTGTTTTTAAATTCCAGTTTTCTCCAAAGTTTTCATGTAGTGCTTGGATCTGGTTTCAGCTGCAAATCAGCATTACGAAAATATTAGCTTTGCACTCCCCTCGGCTTTGTCTAGAGCACAAGTGATATCTCTTAAGAGGATGGGAAATACACAGATCCATGAAATCATCAACTGATACCATAACATCACATCCACAAAACTGATGTATGGGTAAAGCTCACATTTTATCTTAGCTGATTATTGCATTAATAAGGGAAACATCTTTAAATAATCATTTCAGAATCATAGGCAAACACCATAGAAATTGTATTTTTAGAAATACCTTTCAATGTTGGCATGCTGGAGACTTAGATGTAGGTAGCCCTGGTGGTACAGTGGTTAAATGCCAGTATTGCAGCCACATGTTGTAAGTGCGATCTTAGAGAAGGGCTCCAAGGTCTACTCAGCCTTCCATCCTTTCATAGGTCAGTAAAATTAGTACCCAGCTTGTAGGAGGCAATTGGCTTACACGTTGTAAACCCCTTAGGGAGTGCTAGTTCACTAATAAGTGGTATAGAAGTGTACTTGCTATTGCTATTGCTAGATGTATACTGAAAAATGCATTGCTAGAAAAATGAAGGATCCCTATTATGGACTGTGAGTGCTGGGACTGTTGAAACATTATTCCATGTCTTCCCTGCCTTCCAGAAAGAGCCATTTAGACAATTTAAAATGTGTAAAAATATTACTAATATGGCTTTTTTGGTTACTGTTGTTGTATTTCTTCCTTCTTCATTAAGTAAAATGGAATAAGAAAGCAGGGGTTAATAGTCCAATCCTAAGATTTGCTGAATGAGAATTGTATCCAATGGTATTCCTTCTCTGATAGAAGGTTCTTTGATTCAACAGAGGTTTGGATCTGTCAGTGGGATTTGAAGGGATTTTTGCCAGTTCTCTTCCAGCTCTCCTTATAGCATCACCTGCACTGCTTCCAGGTTCCCTAGTCTTCTGGAACAGTTGGGTGACTGTAGAGGAGTTGGGGGATCACAAAAAACCTGTGTCCCTACACATTCAGCTAGTGGCTAATCAGAGGAGGGACACTACTGAGTACTTCTCTAACTCAACAAGACTTTGGGACGGGGCATTTAGTCATGGCTTTCAGATTCTTTTCCAGTTACTGTAGAAGTAGAAACTATTGAGTACAACTCATAGTGGTACTTAGATTTTCATGATACTGGGTGCCAATAATTATGACAAGATAGCAGCCTGAGGTACAGATACAGTTGTGTGTGATCTGAGCAGTCCGGTTGGTATAATATTAGATGTAAATATAACAAGATGTAATTTTGTAGTTTTCAGCAGAATTAAACATTCCCATAGTTTATCAAGCCATATTTTCTCCCTTGATATGCTTTTCTCATTATGCTTTGGCTTTCATGCTTTGATGTTTATGTTTTTAAACCACAGTTCTGTGATACATTTGAGACTGGGAATTGCAATTAAATATTAAGCAGGGCCTTAAATGAGGGTCATACTGTGGTTTAAGATCTTTCTTAGTAAAATAGCTTTAACCCAGTTTCCCATTTCAAATAGGGGGTGATTGAAATATACAAGGATCTAGGGGGTAAAGCCACTTTGCAAAAGTAGGAGAGATGATGGATGTGGGAGGGGCATTGGGCTTCAATGTTAATTTCTTTCTCCCTAAACCACAGTTCTGAAAACAAGGACTTATATCTAAAAATGTTCACTAGGTTTCATTCTGATGTTCTTAATTTGCTACCTCTAATTTAAAGTGAATGCATGTTCAAAAACTATGATACTGTTCTCTAAATCAACAATAATTTATGGATTATAAAATTTCACAAATCTTACCTAAATCAACAATAACTTATGCAATTTGATGAATCTTGAGATCTGACAGATAGTTTTCAGAGGGGAGGCAATAATAGTTTTTCATTTCTACAACCATTTCTTATGGCTAGATGTGCACTTGCATCATGCCTTGGTTTGCTTAAGTTGCAGGACACCACTGATGCCAGAGGCATAATTCCATGCATATGAATTTTTGCCTATATATAGTACTAATGCCCTGAGTGCTTTAAAATACAAGGAATCAGCCTATGCATTATGTATACCACTCAAGGCTTTCTAAAATACTTGCTCCTGTCTACTGAAAATTCCTAAGTTGTTTTGTGCAATTGTTAAATCGCCACTCTTGCAAATATGGTAATTGCTTTTGCTATAATTTTTTTGGTTGTCAGCTTGATGAAATGAATACACGAAGAGTAAAACTTTTAGAGATGTTGAAGAAGGGAATCCATCCTATAAAAGCACCTATGAACCATTTCACAGTGGTATATATGCTGATGACCAAGGAATGTGTAACAGCCTTGTATGGTCAGCACTGAAAAGGTGTGCACTTGAAAGAAGCTTGGCATTTTTACACTCAGGGATGTTCTTTTCCTTTGAATCTGATCAGATGCCCCCAAAATAAACTAATATAAAGCATAAATCTTAACAAGCTTCACTATATATTGCAACAGATGCAGTACAGCAATTCAAAATCAATTCACAAGGTCAACTTTTTAAAACATTTGAAACCCTCATAAATTAATTTTGTACTGGTTTCCTACAGTTATAACAATCGTAAGTTTGTCAGTTTATATCAACCTATTCAGGTTTCATCTTTTAGCTGTAGTGTGTTTACATAATACTCTATGAAACAACATCTTCCAAGAAAGATAAGAAAGCTCTTTCAAGATAGATATGTGAGACAACAGTGGTAGTATAGTTTTAATCCCTTAGCTGACATAAGATATAAATAGGAATAAGATTTCAAGAAAATGTTTTTTCTTAGTTATATCTCTTATCAGTCTTGTTCTGATGTGTCTGTCTTTTCAGCCAACAATAGATGCCAGGCTTACAAAATGCAACACTTAATGCCTGAAGCCACTTTCTAGTCTACAGCTATTTCCATTTGTGCTACCGGTAAACATACAGCTAATATGTTGTAATGCATGAAAACTTTAATATGCAACTATACACAGACTAAAGCATGCAGTGTGTTTTGCTTGGCCATTTGTTTTGTACTCTGAAATTCCCATAAAGAATTATGTGACCACCTTGAAAGACCATTATACACAAAGGAGGAATCTCATTCTTCAAATTCTTTCCAAGAGAGACTATTGATTTATTATAATGTACCTTTACAGTAATATAATCAAACCTAGGAATAAGTGAGAGTCAGCATGATGTAGTGATTTCAGCACTGGACGAAGACTCTGGAGACCAGGGTTCTAATTCCCGCTTGGCCATGGAAATCACTGGGTGACCCTGGACAAGTCATATTCTCTAAGCCTCGGAGGAAGAGAAAGGCAAAACTTTGCAAGATTTGCCTTAGGATTGCCACAAGTTAAAATGACTTGAAGCCATCTAACAACATGAATTATTATTATAATTATTATTATGTTTATTTATATCCTGCGCTTCTTCCAAGGCTGGGAATCAGGGCGACTTACAACATTAAAAAAACACCATGCAGTTAAAAACATACAAAAATAGTATATTAAAATGGAATTAAATTGCTATGATAATTAAAACAAATTCAATACTAAAATCCAGTTTAAAAGATTAAAATGCTTTAAATACATTAAAACAATATAACAGTACCCACCACCTGCCTTAAGACCTTTCTGTTTTAAAAGCCTGTTTAAACAAGTAGGTCTTAGCCTGCTGGCAGAAGGATAACAAAGAAGGAGCCATCCTGGCCTCCCTGGGCAGGGAGTTCTGGAGTGTAGGGGCAACCACAGAAAAGGCCCTCTCTTGTGTCCCCACCAGTCGTACCTGTGATGGTGGTGGGATGGAAAGAAATGCCTCCTCTGAGGATCTCAGAGCCTGGGCTGGCTCATATAGGGAGTTAGAGTTTGCCAAATAGCTTGGACCTGAGCCATATAGGGTTTTATAGGTCATCACCATAATTTCAATGAATAAGTTAAATTAAGTTTCTTGTACCCTTGCTGAAATCATTTTTTGGAATTGACTATGTCCTATAGCATAGACAGTGTTCTAAATAGCTTCAGCGCATATCTAACATTTCTCTGTGGAAGTGTGTGTGTGTGTCTGTGTGTGTGTCTGTGTGTGTGTATTTGATAATTTGATTATTTAAGTATAGTTCACTTGCTCAGACTTGAGTTATAATGAAAAGGATTAAAATTACTGTAAATCAGGAGTGGGCAACTATGGCAAGTTTAGGGACTGATTTTCTGCCTGAAATCTGGGTGTGTCATGGGCTGCCAAAAATGCTAGCAAACAAACAAAAAACCCCGAAGCATTTGGGAGTCCCCCTATGTATGAATTGAAAAACAGTATTTTAAAATGCTAAATAGTGTGGCATGTATGCCCAGCCTGTTTGAAAAGTTAATTGCTGCACCTTGAGGCTTCTAAAAGGCTGTTCAACCTATTTTCAGCAAGAAAAAAACACCAGATAGTATAAAGTTTCTTTATTTTATTCATTTATATTCTCCCTCCTCCCTAATAGTTGAACCAAGGTAGCTAACAAATTATTAAAACCAGTACAGATTAAAAACCATACAAAAACATGTTTTTTTTAAAAAAAACTGCAGAGTTAAAACTATTTTTCATTGAAAACAATATTAAAAAATCAACACAACACAGCACCTCATTGAAAGCCCATCATAATGAATTACTAAAGCCTATTTTAGAATTGGAAAGGTTTTACTTGCAGAAGAAAAGCATGGACAGTGCCACCCTAGCCTCCCTATGAAAGCAGTTCCAAAATCTGGGAGCAGACATCAAAAGTATCATCTCACTTGTTTCCACCAAAAAAAGCCTAAGAAGGCAGTGGGGCAGAGAAAAGGGTCTTACTTGAAGATCTTAGAGCTTGAGCGTGCTCATGCAGGGAGATGCAATCATTGAAATGGTCCTGAACTGTATAGGGGTTTACTGGTCATAATCAACATTCATAGGCTTAAAGAAAGTCACTGATGTAAATGATAATATAAATTTATTTAAATTTATTCATACAGATTCCACTTAATCAAGAAACAAACTGTTGGCAGTGTTGAAGGTAGAGAAAAGAAGTCATACCCAACAAGGCATTATGAATCAAGGACTTAACTTGATTTTAACTGTAATATGTTGTCATGAAAAATCTGATCTCATACGCTTAAAAATTACAAAATTTTGTTCCTTTTGATATAATTTAGAATGAATTATTCCTACCTAATTGTAGTATGTTTCCTAAATCAACAAATGCCATGAGTGTGCTTTCACTTATGGGTTGACTGAACTACACAGATGGATATGACAAATGTTTACCTTTTGGTAATCTCCTAAATATCCCTTGGATACTTAATTTATTTCAACCTTCTATTATGTGTTTCTGCCTTGAATCTCATTTGGGAGAAAGGCAGGGATATAAATCCAATCAATCAATCAATCAATAAATATCTCTAAGCTCAGTTTACATCGTCTTGTAGGAAAGTACATAAATATATACTACCAAAGAGTACATGACTACATAGTTGGCTGATATTAACATGTGTGATTCTAGTAGCACCTCTAAGAACATGGTATGCAATTGAAATTGCTCTGGTGATCAGTTTTATATTTGCAGTAATTTATGACATTAATCACTCAAAATAAGTATTGAAACTTGTCATATTGAGGAGGGAGCAAGCTTGTTTTCTGCTGCTCCAGAGAACGGGACCCGGAGCAATGGATGCAAGCTCCAGGAAAAGAGATTCCACCTCAACATTAGGAGGAACTTCCTGGGATGCTTTGATGGAGGATTCCTGCATGGCAGGGGGTTGGACTGGATGACCCTTGTGGTCTCTTCCAACTCTGCACTTCTATGATTCTGTGACAGTAAAGGCTGTTTGACAGTGGAACAAACTCCCTCGGAGTGTAGTGGAGTCTCTTTCCTTGGAGGTCTTTAAACAGAGGCTGGATGACTATCTGTCGGGGATGCTTTGATTGAGAGTTCCTGCATGGCAGAATGGGGTTGGACTGGATGGCCCTTGTGGTCTTTTCCAACTCTACAATTCTATGATTCTATAAAAAGTATTTCCTATTTTGTACCATCACTGGTCCTTTTGAATGACTCACTTTTGCTTCTCTTTACAGTACATTTGTTAGAATCTTGTTAGTATTCTACCAGATAGTGATTAGTGTTGTAGTTTAGTAGTACCATCCATTTCTTCTCTGTTTACAACAGCATATTGTTTTCTCACTCCCTCTGCCTTACACCATCTTTGTTCTACATTCTCAGCTGCCTTCTTTTTTGAATCCACAAATCCCTCTGCTTCCTTCAGTTTTGTATCCCCATACCTTTGTCACCCATATCTGCAATGTTGTTGGATGGGTTTGGTAGCAATAGCTCAGTAGGTTTGCTCTTGTCCAGCAGTTCACTTTGAGTAACACACAGGATTACACAATGGTTCTGCTGCACATCCAGTTAGATGTTACTCTTGAAGAACTGACATGAGAACTGCAGATAGAATGATGCAGACCTTTTCTCCTAGCCATGCCCTTACATTGATGATCGTGGGTGGGCCTTATACAGAAGCGGAAAGGGTTGTAAACATTGGCTGTTTGGGATTCCCACAGTGGCTTATGCATAAACAGGGACAGGGCTTATGTTGTACAAGCCTTTAGAAATAAATCATGGGCTGTATCATGAAGTTATGTATGGTATAATTTTGGCAGGGTGGATTTCCTCAGATGTATATGCAGCTCAAATACGGAACATTTTAGATGTTATCCTTGTGGAAAACGTTTTTCTGTGAATGGCTTCAGTGAAATGTTTGCATGAATCTTACCTTTTACACATATTACTCTCACTTTCTAGTTTTGTTGCTAGGATCACATATGACTGGGATGGTATTACCCCACCCAAGTTGGTTGAAAATGTTTGTGAGTTGACCCCTTTTCTTCCACAAATGACTTGGAGATGGCTTTTGTAGCACCAAAAGAGGCATTGTTTTCCTTCCCTTGAGAAAAACAAATGTTTACAACTATATCCAATATATACCTAATTCAAATATATATGAAAAGTAGACAAATAAATTTTAAAGCAGGAGCCAAAGCTCATTTTCTATATAGTTCCAGTGATTCCTCATACATATAGGTTCTATTCTGCCTACTATTATTTAGATGGTCTGGCTGTAGGTACATTTATCTTTCCTTGGCAGTGACAGATAGGAACCACTCAGTGTTGGCACCAATGGGTCATGTGCAGGTCTAGTGCAAGGCACATGTTGGCACAAGCAAACAGCAAAAATGACCCGAGACTAGTAAACAGCAAGCATTATAGCAGTTGAGAGTAGAAAAATCATAGCCTCTGTCTAAAGCAACATTGAGGAAGTGGAGAGTTGGATCTGTTAGCTCGGAAGATAAGTGACAAGTAGGAATGGTCTGTTGAGATGTACACCCTTTATTTCAGGGGAATCAGCTGGGACTTGAAACTAGCCACAGACATAATACCCCCCCCCCATAGAAAATGGTGCTGCAGGGAGGTCAGAGCACTGGGGATAATGATTGGCAAGGATGATCAAGGCTGAACCTAAACTATCAGTTTGCCTCAACAGTTGACCATCCCTCATCATTCATCCACAGCTTATTCTTTAAGGCTGGGATAATTAAGTATTAGAATCTATTACTATTCATTGCTAGAGTAAATGAGTTACAGAATTCATGCTATCTTACCTGCATATTACACATCCAAGACTGTCTCGTCTCACTAGCCACAAGCTATTATTGTTGCTCCTTATTTTCATGCTGTTTTTATATGTTGTAGTGCTGACCTCTTTTATTGTATATACCCGTATTTTCCGGTGTATAAGACGACTGGGCATATAAGACGACCCCCAACTTTTCCAGTTAAAATATAGAGTTTGGGATGTACTCACCGTATAAGACTACCCCTCTTCCAATGCACATCAAATAAAAATTAAAAAAACATCAGATTTAATTTTAATATGGTAATTTAAATTCAAATGCTTATGACATGCAGGTACTTAGCAGGAAACCTTGTTGTAATCAAAGCCTGCTTGGATTGGTCAGTTCTCCCTGCCTGCCCAGTGCTCCCTGTCTCCAAGACTATCAGAGCAGTAGCTGCTTTCATATGATCGCTCCATATAGCGGGGATGCGGCCGTGGCCGTTTTTGAGCTCCCCCCACCATATGTGGCGACTGCAGATTCTCCAGTCCAGCTCAGAAGTTTCAGTACCTGCCCTATAATATGACACTCGGTGTATAAGACGACCCCCGACTTTTGAGAAGATTTTCCTGGGTTAAAAAGTAGTCTTGTACACCAGAAAATACAGTATATATTTGCTTTGCAAGCTATTCTGTAAAGTATGGTGACATAGAAAGCCTTCAGTCGATAAAGGCAGATAGGCACAGAATGGCATGTGGTGTGAGGTTCTGAGCCTTTTATTAAAGCCAAGAACAAGTTGCCAAAATACTTTATCTGCCCTGAAACAGGCTGGCAGATGCTATTTAAACATAATTTTTAGATTCATAGTAGCCTCTCATTAAAAGTAGAGTCCCTTAAAATCTTGTTGCCATGGGTAACTAAGCTTTTTGACATAGGAACGTATTTGTAGTGCCAAAGCCCACAGTGTGAAAAACACAAAGAGGCTCCAGTTCAAGCAAATGATTGATTGAAAGTCTAAGAGGCAACCACAGCATTTGATACTTAATGGGGGCACTGTTTCTTATCTTCAGAGATAGACAGTAGCTGCTTATTATTCCATGACTTACTTGTCCTTTTGCTTGATGCAAATTGCATCACTCTTTTTTCTGTAAGGGAGAGAAGCAACAAGTAGTTTTTGTATTCTGGGTGTGTGCTACCTGTGCAAAGTACTTTCCATAAAATAAAGTTTCTCTGTAAAATGCTCAGCTTCATATCATGAAACATCATGCTGTGGTTCCTTTGATCTAAGATTGTCTCATAATTGTAGTGTTTGGCAGTGTCTATTAAACTTACAAGACTATTTATTTGTATTTAGACTGCTCACTTCATCTGTAAAACCATACAGTTGGTAACAACACAGAAAATCGCTTACAGGTGGCTGTCTTAAGAATATTTTAAACTTTGTAATAATGACTACTAATCAATTCTGTGTTTTTTTTTAAAAAAATTCAACTTATACAAACAACATACAGTTGTTTAATTTCCATTTGCAAAGTTTTGGAATGGAAATTCCTCGTATTGTAAGTACCTCTACTTTAGAAGCTCTTTCTTTAGATCTGTAACAACAATGGCATTCAGTTTTCAAGAAACCTGAGAAATTATCTGTAAAGTGACCTTATCTCATTGACTATTTGTCAGAAGCAGCCATGATCCAGGAATCATAAGAAAAGATGTAACATTTCTGGAAATTCTGAAGTTTTTTTGGGGAAAATTTTCCTCTGTTTTTCCCAGACACCCCCCCCCCCAAAAAAAAAAAAGGTTTGGGGGGAATGAAAAATAAAATAATATTATCATCCTTTACAGATTGCATAGTGCATTGTTATTTCAGGAACATAAAATGAATTATATACATATAATACCATTGTATAATTATGTTTGCATGAAATTATCATGTTTGGTATATTAAAAATATATTTTATTCAAATAAGATTTACAAATGGAATTTCCCTTTTAAATTTTTAGTTTTGTTTTACAAACTGAACTTCTAAGTTATGAACTGTAAGGAATCTCTTTGATTTTGCCACTCCTTTTGGAGCAGGCAAAAAATCAATACAAACAGCATTAGTTAATCAGAGAAAATTATTTGGTCTCCTCTAGTCTACTATAGTGTCAAACAGATACAGTGTGTTCTTGCCTATAGAAGGAATTGAAAAAAAGGATACCAAGACCAGGAATTTCAATGGCCAAATAGTGTATGTTGTTTTACGTAGATAGTGTGTTGTTTTATTTCTCTTAATTATATCTATCAGAAATAATTTGTGGTGAGGGGAGTAAATTTATGGAGAACTTACTTTAAACATAGCATTCCTAACTGCAAAATGAACTTTCCATAAGCCAAGAGTTTTTTTTAATTATTATTTCTGAATTTGTTCAAGAAAAAAGGCTTCAGAATAAAAGGGGTTGACTTCTCCCCCTGAAATTTTCTTTTTTTTCCCTCCTGGGCCTTTACATTTTTTTGCCAGTCGTCACCAGTGAAGTTGTGAAAAGGTGGAATTTGTGGGTAGTGGAGGTCATACAAGATAGGAGGTGAATGTGAACATATGGGGAAAGATTAATGACTGAAAGATGACCTGATGAAAGTTTTAGAGAGACCAAAGTTCCACTATTCTTAGTGTAAGCATGGTTCTCATAGAAATTTGCACTAATAAATTTGTTTGGATATACTTCTTGCCTCTCTGTTTTATTTCTAAAACAACCAAGGCATCCAAACATCAAATGTTAAAATAAGGAAAAACAATATAACATAGTATTTGGATTTCATTTACTGAATTCTGCTGTTTTCTTATTTGTATTAATATGTAATTACATGATTATTTTATATTTTGCTTTTGTACATCACTTTGACTGTTTTAGGAATAAATCAGAAGGGAATAAAATATTAATTCAACCAATGGCCTACTGAAACAATAAGTTTTTAAAATAATGTCTAAATACCATTAAATATTGAGTTTATATTTTGGGTAGGACTCCTAATGGTTTGAAAAGCTGCAGGGAGTGCTATTAGGACCAACAAGGATGCATGTCACATGCCTAGATCTAGTCTAGATTGTTCAGTAGATGTTGTTTCAGTCCCCAAGGTAAGATGTAAAGCAAATTAAAATGGCTCCACAAATCAGGTTCTTTCAGAAACTCTTGGTACTTCTTAGGGTGCAAAATGTGTTAGTACAAAGATGCTGTAGCAAAACAATAGTTTCTTGGAGGGCTCTCCCTTGTGTCTCATCAATGGAGCCACTCCATTTTTGGTAGTGGGCATTAGACTCTTGCTACTTACATTGAAGTGCAGCACTGGCTATAAGGCAGATTGGGGCTACGATGTGTGCTCACCACAGCCCAGTCCTTCTTTGGAAGCGGCAGCTTCAAGCCACCTCTTCAGGGCTGTCTGTTTTGGCCCTTAGTCATTTTTAAAAAAGACAAATTAGTGAAGTACCAGGATGAGAAAAATCTCAAACTGGAAAAATGAGAAATGGAGAGAACTTGAAACTGCAGATTTGCCCATCCCTTCTGAGTCCCTGTTATTGTAAATCTTTTGAAAGTGTTAGAAATATAGCAGCCTGATTTATTTTGCAAGAGCGTCATGGGGAGAGGCTGAAGGGACATTTTTGCTTGCCTGGATTGTTTGCCATGCCAGATCTAAGATGCTGGCATAAGTTTGCTCTTATTACAGGCTGTTATGTTCATATATCTTTTCAGGAGTCATAACTTGTCATGAATGGTCTCCATGGACTCTAATTACACTTTTCAAAACTTTTAATTACTTAATAAGAACAAGCAATACTTGTGAAGTCAAAGACTTTCACGGTGACATCCATAGATTTTTGTTGTTCTTCTTGTCCCGGTGTTTATGCATTTCAATGGCTTCCCTGTACATTTTGACCTGATAGTTGTTGGCTTGGACCAGAATTTCAGTGTTTTCAAATAGCATTTTATGCCCAGGTTGGTTTATAACATGTTCTGCTACTGCTGATTTTTCTGACTCACCCAGCCTGCAGTGTCTCTCATGTTCTTTGATTTGTGTTTGACCACTACGTTTGGTGATCCCTATGTGGACTTGCCCACAGCTGCTTGTTGTTGTTTTATTAAAAGGCTTGTTTTTTTCACCCAGGGTTGTTACTGTGGATCATGAAAGTAAAAAGTGATTATCAAATACCTCACATTTTATGTGACTCACAAGATTTGTAATATGAAATTTGCAATGAACTTAATTATCAATGAAAGTATTATTACTTCCAAGTGTTGGTATTAAATATAAGTATTGGAATAGATACAAGGAAAAATGACTTGGTAAACAGAAAAAACACCTTCTACTTATATTTTAAGTTTCCATAAGCACCATAATCATTATGGAATTTTGTCACAATTTATTTTATTTCTGATTCAGACGTTGTAGATAAGCTTTCATCACATGGTTTGTTGAGCTGTGAACTTTAGGAGACAGTCAAGTCTTTTCCTCCCAACTTTAAGAAATTGTCTCGCAAAATGGCACTCAGTTTGCATGATTTCCTGTGTGAATGGCTCACCACAGTTGTATCCATGATGACCCAATGAACTTCAATTCTCCATAAAGATGAGCTCTTCAGCTGTCATGGGTCAGTTAGGTTCCTGTGTCTCAAACATACTTGTGTAGCTTTATCCAAAACACATTTCTAGCTATTTCTGGGGCCCTTAACTAATTGTTTTGTGCTGTCTGAAATATAGATGTTAAGCTACACATGTTTGGCCTTTCCTTGCCCTAGGAAAGAACAGTGGGAGACCTTCATTTGGCCCTGAGAGTTGATCTGTTCATAGTATCCATTTCAGACTGCAGATGGGGAAATGGATATGCCTATTCATTTTTCCCATATACTTACCAATTCCATTACTCCCCCCTCCCCAATTTTAAGACATATTGCTTTGCACATCCATTCATTTCCCACCTCTCTATTCAACTTTCTGCTTCCTGATTTTTTTTCTTCAACACAAGTAATAACTGCTGGATTAGATGTTTGCTGCTGTTACAAATATATTGTTTGACTTTTCTCGTTTATATTTGTCATTATTTGTTGCTCTCATTACAAAATCACTCTTTATACCTGCCAGAGTGTCTGGAAATCCACTATATACATTTTAAGTTCATAAAAGCTTCTAG
>NC_056522.1:96320451-96358201 GCF_019175285.1 Sceloporus undulatus
ATTATTATTATTATTATTATTATTATTATTATTATTATTATTATTATTATTTCTCCTCCTCCTTCTTCCAGAAATTGATTTTCCTGTTGGCTACTCTCTTTTGCCTATAGTAAAGTACTGTAAATACTAGGAATTTTGGTGGTTTCTCCCTGAAAAGTGAGTTAATTTACTCAGTGTCTGAACTACCATGACTTAAAAATGAAAACATGGCCATTACGAAAGTAAATATGCTCAAAAGCTTTTCTGAGGAAAAAACATTTCATCAAGTTAGCAAACATCGACTGCTATATTGCTCAGTAGCATTCATTGTATGTGATTTGGCCAGCCTATTTAAATTAGATACTTTTGCTAATATTTTCTAGAAGTACACAAGATAATTCAATTCATTTATGTAAAAGATATATAAGCTGCCCTTTTCAGGAAGCTGTCCCAAGGCATGCAACAAAATGTAAAAGCACAAGACATACACAAATACTATTATTATTATTATTATTATTATTATTATTATTATTATTATTATTAACTTTTATTTATAAAGCGCTGTAAATTTACACAGCGCTGTACATACAATCTTTTTAATTGGACGGTTCCCTGCCCTCAGGCTTACAATCTAAAAAGACACGACACAAAAGGAGAAGGGAGTGGTGGAGGGGAAGGGGCCTCTCTAGTAGGATAATACATATAAAATACTGTACATAGCAAAAAGGAAGTGATTCAATAAAACAGACAACAAAAGAACATCAAATAGCAAGTGACAATTATGCAATGCCTGGGAATGCTGCCCTGAACATGATGGTCTTCAACTCTGTTTTGAAGCTGGTTAAAGAAGTGATGGCTCTTGCTCGCGGGGGAAGAAGGTTCCAGGAGTGAGGGGCAGCGAGTGAAAAGGGGTGAATCCGAGATGGGGCAGAGGAAATACGTAATAATAGCAACAATAAAGGCACTGATAATGTAAGGATTAACAGTTAAGACCTGCAGTTCATTCACACTAAAGAATTATAGTGCTTTTATTCCACTTTAATTGCTATAGTTCGATCCTATTCTTGGATTTTCCATTTGGGAAGGACATTTAGAATTCTTATTCTGAGTGTTTTAATGTGTCACCAAACTACCAGTTCCACGATCCCTTTGGATGGAACTATGACAATTAAAGTGAAACAAAAACACTTTAATTATGTATTATGAATGGACCCCTAGCAGTGGTGCATGGGTTTGTGTAAGGGGTGCGCATCACACTGGGTGACGCCATCAGAGGAGGAGCACTGCTGCGGAGGTGGTATCAAGCCTGGAGCCACAAAGAAGCCTCATCCTGATCCTAAGGACCAGTGGTGTGTGCTGAGGTGCCTCTAAACTGGCCTCCACTGCTTTTGTCTCACCAGCATCCGCCATTGCTTGCAAGGGGGCTTCTCTGAGTGGACTCCCCAAGTCCCATGATGGCACCATGGGGGAGGCTATGGGGGTGACACCATGAGTTACCACACTGAGGAGACACCAGCCCTAGTGATGCCACTGGCTCCTAGGTTGTACCAGTTACACCATATTGCCAGCAAAATCCTAACTTGGGTGTAGGTCACGATAAACAAGCCAGAAACAACTTAACACCATCATTATTGAATGGGCTTGGCAGATGGAAGAGAGTGCCCACAGACTGCTAGCTGAATCCTCATTTAAATAAGATATGGGTATGAAGATCAAGATATAGATATGAAGATTAAAGGGATCAGTTAATGGAGCAAAATCAGTTCAGAGTGGCTGGAGTTACAATGCCAATGTTGTCAGATTCCAACTGTTGATTTTATATATTTTGAGTGGGGCTTGGAGCTGTATTTTTAAAAATAAATAAATAAATAAATAAAATCACCTTTGCAAACTTTGGCATGTAGTACATAAAGTCCAGTGGGCTCTGGCAGGTCATAAGGAAATGTTACTGGCAAAATCTTTCTCTCTGATCTTGTGCATACAGGCAGAAAGTGTGGATTAATCCTGTATTTTGTTGTTGTTTTTTTAAAGACACTGGGGAGTCTTGTAAGAAAGACGGCATTAAACCAATTCCCACAGCTGTCATTCCACTACTTCCTACCTTTACTTCTAGCCTTTACCTAGGGTTGAATCCTTATGTGAAGATTACGAGGGAACTGCATGTATATATATGGCATTCTCTCACACAGTGGGACATAAAACAGTGCGTTAAAACTTACTTTAATGATCTCGTGCCTTACTGCCCTAATACAGATATAAAAGTCTTGGTCCAATAAGATGAGGTCAAGAAGGAGTCCTTTCTTCCTTCATTCCCTTGTGTGCCTGATTTAACAATACAGCGGCTTATTTAAACCAAGAGTAGGTAAAATGCAACATGTAAGCTGCAAGCTTGCCCCAGTCATACTTTTGTGAGCCCCAGCCAGTCTCCTGAAGCCCTTTGAGCCCTGCAATTTCTATATAAACATTTTAATGATCTGAAAAATCACACCAATCTCCCCTTCCCGAACTATGTGAAGGTTGACTTTTCTCTCCAATATGTATTTTATTTTATTTTCACCATATGCTGGAACCAAATGGTGACAGGAAGTGATGTGTGAGCGTGGCACATGGGAGTTGTCCTTTGTTTTAACCCTTAGTTTCCCTTGACATTAACACTAGAAAATTACAGTTTAATCTCTGTTTGCAAATCGGGTTTTGCCTTGATAGTCTCATTTGATAACCTGATGTAATGCTGAAACCACAGTTTTGTAAACAATGAAATAACCATGTTAATCTCTTTTAGTTTAAGAAGGAAATGGATGGGGGAAGGACTCTTGCAGTACCTTTAAAACTGATATATTAAAACATAAGCTTTCATGAACTCCCTATAAAAAGTGTTGTTGTAGACATGCAAATCACTTTGCTGCTGTGATATGGTGACAAAGTATGTCTCAACAGTGGTCATAAAGAGCATTTAACAAACTAAGGGAAGGAGTCCGTTTTTGCATAAAAGCATAGATAACCAGGGGAACACAAGCATTGTGGAGAAAAGTGTTTGTCCAGGGCATTGGTATAGGTATAGAGAAGAGAATACTGCTACAAAGTAGGTAAGAGGAGAATCTTTTTGTTAAATGTGTAGCAATAACAACATATCTGCTTTTAATATGTATAGTGCCAAGAAATCTCTGTGTCTCTTCAAACTGTTACTAACAGAGTAGAATTTGTGGATATATCCAAATTCGGTTATTTCTGTTTCCAGTTTTCCTTTATTTTAAATCAAGAATTATTGTTTGGAGGTCTGAAACTGAATATTGAGCAAGGTGAAGTGTCCTATAGGTGATATTTCCATTTCTAATTTCAGATTTGTGTTCATATATCATCTTAGAATCATAGAATCATAGAGCTGGAAGAGACCACAAGGGCCATCCGGTCCAACCCCCTGCCATGCAGGAAATCCCAATCAAAGCATCCCCGACAGATGGCCATCCAGCCTCTGCTTGAAGACGTCCAAGGAAGGAGACTCCACTACACTCTGAGGGAGTTTGTTCCACTGTCGAACAGCCCTTACTGTCAGGAAGTTCCTCCTAATGTTGAGGTGGAA
The DNA here is from genome assembly GCF_019175285.1 of Sceloporus undulatus. Lineage (NCBI taxonomy): Eukaryota > Metazoa > Chordata > Lepidosauria > Squamata > Phrynosomatidae > Sceloporus > Sceloporus undulatus. Next base: position 96,324,011 of record NC_056522.1, read on the forward strand.
TCTTTTCCTTTAGCTTGCATCCATTGCTCCGGGTCCAGGAAACAAGCTTGCTCCCTCCTCAATATGACATCCCTTCAATATTTAAACAGGGCTATCACATCATTTCTTAACCTTCTTTTCTCCAGGCTAAACATCCCCAGCTCCCTAAGTCGTTTCTTATAGGGCATGGTTTCCAGACCCTTCACCATTTTAGTCGCCCTCCTTTGGACATACTCCAGTTTTTCCACATCCTTTTAAAATTGTGCCCAGAACTGGACATGATATTCCAGGTGGGGCCTAACCAGAGCAGAATAGAGTGGCACTCTTACTTCCCTTGATCTAGACACTATAGTCCTATTTATGCAGCCTAAAATCACATTGGCCTTTTCAGCTGCCGCATCGCACTGTTGACTCATGTTCAGCTTTTGGTCTACTTGGACTCCTAGATCCCTTTCACACGTAGTTTCATTCAGCCAGGTGTTGCCCGGCCATCCTATATCTGTGCATTTCATTTTTCCGTCCTAAGTGCAGTACCTTACATTTCTCCATGTTGAAATTCATTTTGTTAGCTATGGCCCAGCTTTCTAACCTTTTAAGACCATTTTGAATTTTGATCCTGTCCTCTGGGGTATTAGCTACTCCTCCTAGTTTGGTGTCATCTGCAAATTTGATAAGTATGCCCTCAATTCTGTTATCCAAGTTATTGATAAAGATGTTGAATAACACTGGGCCCAGGACAGAGCCCCGTGGGACCCCACTGGTCACTTCTCTCCAGGATGAAAAGGAGCCATTGTTGAGCACCCTTTGGGTTCAGCTGGTCAACCAATTACAAATCCATGTAACAATTATGTTGTCTAGCCCACATTTTACAAGCTTGTTTGCAAGAATGCAATGGGGAACCTTGTCAAAGGCCTTACTGAAATCAATGTATATTATGTCCACAGCATTTCCTTCATCTATCAAGCTGGTAATTTTTATCAAAAACAGAGATTAGATTTGTCTGGTATGACTTCTTTCTCTGAAACCTATGTTGACTTTTTATGATTATGGTGTTGCCTGCTAGGTGTTCACAGACTCTCTGTTTGATGATTTGCTCTAGAATCTTTCCTGGTATTGAAGTAGACTAACTGGACGATAATTGTTGGCATCTCCTTTCCCCCCCTTTTTGAAGATGGGGACAATGTTTGCCCTTCTCCAGTCTGCTGGCACTTCTCCTGTTCTCCAAGAGTTCTCAAAGATTATTGCCAGTGGCTCCGATATTACTTTTGCCAGTTCTTTTAACACCCTTGGATGTAGTTCATCTGGTCCTGGAGACTTATATTCATTTAGATTAGCCAGGTATTCCTGTACTATCTCTTTACTTATTCTGAGCTGAAATTCCTGTGTTCTGCCCTCTGCTCCTTTATCCTCAGGTTGAGCACCCTTTTCCTTTTTCTGAGAAGACTGAGGCAAAGAAGGTGTTGAGTAATTCTGCCTTTTCTCTGTCTTCTGTTAGCATTTTGCCATCGTCTCCACGCAGTGGCTCTACTGTTTCCTTCTTCTTCCTTTTGCTGTGGACATACCCCCAAAAGCCCTTTTTATTGTTCTTAACAGTTCTAGCAAGTCTGAGTTCATTCTGCACTTTAGCTTTTCTGACTTTATTCCTACACGCACTTGCTATTTTTTTTTAATTCCCTTTTGGTGATTTCCCATTTTTCCATTCCTTATACATGTTCCATTTAAAACTTAGCTCAGTTGAAAGTGTCTTAGGTGCTTTACAGACTGGCCCAAAAAGGTGGTCTGCCGGCGCCGTCATTTGCTGTGTGGAGGAGCCCCAGTGGCCAAACTGTGTGACTCCTCCGCACAACAAAAAGCAGAAAAAAGCAGCTTCTTTTTGCGCCATGGAAATGGTGCCCCAAAGTGCCAATGGTGCACTGGCGATGTCATTTCCACCACGCGACGTGCAGATGCTAGGCGTCCGCGACGTCAAGATGGCGGTGCCCATGTAGAATGGGCACTGCCATTTTGTACACGCTCAGCATGTACTAGGGTTAGGGGTGTCCGGAAAGGACACCCCTTTCTAACCCTAGTACGTGCCAAGCAAGTACTTTTTGCCCGTTTGTAACGGGCCTTAGTCATCCATCCTGGTTTCTTGAGACATCTCCCATTTTTCTTCCTCTTTGGAACTGTTTGAAATTGTGCCTTCAGTGTCTCCCTTTTGAGAAACCCCATCCATCTTGAACTCCCTTCTCTTTTAGTATTCCTGACCATGGGATCACACCCAGTATTTCTCTAAGTTTACTGAAATCCGCTCTCCTAAAGTCTAGAATGTGTGTCTGACTCTGCCTGGCTTCTCCTTTCCACTGTATAACAAACTCCAGGAGAATATGGTCACTTGCACCTAATGATCCCACCGCTTGCACCCCATTAACCAAGTCATCCCTGTTGGTTAGGATCAGATCTAAAATAGCTGACCCCCTTGTTGCCTCTTCCACCTTTTGGTCCATGAAATTGTCTTCCAGGCAAGTGAGGAATTTGCTAGGCCTTGAGGATTTGGCTGAGTTTGAATTCCAGCAAATATCAGGATAGTTGAAGTCACCTATCACTACTACATCTTTCCCTATTGAGTGTGTGGTTATCTATTCAAGAAAGACATCATCCAATTCCTCCATCTGACTTGGAGGTCTGTGGTACACTCCCACAATAACATCCCTGTTGCTTACCTCCCCTTTGATCACTCTAGTGGATTTCTGCCCCATCTATTCTTTCTGAAAAGTTTATACCTGTAGTCCCAGGAGCCAAACTTCTCACATCTACACACCATCTACAAAGCTAGTCATTCACTTTTAGTATCTCCCTGACCTTGTGTAGCCCTCTTTCTTTCACTGGCAGAATTGACAAGAATACTACATGGGCCTCAGACCCCTTCAGCTTCCTGGCCAGAGTTTCATAGGCAGAGGTGATCTGCTTAAAGCTGTTCTTGGCCATGTATTCACATGAATAAGGAGAAAAGGCTACTGATCTGTGTTATTAATGAGTTTTTGCAAGTTGTCAGTGACATTGTGGATATGTGTAGCAGCACACTTCCCAGTTCATCTTGTCAGGCTAACACAAAGGTACTTCTATACCCATGAGCAATGAGTCCTCAACTACAAATGGCATCACTAGGGGGGTGCTGGGGGTGCAGATCGCACCCAGTGACACCCTAACGGTCTTCAAACATCTGCCATTGGGCAGAAATAGACTGTGACATTCATATGCTTCCCTTTAAAATGCTTTAAGAGATGGTGTGAATGGGGTGAAGCTACGTGGAGGGAGAAAGGAGAGGCCCCAGAATTTTTTAAAATTAAAATTTCAAATTTTTAAAAATGTTGTTGGATTTAAAATGGTTTAATTCTTTTAAAATTTTCTTTTAAAACATCACAAATCTTCACTATGTATATGTAAATACATTTAGGTTGTGTGTACTGTTGTGTGTACTATATTATAATTTGAAGGAATAATTTTAATTTTGCTAGTTGTTTATGTTGAAACTATTAGCTTTACATTCAGTGGTATATGGGAATTACAATTTATGAGTAACATTAATGCAAAAAGCATTACTAAGGATTCTGTATGGTGTGAAATGGGAGGAGGTCAATGGGAGGGTCACACCATGAGTTACTGCACCGGGTGACACGAACCTTAGTGTCACTGCCAACTACCAGCACTTTCCTTTTCTCTTTTCCCCCTGATCCAAGTCAAGAGGATAAATGGAGAAAGAAGATAAATGGTTCCCCACTTCATTGCATTATTCTCACTGAGTCATCATGAATGTTTACAAATTTTGCTTTTCTATGAAACTACAAAGCCTCCCACACAATGCATTTGGAAAGACAGAATGGAGTTATTCATAAACTGTTTGTTTTTAGAAGATTTTCTATTTTCACATTTTTTAACAGTAGGAGAGATGAACAAAAAGGCTACTTGTTGGAAATAATGTCAATGTTTATAAAACTGACAATGAGAGCATATGGATTGCTAATTTAGGTGATGGCCTGTTGCTTTGAAGGGGGAAGTTATTGTTTTTTTGAAGTTGTGAATAGAAGCACAGCAGGTCTTGGTGTCCTAGAGAGGCAGGTGGGTACATCACATGTTTAGACAAGTACTGCATTTTTCAAGTGGAGATAAGGAGAACATTCCCACAACCTTTTTGCTGAATCCCTCCTTATTTTACTTATAAGTTTTGAGTTCTGTGGGATTCTTACCCTTTAAAGGTTCTCATATGTGTGTGGGAGAGTTCTTGTTTACATTTGGTACACTGTAGAAATCAGTTACAAAACTCCCATTGGTTTTAGGGTACCATGATTACAGTTTTCATATTTATTTCTGCTTTAGTAGAAAGAGCTAGTTTAGAGCTAGCTATCCTTCATGCTGCTTTGAAATAAAATCAACAGCACTTAAAATCTAGTTGGAGTGCTTTTTTTTTGCTTTTTTTTTTTTTTGCAAAGCAAGCATTTCTGGTACCAGAAAATAATGGTGTTAGATAGGTGCACGCCACCATTGGAGTTAATAGGAACTCCAATATCAGCGATTTTCCATTTTAGCATGTGTGTGTGTTCATGTGTGTGTCCAAAATGGACCCCCTGTGAAAACAGAGGGGCTACTGTGTTGTCAGCAGCTCTCCATAATCTGAGGCCATGGTATTTCATATCACATACGACCTGATCCTTTGAACTCAAGATGTCAGAGATTAAACCTATATACAAATCATGTACTCTTTACGAAAGCACACTTACTTATCCCTCCCAAAGTTTGAAGCAGCCAAAAACCCTACAAGACAGGGACCATGACAGTACATGATACCACCACCCAAGTGTATTTTAGAGATATCCCCCTAAGCCTCTGAAAACCTGTTGTTTATGTCATAGTTCCTCATGCTAGTTTCAATGGAATCATTTTACTGCCTGCTTTAATTAATTGTATTGGTTTAGGAGGGATATGCTGTTTTATGTTAGGCATCTTTATTGAATTATTCAAACATTTTGACTATGGTTGAAAGCAGTTAACATACAGTATTTTAGCTGGTGTCTGATATCAAGCAGATGTTTTAAATTTGCTAAGATTTAAGAGGATTAAATTAATAAACTTTTTATTTTATTAACAGGTTGAACCACTGATACAGAAAGGCCATGAAAATATAGTGCATCACATTCTACTTTATCAATGTAGCAGCAGCCTCAATGATAGTGTATTGGATTACGGACATGAGTGCTATCATCCAAACATGCCAGATTCATTCCTCACCTGTGAAACTGTCATTTTTGCTTGGGCCATTGGAGGAGAGGTAGGATTAATATTTGCTATAACTGATTTCCCAAATTAATGCTATGGATTGGATCTGGGATTTTTATTGCATTAGATGAAATGGGTTGGGGTGATGGGACAGGTGACCTGCTGATTGGGGTGGGGGACAGGTGACTTTTTGACAATTCCTCCACCTCTGCATTTCCTGTCACCATTGCTAACACTATCATTTGAGAAAGTATAGCAAAGAAGATGTCTTTTAATAGCAACATGTAAGTAATGTTTCTATATATTGGTGAATTTTGTATCAGAAGAAGGCAGGTGTTATCTGTCTTGAACAAGGTGAAGACTAAGGCCCATCTAAAATACAGTGGGACCTCTAAATTTCCTGGGGTTAGGGGCACAGAACACCCATGAAAATGGAAAAACCACAAATAAAAAACACTTTTTTAAAATCTGAGAGAACATCTCTCTAGGAGTCTCTAGGTCCTCCTGAGCAACATTATGGTCAACATCTGCCAGACATGGACCATATAATTGTGCTAGAGGACCTATAAATACCTAGAAAAGTGTTCTTTCTAAATATCTGTGTCTTCCACTGCGACTTCTGGTGGATGTTGACCATACAATCTCACTGGATGACCTAGAGATTCCTAAAGAGAACATATTAATGAAATTTGTGAATAATCAAAGCTGCAAAAGTCAAAGCTACAAAAGCAGAGGGACAACTGTCTGTATATGGCACAGAGATCTTGAGCTTTCAAATCTTGAATAATGTTAGATTTTATTCAGCTGACTGTGTTGTCATGAAGAACTGTACTAGTGACTCCAGGCACTATATTTGAAATTGGACACAGGGCTTGTCTTTCAAAGATATAGCCATGTTAGTCTGTACAGTCAGTATGTGGAGAGATCTTGTAGCACCTTTCAGTCTACTTCCTCAGATGCAGAGCTTCTCTTTGTAAATGCATCACTGGAACTTTAATTATTACACAAAACTTACCAATTCAGGGTTAATACATACAGTAAAACTTGGTATACAGAACACTGAATTTTGATCCAGTTGAAAAAATGTGTATACTGGTGAAAATTGTGTTTGTATGTACTTAATCTATATTCCACCAGCCTCCCATGACTCACAACATGGTTAAAAGTAATTTCCCCAAATTGTGGGCTTAGGCACAGCTTTAGATAAGGTCTAATAGTAAAACACAATTAAACAAATTATCCTATTTAGAAAAGCCATCAAATTAAAAGCAATTCTAAAAGACTTGCTTGTTCTTGTTCTTGTGTGTGTTCAAGTTGTTTCCAACGTAAGGCAAACTCATCATTGGGTTTTCTTGGCAAGATTTGCTCTTGAAAGAGACTTCCTTTAAATCAGGGGTAGGCAACCTGCGGCCCGCGGGCCGGATGCAGCCCGGCGAGGCCTTGAGACCGGCCCCAGCCCGGTCCTGCCACCGATTGCCGCCGGGGCCTTTGGTGTCTCGCGCGAGGGGCATGGTGGGGAAATTGTCTATAGAAGCCTCAGAAACATGGATTTATCTTAACATTTTTTTAAAAAATCAGCAAATTTTTCCGCATGTCCTCCATTTTTTATTTAAAAAGTGCCCTCCATGAAAATTTTGTCCTATATTTGTCCCGGTTTATTTATTTATTTAATTTTTTAAAAAATTATTTAATTATTTATATTTTGGCTTTGGCCCCCCAGTTGTCTGAGGGACAGCAACCCGGCCCCCGGCTCAAAAGGGTTGTCTACCCCTGCTTTAAATATTTGAAGGCTCTCAGACAGAAGATAAAGTGAACTGGTTTTTGCTATTGGGGGGATGGGTGCAGAAGAATGGATTCAAAACACAACAACAGAAACTCTGACTAATTATGAGGAATTTCTTCATGGTAAGAGGTGTTTGGGAGAGCCAGCATGATGTAGTGGTTTGACCACTGACTACAAGTCTGGAGATTGGGGTGTCTGAATCTCTGCTGGCCATGGAAACTCACGGGGCAAGTCACACTCTCTCAGCCTCAGAGGAAGCAAAGGCAAAGCCCCTCTGAACAATTCTTGCCAGTCTCAAACTTCTGGAAGGATGTTTTTTGGTGATACCTCTGCTGTCTCATTTTAAGCATATGCTTCTAACATATTTTTCACTCTTATACATTTTCTGAATGTTTTGTTATGGCTAGAAATAATAATATGAAATTGAACTGGACTTTTTTACTCCATATTATCTCTTTAAAAATCTAGATTAATAAACTGAAATGTTTTCACTGTTCAGGAATACTGTGGGAATATCTGCTTCAGTAGCAATTTCTGATATGTGTCAGTCTTGGTGAATCTGTGGTTTTCTAGGGCTGACATATCACCATACTAATGAAGATATGCTCTAGACTAGGACTAAACATTAGAAAAATAGGTCAGTTCTGGTTTACATATGTTTCCGTACCTTAAATTCTAGGGCTTTACATATCCTCCCCATGTTGGCTTATCCATTGGGACAGCACTGGACCCACAGTATGTGCTTATGGAAGTCCATTATGATAATCCATCATATAGGGAAGGTATGTTTCTTCATTTTTCATTCTTCTTAGAATCAGTTAATAGAAGATGACATTCCATATTTTCTGAGGGTGATAATGTTAATAAAAATCTTGGATCTGAAGACTCTTCAGACTAGAATGTGTACACGCCATTGCTCAGATTATTGTGGAGAAAGTGGGGATGAAGTTCTTCACTAATTTTACTTTCAAAGGAAGCAACAAGTAATATTAGCATTTTGGTATCCATTCTAGAACCCATTTATTTTCTTGATTGACCAGGGTATCCTCAGCACTCTTCATCAGCACCACATCTCAAATAAATAGGGAATATTAAAAGTAAAGCTGGAGATTGAGTAATGAGGGGAAAGTGGAGGTTGTATTCTGGACTGGGTGCCTCCTTGTCTCTTACATACTGGAGCCAAGAGATCAATATCTTCTCAAAGGCACCTCACAGTATCATAAATGGGGAAAAATACAATTAACTGGTTTAAAACATCATCTTGTAAAGTCTGGGATTTATAAATAAAAAGTCCACCTTAAATTCTAGGGCTTTACATATCCTCCCCATGTTGGCCTATCCATTGGGGAAAAGGGCTGCCAGAGCCATGAGAGATAAGAGATTATATAAGAGATCCTCTTTATCTGGGGGAGAGAAGTGCTAAAGGTCAAACTGATAGCCATCTATAACTTACTGTCTGCCTAGTTAAACCATCATAGTGGAAAAACACTGCAGTTCCTTCTTCATTAAGTTGTAAAACTGACTGCTTTCTTCTGTACCTGGCACAGTCCAGGAAAGCTTATTAACAATTAGATCAGTAGTATTGGAGGTATCATTCTACAAATGCATACGTGTGAATAAATATTAATGAACAGATTTGGACCTATTCAGATCCTATAGGCAAACCTATAGGAATCAACTATATAGACTGTATATAGTCTATATAAACTGTATGATTAGATTATGTCCACTTTAGTATTTACTTTGTAAAGCGCTGTACAGTTTAGGTTGCAAGTGTGTGTATCTGTATATTTATCTGGGAGTAAGCCTATATTTCAGAGGAAGGAACTGTCAAAACCACCTCTGACTATTACTTGCGTAAGAAAACACTAGGAAATTCATGGGGTTGACATAAGTCAACAGGTGACTTGAAGTCACATACAAACAAAAGAGATTATCGCACTTCATTTTTCATCCAATGTGGGCACAGGTTGAGAGCAAGTTTGAATGGTTGTAAATGGATATTATCACACAGCAAAATGTTGCTGATGCTACCAGGAGACTACAAGCCATCTCCCAGCTGTGCTTAGCCCGCCAATTTTGCAAGGACAGAAAGTTTCTGTATTTCAGAACTGGCAAGCTAAGCACAGCTGGGAAATGGCTTGTAGTCTCCCGGTGACATCGGTGGCGTTTTGCTATGTAATGACACCCATTTTCACCTGTTCAAGCCTGTGCCCAGCCCATGCCCAGATCAGTTAAAAAATGAAGTGCGATAATCTCCAAAGACACGAGCCTCATTGGACTGGACATTTGAATGAAATTCTAGCTGTAGAGTTATGTATCTGTTCACTGCTTCTTTAAACAAATACAGCCCTGGTATATAAATCCACAGGGGTATAAATCCATCCCACAGAATCATGGATAAAGGGAATTTCGAATAAATAATTGATTTGAAATGTAATAATATTGATAAATTGTATACAATACTCACAACTACTGTATAAGAATTGTACGTGTATTATGGTACAAAATTGCCCTCCATGCCTTGAAGGGGCATAAACATGTGCGACTTCTCAGTACAGGTTAGAATAGTATAGAAATCAGCCAACTCTGCTTAGCCATCCCCTTGTGACTATATTTTATTTACAACTTTCTCAGTTTTTGTCACCCATTTAACCCATCTTAAATACAATTTCTCCCCTCTGTTATTTTTCTCGCACACAACTGCCAGATGCTGCTCAATACCGACAGGATATTGTATGCTGGTTTGTAGCTGATGTTGACAGTTGCTCTTTTGTTTTCAGGCATGATAGATAACTCTGGATTGAGGCTATTTTATACTCCAGATTTAAGGAGATACGATGCTGGTGTTATCGAAGCGGGTCTTTGGGTCAGCCTCTTTCACAACATCCCACCAGGCATGCCTGAATTCACATCAGAGGGTCATTGCACCCAGGAATGCCTGAAAGAAGTATGTGTCTCCTGCTTTGTGCAATTTATTATGATTCCCTGCATTAACTGAAAGCTCATTTAACCGGCTTCCTTCTGAAGGAAGTAATGAGTATTTGCATCACAGTAGGCCCTGGATCAAATATAGGGGCATGTAGTAGAACTTCACACATAACTGGCCCTTTCATTTTACTTATCTCTATAGAATCTGCTTCATGGACAAGCCCCTGTACACTTTTTCTTTAATTTCTCATGTCATCCACAGTGAGAACCATTGAAGAAAAAGTTGAAGTTACACTCCAAGATTCAGTTAACTCCCAAACCTATAGGTGTGCAAGGTCTTGTTTATTATCAACTGATGAAAATCAAATTCTTTAGTATTAAAAACTGGGAGCAGGAACAAAGAAAGGGTGAACAGTAAAAATGCTGCTTATGGCTACCATGTGGCCTTGCAGTGGTTTTTTTTTGTTACATCTATATTGTTGGTGAGCCCATACTAAAAACTGAAGAATTTCTTTTTTAGGCTGACTACAAGATCAGATTAATTTGGAAATATTTTTAAAATGCTCTGAGAATATGCTGTGATATTTCAGGCATTAAGAATCTTATCACATGAGAAAAGAAAATGAAATGGGAGAGTAGTGGCTTTCTCCATGCCTCTCCACATGATGTTGTAGGACTTCAGTTCTCCTTTCTGAGGGAGATGCTTGTAAAAATGAGCCTTTGGCAAAACAGATTTTTCCAACAATAGACATGTTTCTACCACTGTCTCCTTTGAGAAGAAAATGGAAGTGCTGCAACAGCATATGGAGAGACACAGAGAAAGTCACTACCCCCCCCACTCCACTTTGGCTTTCTTTTCTCATGTAATAGGACGCTAAGTCATAGTGTTGTATTATATATTGGCCAAATCATCAGTCCATGTATTGCTAACTCCACTTGAGTTGTAGGTTTTTGCAATGTTATTTCTCTTTTCTCTGAGAGACCTCTACACCTTAAATTCTGTATAATTTAATAATCCCAGCAGTTGTCACAAGTCTTGAATCAACTGCATACATATAGTATCTCTTTTAATAACATATCTGCACACTGTATTTCTGTGAAGGGAGGTGCATATATGCATCTTGCATGCATATAAATTAAACATTGAGTATGTGTGCTGTCATGTTAAATGAAGTCTGTTACACATTGTGTCAAGTTGACAAATTTCACTTTTTTTCCCCAGGCACTTGATGCTGAGAAACCAAGTGGGATCCATGTCTTTGCAGTTCTCCTCCATGCACACCTTGCTGGTAGAGCTATAAGAATGCGCCATTTCCGTAATGGCGATGAACAGCAGCTGCTGGCCTATGATGATGAATTTGACTTCAACTTCCAGGAATTCCAGTATCTAAAAGAAGAAAGGACCATCTTACCTGTATGAATCTCCTCTGCATTTCAATCATGTATTTGTCATTTTGCCAGTTTTCCAGGGCAATTTTTTCCCCTTTCAGGTGGAATTCTGCTTTGGGAGAATTCATATGTCTCATTTTGTCATTACAAGAGTCTCATCTTGATACATGCTGGGTTTTGATGCTACAGAATTAAAGCAGTTGACACCACTTTAACTGTCATGTCACCATCCTGTGGAATCCTGGGATATGCAGCTTGAGAATTTAGCGCACAGCTAAATTATCTGGTTTATCTCACCCAGTTTGAGTCCTCTTCCGGGAGGCAGCTGGATATTTTCATGTGCTTTTGACTTCTGATGCTGCCGATGCTGTCTCCTGCCTAAATCCCACCTAAATCCTGGCTAGAATCTGAGCTCAGCTGGCCAATTTGCAAAGCTGAGATGCTCCCAACTTTGCAAATCGGTCAGCTGAGTATGGCTGGGAGCCCGGTTTTACGCAGGAGGCGGCATCAGTGGCAAAATGCATATGGTAATATCCAGCTGCATCCTGGAAAAGGATTCAAACCGGGCAAGATAAACTGGATTATTTAGCTGTGCACTAAACTCCTTAGTGAGGTATTCAACCTAAGCTCTGGTGTCTCACCAAGCTAGAAATCTCAGGATTCCACAGAATGAAGCCATGACAGTTAAAGTGGTATGAAACTGCTTTATGTCTGCCATGTGGATAGATCTGAAAAAGGAAAAGCATTAGGAGAAGAAACTGGTATAGAGGAATGACAGACAGAATAAATCTAATCTCAGTCTCCACCTTGCAAAGCAGGTTTTTCTTGCATTGAAAAGTTTCTGATCTTATATATTTGCATATAATGTTTGATTTATTTAGAATGCTGATGTATGCATTGTTAGGGATATAAGAACAATTTCTTTTGTTAATTTTAAGTAATCTTACCTAATTTAACATGGTGCACTGAACAGTTGAAGTGAAACACAGTTATCCTTCAACATGTATACCTCTCTGAATATATGATATAGTTGTCTGGTTTAAAAAACATCTCCCCCCCCCCACACACACACACTAATAAAAATAAAATACAAAATGCACTGTATTTTGTAAAATTAATTGTGAATATTAGAAATGAGCCTGAAAATACATACAAATTTTGTGCAGCCGTTTAAAAAATGACTATGATGCAGAAATGGGATGTCCTGAATTAAGACTAGAAAAATATGCTTTAGTAAAGCTGAAACTGACACATCTTTTCAATTTATTGGTTCATATTCTGCTGTTTATTTAAAGTTATTCTCCCCGTCATTCTAGCACTTTTTCTATTTGCCTCTTAATATTTTCTGTTCACAGCATTTTTTTAAATCTGATTTTCTTTGTAGAATAAAATTTTCCTTCAAGGAATTGATCTTTTTTTCCCTGACAAAAAGTTTAGGTTGCTAAATGAGTAAAATGTGGGTTGCACAAACTGGAGACTGAAAGGCTGTTCCCCACATATATCTGTCAGCATCAGTCAGTTGCAGCCAGGCTTATTATCAGCCCCAGGCCTCAGAAGATGGCTAGTCATGTCATGCATTTGTAAGATGGATAATTTATTGCCTATAGCTATAGCTATTAAGTATTAATTTAAAGAGCTTGTTTTTAACTCCTAATTAGACTACTAAATTTTCGTGCTTTTTTTTTTTTAATAATTGGATATACAGTTGTGGTGATGCTGGAATTATTGCTATGTGTCAACATTATCCTCTCAAAGTAAGCCTGATTTACATGACCAGTAGGCATGTGGCAATCACTTCATTGTCTTTTAAAAGTTAACTTACTGAAACGGGACAGTTGTTTTTATGCCAAAACTGCCACTATAAGCAGCATGAAACCTTTTCTTTACTATTGCAAATATGTTTTTAAAAGTGTTTGTTGGATATCCAAATTGCTCTAAGTAGTGGTGACTTGGCTATAGGGGAGTATTGTTGAAGTGGTGCTGCGCATCTGCCATTTTCCACAAGTGCCTCACAGTCTCAGTATCTATGTAAGCATTTGATATCCCAGCCCCTCCACATACCTTTTCCCATTCATGCATCTACAATAGTATAGAGAAGGACTGGATTGGAATAAAAAATGTTCATTGAATGTAAGTGGGGGACAAGTATACATCCTTGACCAGAGGATAGAATGTCCTATCTCTACTCAGACTGAAGTACAGTTGTCTCTCTGTGTTCATGGAGGTTAGGGATGAAGGATCCTCATGAATGTGAAAATGTCACAAATAACCTTTCCTCCCAGTTACAGAATGGCAGGGAGGAGTTGGAGAGGAGCGCATGCGCTTGCTTCTCCTTCCTCTCCTTGTCGCTCTGTAGCTGGCTCAGCTGGGCAAGTTACAGGGCATCAGGGAGGGGTTGAAGAGGAAGGGGATTGCACGAGCAGGTGACCATGATCAAAATCACAAGTGCCAAAGTCACGAATACGGAGGGATAACTGTATTCTTACAGAGCTCTTGGGTCAAAGGTGGTGTATGTTTTATTTATAACATGATCCTCCATATGTATATTAAGACTGAGGGTGGAAAATGTTTGGCCCTCCAGATGTTGTTGAAGTGGAATTTCCATAAGCTAATGGGGAATCCAGAATCGGGTTGTGAAACAAGCCAGAACCAATTCAGGGTTTTGGCCCTGTGTTGTGTAGGTAGAATGCAGTGAACTGGGGGGGGGGGGAGGTGTCGAGGAAAAACACTCATGTTAACAAGACCTCAGTTTAATGAAATTTAATCCTTGATAGAAATTCATATCACCACCTCTGAGTAATCTATGTGCTTATTCAGAAATAAGTCCCTCTACATTCAATAGAATCTCCTCCCAAGGATATGAAATACATGAACTTCACTGTGTAGTTTTGGGCCAGTCATATCTCATTCTAGCCTACCTCACAAAATTGTTGTGAAGATAGTGACAGAGAGGACCACTGAGCTCCTTGGAAGAAAAGTGAGATATAAATAAATACAATAAATGCAGGATTGCTGATTTAGTCACTTACAGCATAAAAATATTTTTCTTTCTTTCTTTGTTCTGTCTTTGTCCAGAAATGATTAGGAGATTCTTCTTCCAGACAAATTCCAATAATAGATACACTATATTAAGAAGCAGATATTTGATTTCTTGGGACATCAGAAGCATGCAACTCAAGAGTCAGGACCTCTTTTCCATACAACTCAGAACCCATCATAATTGTATGGGGTATGCTCCACAACTTGTGGGTGACTTAAGAGATTCATAACATGACAGGCAATCCTTAGACTGCAAGTCCAAAAGCTTTAAAGCTCCAAGATCAAAGACATAAATATAAAACTCTCATGTTCATTTTCATTGTTATTCCAGCATAACATACACTCCTACCACAAATAAGCAGCTGAAAGCAAAATGTTCAATATTCAATAGACAAAAGCTGAATATACAGTCTTCCCTTCACTCTTCTTTACAAATTGTACAAATGTTCTCCAGTCTTTCACAAAATTATCAAGTGATTTTAATCAAAGTAGATAATGTATCAGTTCCTGCCATTTCAAATGCAGATCTTACAGTTTTAGTATAATCTGATCTTGATATAGTGTACATTCATTAGCAGACCAGCTGCCACAGTTTTCACCAATAGAAGAATTCTGGACAGCATTCAAGGGTAGTCCTACATGGAACATACAGTAATTTAAGCCTGACATAGCCAAGCTATAAACAACTGTTGCCAAATCAGACTAGCCAGAAAAGGAGATAGATTGAATTCTAAATATAATTGTGCAATCATACGGTTTATCACCAACCACACCTAACATCTAGGCACAGCATTGGATCAGACAGTACTTTTCTTCTTCAAAAACTAAATTCTCAAATTATTGTTTATTTTTTAAATAAATATTTTTAAAAATAAATTACAAGCCACTTAATGAATCAAATATTACAATTTGTAACACTGACATTCTTGAACTTTGTTTTTCAGGGAGATAATTTAATCACTGAATGTCACTATAGTACCCTGGATCGGCAACAAATGACTTGGGTAAGTAACTTATGGCACGACTTCATATGGATTGAAGATATCTTCAAATAAATATGTTTAGATGAAAAGTGGGAATTGGAAACACTTAGCCTGTTCAGATGCTACACCCAACACTATGGAAGGACTACTTGTGCTATAGGATTTCCAGCTCTCCCAACCCTGGCCCCAGCTAGAGAACCCTTCAACATTCTGGCCCAGATTTTGATGTGTACGGAAGGAGGCAAGCAGAGGAGGAATTTCTTCTCACTATGCTATCTGTTCTTCTGACAGATGAAAACAGTAGGATGTAGTTCTGAATATTCAAAAAGTTATGAGATGGTATGTGTGGCCATTTATTAATAATGCATCTTTCCAGCCCATTATTTGGTGCAAAGTAATCATACAAAGCTAAGGATGATCCTGAAGCTGTATGGGTTCATATGCTTGTACAGTTGGATGGGGTTGCACCTGGGAATTTCACTTCTTTTTCAAAATATGGGTCAAGGCAATTCATAATGTGACTAGACAGAAAAAGAGACTAAAGGAAAAAGCTTAATCTTTGACAATCCTTTTCACTGTTTATGTGTGATTTTATGACAGCTGTAAACTATTGAGTAGATATTCAAAGATGTTAATTTCCCTTTAGCCTCTTTTGGGGTATTTTAATTCACTTATGCTTTTGAATCTGTGGAATCAAAGTCCCATTTTTAAGACTCAAGGATAACAAACAAGGGAACTTCAGTTTGTTTGGCAATTATCATAATAGCTGTCAGAGGGGTGGTCTTAGCAAGTTTCCTTCCTAGTTTGTGGTCTCTGTTTCTCAAATCCTCTCTGCCTCTTTTTGCTCAGTTTTGTTTGTTTTGTATCATCTCCAGGCTTATCTCCATAGATTATTTCCCCTGACATTCTGTCTTCTTTGATGCCGCTTAACATGTGCCATCTCTTAAAAGACACATTTCAAGACTCTTGAACATATATTCCTCTTTATTTCAACCTTTGTTCTTTGAGCTGCTTCCTCTAAAATATAAACCGTTGGTGGGTGGGTTGCTGTATAGTGCAGTCATAGGTCTTAGGACCATCTAAACACAAAATCGCTTCAATGAGAAAATTTCACCAGCAAGATTTGACTATACAAACAGAGGGGGGTTTATTATAGTGGGGATAGACGTCATGCTGTATGTAAAGGTAAATATTCAGGTTTGGATCTGGGCATTGAAGGAAATCATTACCCACCCAGACACACGTTTTCTATGTCATAATCACTATTACAAACAGCCTTCATGCCATTGTCCAAATACTATGCCAAATTTTCTTAATGACTACTTGTGGCTACAACCATTTTGATTTTTCTGCATCCAGGATCACAGTAGCAGCAACTACAATAGTGGCTACATAAAGCCAGCACAGGGGGGGCAGCAGTGGGCAGGTTTGGGACCAAGTACAGATGCCTGGATCCAAGAACTGAATTGTCTGGCTAGAGTATCCCTTACCAAAATTTGCATGCACCGCACAAGTTAGGAGAGCGACACAATGAGAACTTCTTAGAAAAGGAAAAATATTAAATATGTTTTCTTGCCATGTGGTCTCAAGAGTAACATGTCAGCACCTGTTATTTTATAATGTTACTTCAGCTTTGGTAAAAAGAGAAAAGAATCACTACTGCAAACAAAATTGCAATTACTTTTTAGTCATTCATGTCACTTATGGATGTGTTGGCTACTTCAGCTTTGTGCATTTAGTGTCTTAAGTTTCTTGTCTCTATTGATAGTATTATCTTTCTGGATATCATCACCTAAATTAAGACCTAAGAAATCCTGAGGCCTACATTGTTGGTCTGTTTAAATTTTCAGGGTGGTCTTAGCACCAGAAATGAAATGTGCCTCTCTTACCTTCTGTATTACCCAAGAATAAATCTCACTCGCTGTGCAAGTATTCCAGACATAATGGAGCAACTTGAATTTATTGGAGTTAAAGAAATTTACAGACCAGTAAGGTAAGTTAAGGTGAATTGCTTTGTGGCCTCTGGCGCTGGAGAACCAGTGTTTCGTTGGTTGTCATTTGGTCGAACTTGTCTGAAACATTGCTAAAGGCTACTCTTCTTGATGCTACCTTCTGGTTCAGTTTTGTTGTGCTTTTTAAGTAATTCAAAACTTTTAAATACCATTTGTTATCCAAGACTACAAACATCAGCAAGGAAGGTTAGAACCAGATCCCCGCAGATGGGAAGGGTCCACTGTAGTAACCAGATCCAACACTGCATCTCAAATCAGATGAGCCTGGGTATAGGAGGCTGATGGTATAAACATTCACGGTAGGATGGAGTTAAGGATCTATTGCTTCTGATAGCCAAGGAAGAACCTCACAAGCAATACAAATTACATTCCTCATGATTCTTGATGCCTGCTATGCTCTCATAACAGCAGTGAAGGCATAAGAGAAACTCTGATGTGATTCTTCCTCACTGTAAGATCTTGTTAGTATTACCAAGGAAGAGTTAGTGAAGGCAAAAAGTAGGTAGTGATTGCCTGGAAAGCAGAGAGGCAACTGGGATGATTGGGACAGGTAAGCATCTGGGTTCCATTGTGTTGCTGTTGATACAATGAGCACAACTGGATCTGATTGCAGTTCAGAGTGTAGTGCTTGAAAAGTTACATTTAGTGAATGAATGAATGAACTTCCAAGTTTTGCTGGGGGGAGGGCACATATTTTATTTCTAGAGCTGGGGTAGAGATTGTTTTTGGAAACAATCATCTTTTCCCCTGAGCCTGTTTAGAATTGAGCCAAGGAAAGTTCACCTATCACATTTTGTCCAGAAAATAACTGTTGGTGGACAATGTGCTAAAATATAAATAAACTGCATTGTGTCATTTTGTGTGTTCAAGTTGATTTTGGACAACACATTAGATAACTTGAAATGTACTGATTTAGATATGATTTCCTTTGTTACAAATAACTGTGTACAAGCTTTAAGTATAGGTGCATTATGCTACAACCCACTCTTTGTCTCTCGTGCCAGAAGAGAAAATGGGATAGATGAGAGAAAGGAGGTGAAACAGTGTGTAGATGGTAATAGAATGCTGTTATCATCAACCTTCAATGTCCACAGATTCCGCATTCATTCTGCTTTCAAACACCCAAGGCTTGTAAATGTTTTTTTTTTAAATTTTCAAAAAGAAAACCTTGATTTTGCCATTTTCTATAAGGGGCACCATTTTATTATGTCATTGTATGTAAAGGGACTTGAGCATCCACAGATTTTGGTATCCAGAGGGGTCCTGGAACAGAATCTTAGCAGATATCAAGGACCCAGCGTATATCAGTATGTAATAGAAGAATACTTGCATAGATGCCTGTGGATGTACTTCCTATGTATCATTGGCCATGTTTCAGCAATGTCCCTCACCATAGTGTGGTCCTCAGACTGAAACATGTGATGAAATGTGGCACCTGATGTGGGAAACCTCCCCCATCCTAGATGTGTCCTGTAAGGATTCCTCTCTCATGGTCTAGATTTGCTTGATTTACCCACTGTAGAAAAAATGCAGTTTGCCTTCACTTTAACTGCCATGGTTCCATCTAATAAAATCCTGGGATTTGTAGTTTTTTGAGGCACCAGCACTTTTTATCAGACACCTTGTAAAACTACAAATCCCAGGATTCCATAGACTGGAGCTGCAGCACTTAAAGTGGTGTCAAACTGCATTATTTTTACAATGTAGATGCACTCATAGTTAATGTGATTCATTATAGGTAATTGCACAAATGTGTGTGCTTGTCTTTTGTTATTGTTGGTGATGGTGGTAGTATTGCTGATATTAATGTGTGTGTGTATTCACCTTAAAATCACCACAAGTTGGAAACAATTTGAATGCACACAGCAACAAATCTGCTTTCAAGTCAACTTAGGTGACCCCATGAATTTCATTGGTTTTTTAAAGGAAAGAAATACTTAGAGATGGTTTTACCAGTTCCTTCCTCTGAAATTTAGCCTGCAGCACCTAATATTCATTGGTGGTCTCCCATACAACCTGTTAAAAATATGTTTTTCTTTCTAGGAACAATTTTCTGTTTGGGTAAAGATTTCAATGATAGTAGAAAAGTTTGTGCTTATCTTTATGTACAGGACTTGGCCGTTCATTATCAAGAGCCCAAAACAATACAAAAACCTATCTTTTATGGATGCAATGAACAAATTTAAATGGTCCAGAGAACATGGTGTTTCCTACAATGACTATGTTCTTAGGTTGCCAGTGAATGTAAGATGTACCAAGACTGACAATGCAGAATGGACAGTAAGTTTAATTCCTTTTTAAAACTCTGCTTCGGGCACCATTTGTACAGATTGTAAAATTTGTGTAGTTTATGGAGCCTTATAGTTGCAAGTTAAAATTTTTAATTGTATTATCCTTTAAAACTGTGTTATTTTATTTATCACAATAAATAATCATCATGAAGAGTGGTAGCTCACTAGTCAAAATGCTCACATAAGAACTGTCTTGCAGGATCAGAGTCAGGCAGCTTTCTGTTAAATACCAGTCATCCACATTCTTTCAGCAGGAAGGACATGATCATAAAACCTGTCTATTATTGTTAGCTGATGATCAGAAAAATAGGATTCTATGGTCCCATACAGACAGGCCAAAATAAAGCTGCTTTGGGTCACTTTGGAAGTATGCTGCTTAAATCGTGCATGCGTCCTAAGAGTCCGGAAGCCACGCCAAAGCCACAATCCAGTTCTAAGGACTGGATCACAGCTCGGCGCAGCTTCCAAACTCTTAGGATGTATTTAAACAGCATACCTCCAAAGTGACCCGAAGCAGCTTTATTTTGGCAGTCTGTATGGGGCCTATATAATGAAATAGTAGAATAGTGCCCTTATTCATATATATTAGTGTCCTTGTTCAGGATATTCCATTCTGTTTTCCTTTCCCCTCTCCCATCACTGTTCCATGAATACTGAGTTGCATGCAAACAAAAATATCCAACATTGTCCACAGTCTTGATGTATACTGAGTAAGATCCATATGAAATCACCCAATAGATAGTCAGCATAATTGGCTTTGATGGAGTCACTCATGTTTGAAAATCCTTCTCCCATTTACTCTTTTCTGCCCCAGTAAAAGGTGGTTGTTTGGGCTGGCTATTTCTTGATGGTGATACACTAATCACTTCTTAATCATAGCATTATTAAAGGATTGTACTGGTTGCCTCAGTCCTTTATTGTACATGCTGATTTGAATAACCAGAAGTTCCTATAAAGTGGAGAGCAATTAACAAACCATTGTTGTAAGGTATATAAGCAATATATCATACTTCTAGCAGGTAGGAAGTTCAGCTAGCAGGGATTCAGACCACAGCTTCTAAAGGTGTGGAATGTATTATGCTGGGAAAGTAGCTTAGTGTTTGTTAATCCCATCAGGTTCATCTGGCACAAGGAAACCTGTTTAAGTAAGTATAAATGCTAGTACTAATATATACTGTCATGTTATATAATACATATTGATGTTGGTGTCTATCTTTAGATGGTAATATATAAATAATGTAGACTAGTTGGCACACATGAAATAATGCCAGCTAAACGCAGATAAGCTGCTAGATGCATTATGATGTTCTGTAGTATATGCAGGAAATAATTTTATTTCATTTTAAATTTCAGATACAAGGAATGATGGCTTTCCCACCTGAAATAGAGAGGCCATACAGGACAGAGGAAGTTATATGTAGTTCGTCTCCCTCATTAAACTGCAGTCTATTTTTAATCCTCCTCCTTTTTCTGTACATCTCATCTACTGCTCTAAGGAATAATGGGCTTGTTGTATAATAATTCTGATTGTACTCACTTATGATTTCTGTGCCATGCAAGTCCTGAAATGTTTGCACTTTTGCTCCTCTAGATTTATTTTTTTACATATTAATAAACTAAGTTTGTTTCAAAAATAATGTTCACCTCATTTGAAAGAAAGATTACTGTTTTTAAAGGTAAAATTACAATGTATTGTGTATATAGAATTCACTGATTTGCAAATTGTTATCTAAACTGATTCATATAATTTCATTTGATTTTTCCTTGCACATCACTTTATGACTCCCAAAAGCTGCTCTGTATTTGGATACCAATATAATAAACTAAACTTTGTCTAGGTAACCTTAATTATGCTGAAGTCTGCTGAGTTGTTTTACCTTTGCTCTTAAGACCAAAATGTACACATAAAGCTTAATTGTTATATTGCTGCCAGTCTCCATTAGTCATGTTAGCTGTCTCATGCTCCTTCAAGTAAAGCTATGGCAAGATTTTTAAATCATTGCCTGAACGTAGTGGAATCCCAGACTTCTTTTTTTATTGCTGCTCTCTTCCTGTCCAAATTGGAGTTTCTTCTCTCTAAGTTCCCCTTCCTCAGATTACCAATATGTCACTGTCCTGGCCTGCAATTGTAACATTATTTGTGCTGCTCATCATAACTGTGACTATACTAGAAATGTTGTTCACCAGCTTTATACTAGAACTTGGAAACGTAACATTTTTGAACTACAGTGTCCAGAATCACTCAGCAATAATATATTCTGAGAGTTGTACTCTCAAAAAGTAACATTTCCAAGTTCTGCTTTCTGTGATAAGAACTGCTCAGTTCTTACATAGATTGTGTAAAATGTTTGGTTTTAAGGAAAACACTATTTTATATAGCTTTTATCAACACTGTGTTAAACCTATACAAAGCTAACTGTAACAAATGGATCTTGTTAGTAACAATAGTTACAATAGTCAGAATCCTGTATCAGCCTATATTTAGCTAAGTAACTTTTTCTTGGTCCGAGTCCCTAAAATCTGATGGAAACATCATTCAACTGTGCTGTGATCATTGACAGTATGGCCCATGATAGTGGCAACAGTGTTAAAATCATAACTAAGCAGAGATTGTGAGAATGAAATAGTCACAATGAAATAGAAGATACAAGAAATGAAATAGAAGATAACTTTTTAATATTCTGCTGATGGTCTGATTACCATTGAATCTGAAGTGAGATGGCACTCATATACAGTGGACCCTTGTTATACGCTGAGGTTTAGTTCCAAGATCCCCCGTGTATAACAAAATCCGTGTATGCTCAAGTCCCATTAAATATAATGACATAGCAAAATGGTGTCCCTTATAAAAATGGAAAATCAAGGTAAATTTATACTTTTTTGGAATATTTTCAAACCGTGTATGCTTGAATCCGTGTATAAAAAATCTGTGTATAAGAAGGGCCGACTGTAGTATAGGTGGCAGTCCATCTCCCCCTTTCCTTTTGAAACCTGTCCTTGAGGTCTCAGTCTGTTGTAACTCCCCAGTTGATAATTGCATCCAAACATATACTGACAGAAGATGATGTAAACAGTTCTTTAGGTTCATGATTCAAGCCAAAAGGCCAACACTCCTAAAACTGAAGAGAGATTAGATTTGTTGATTTAACTTCTAGTCTGATTTTGTCATTCTCTCTCTTGTTAACAAATGACACGTGTTGAACATTGAAATATAAGAGTTCAATCTGGTGTGCACAGATGCAGTTCTATTATGTTTCTGATCTCAACACTAAATTGACATCTGCCCTGGCTTTTATAAGTAGAAGAAGGAGGGGAAATGTAATCATAATGCAATCTGTCATGAAGAAAAACTTGATGTACACATTCAGAATACAATTCGCTATTTAAGATGTCAGCACCAACTTGACCTCTGCAACAATTTTCAGGGAGCCAGGAAGGGGTTATCTTTCTTTAATCATTGCTACATAGTGTGTCTATGCCCATTTTTACAAGCTGGAGAAATATTCAAAATATTTAAAGTTATACTTTAAACAGTGTGCTTTCCATTGCATATATAATCTTACTACTAAAATCCTGTAAATGCTCCATAAAGGCTCAGGTTTAGAACAGAAACGTTAAGAAATTCTAAATTAAAAGCACAAATAGCATTTGACCTAATTCTTGCCAGTGTTAATGCTGTCAGGATTATAGATAGCATGAATAAAAACAGAGAGGAATCTGGTAAACCTTTCAGATCCTGACAAAATTGTAAGCAGTGGCAAAATAATACAAGAAGAAGTTAATCTGGAGAGTTATTGTCAGAGGCTTAATATTGTTCATGTTTAGCTTCTTTTATCAGGAAAGATTTCATTCTGCATTATGTGGAAATTACAAAGGGATCAGACAGTGTTATATAAATCTTGTTACACCCTTTTTTGGTTAGCATATAAATAAAAACACCAAGTGCCAGGCAAACTCCAACAACTTTGGCATTTTGGATGTTTACATAATACACTTCAGGGTTTGGAAGTGAAGAATCACAATATATGGTATTGTAAAAAGATTCTTTCAGCAGGAACCACCACCCATGTTTTATCCTTCTAATGAATTTAGCTATCATTAAGGACTTGAGATCTCAGGACACTCCTTTCAGACTACAACAAGATGTTACTCATTGTGAGGAATGTTCCCCACAACTAACCTCTGCTTATTTCTTTTCTACCAAAGCCACATGGAACACACACACACACAGAGAGAGACCAATTGTTTTTTAGGAAGCCTCCTCACTCATTAATGGTGTAATTTCTGGGAGTGCCATGGAAAGTATAGAGATATAGTGCTGATGTTTTCAACTACTCTGTAACTATTGCTCTTTAAAAGGGTTGGGGAACTGGCAGGCATTAATTTCAGCCCTTGCACAGTGGCAGAACACTACATTACCCAACTTTTTTGGCCAAAAATGACAACTGAAAGCGACTTCTGCTTGCAATTCCTGCATTGGACATTTTGAAAAGAGGGGTTTTTCAAGTGAATCCATCATATCTGGAATCTTGCTTTTGTTCTAGCATTTTTCCCCTCTGGCATTTGGGGGTGCATCTAGGATACTGAAGCAAAGAAAGCAAGAAGAAGAAGAGAGTAGTGTGGCAAAAGTATAATTAGCTACAGCCTCATTTAGCATGTATGTGTCCTTTATGGTGGCCTTTCCAAAGCTAAAAAACTAGAAAATGTAGATGTCCATATACCATCAGCATGCAAGACAGTGAGTTATGAGTTGAGCAAAACTAACAGTAATGCCTCCACCACATTGCATGAGGAAGCAATTAGTTCTTCTTTAAAAGTAATGTAGATCATATGAATCATAACCTTTAACTACCCTAAATTGTATACTTGGAAAACCATTGCTATGATTGCAATCACTCTGTGTGTGCACATGACTTTTCAAGAGGGCTCCAGCATTTCCTCCCTTGTAGAACTCCATATATGTCCTCATGTAGAACATCAGGCTTTGGGAAACTGCCATTGGAATAAAAGAAGGCTTATAAAAATCAAAACCCATGAGGATGGGGGCAAGGAAAGTCTCTTATCTCCAATCAGTTGCCGAGCACAGATAAAGAGTTTTTCTATGCTGAGAGGGAAGACTGAAGAAAGTGGATGGGTCCTGGAGAAAATGCTGGCAGGCTGAATGGGAACTCATTCTTCTGCTAGAGGCTAGAGCAGGACTGATGAAATTTTAAAAGCTTATAACATGGTCTTCTGCATTTGCAGCACCCAGCCTGGTAGACATGTTGAAATGCAATATAAATAAATCAAACAACCAACAACAAAAAATAGCCATTGCAAACAACTAGCAGATAAGACCATAGCTGAAGAAAAAGGTGTGCATAGAATCTCTTCTTTTACAGTTTAAATGCCGTCTTGCTTGCTAATTAGCTTACTTTCTGTTCACCACTATGATCTTTGGAATAGCGGTATATAAATAAAACAAATTAATTAATTATTAATTCTGCAATAGAAAAGTCTTTGCCAGGCAGTAGCATTCGAGAAGAAAAGCAACAAGTTTTCTTATGATGTGGTGGGGACTCCCATCCTTTAAGTGTGGCCACAGAGGATCTCCCTATAGCTGTGCCTTTGGGCATAAGGGACTGTTTGCTCAGCAAAAGTTGAGGATGTTGCTTCCATATCAGCTCACCCACTTATCTCCTAAGTAACACTGGGCTCTTAACAGCTTTGCATATCCAAGAGATGCAGGACAATTATCACACTACTACACCATCACACTTTCTCCCATCAGTGAAAAGGGATGTGATAACTGTGCTTTGGGCATGCAGCAGCTATGGGTTGGAGGCCTTGTAATGTGATAAGTATAGCCAAAGCCACTTTTTTCCAGGTGTAATCATGGTTTAAAAAACACATGTAATAAAGGTCTATATGTAAAATTGGCCCTGCCCAGATATTGGTTAGGTTCCACTCTCTGTTGTCATGAAGCTTGCAAGTAAATATCACCATTGGACTGAAAAAGGTTGCCTGCCCTGGATTTAGTAAGCAGGCCTATTGTAACATTTAAGAACCTCTTCACTGCAGTATATTTCTTTCAACTTTTCAAAAACCACTTTTCCAGATGTAAGGTCCATTAATGTTTTCCCTCCCTCTCAGGCACACATCATATATATGTACATGGCTCATTTATTCTGGTCAATTTGCTAGTTGGCCATTTGACCTTGATGGATGTCTGTAGCAGCAGCTCTCCCAGATTTAAGTGCTATCGAGCTCTGGGTGACTAACCAGAACAACCAGCCTTTGTCCAAAATAGTACACTTATTTCTGTCACACAAATGGTCTGTCAGAGATATTTTTATAAAGCAATGTGACATAATCTGTCTCCCGTGCACTTAGACTGATGAAACCAGAACTTCCATTGTTGTCTCTAAATGGAAAGGCAAATCTGTTAATTGGCTTAGTAGACTGAAAAGAGAAACAATTCCTCATAGTTTAACTCTCTCTTTCCTGATAATGATTATTTGGTGGTTTTTAAAACATCAAGGGTACCAGTAAAAGAGCTTAATGAATTCTTCCTGAGGCATTGGAGGCAGAAAATAAAGAGAGAAACTTATTTCTTCAGCTATACCTCCTGTTCAGGCCAGGAAAGTTATATAATTCTTTTATGAATATGAAGAATGCTGAGCATGGAGTGCTAACAGGACACAAAATATCTAACTTCTGTCTCTTGCTAAATAATGCCTCACTGAATGGCAATAAGGTTATATGATGCAACTTGCTTCTGAATGCTACCTTTTTGTAGCACTAATGAGAAAGGAATCAGGAACCTGGAATGTTTTTATACATTTGTTATCTGCTGTCTATGGACGGGTATAACTGAATACTTAATACATTTTAAATAAAAGAAGAAAGTTCCTGCAATTTTTAGATATTTTAAAAATTAATTTCTTTCTTCCCTCTGGCTTCTTTGATCACTATAATGGTTTTCTAGGCCTTCAAAAAATTGTCCACCAACTTGTAAAAGGTTAATACAGCTTGTATGAATTTTTGTATTGTTTCTGTCTGCCAAAGCCTTATTCAATTATTACTTATCAGAAGGTGCATCTACACTGTAGAAATAAAGCAGTTTGACACCACTTTAAGTGTTGTGGCTCCATCTTATGGAATCCTGACATTTGCAGTGTTACAAGGTCTTTATCATCCTCTGCCAAAGAGTGTTCATGCCTCACAAAATTACAAATTCTAAGATTCTGTAAGATGGAGCCATGGTAATTGTCAAACTGCATTATTTCTACAGTGTAGATCCAAAGTTGCCTTCCACATACAGTAATCCTGAGAGCAGAAACAAGATAGAGATAGAGCATTCTTCTTTGTCATGCATGTAGTAATTCTAGATGAATAACACCTGAGATTGTCTTTGGCCTTTTATTGTTGTGTGTTTTCAAGTCATTTCTGACTTACGGCAACCCTAAGGTGAAACTACCATGGGGTTTCCTTGGCAACATTTTTCAAAGAGGGGTTGCCATTGCCATCTTCTCTGAGACTGAGAGAGTGTGCGTTAGGAGTTTATCGTACTAGGGAGATCTTGAAGAAAAACAGGATTTAAAAGAGATTTAGGTTTAAAGAAAACTTGCAAATGCGGGACGTTTATCAAATGAAATGACCCCAAAGTGAAATAACGCGAAGTTAAACTGAACGTAAAGAGGGGAAAACTGGCAGCTTTTTACTTTCAGAAAGTTCCAAAAGTAAAAAACTGCTGGTTTTCTCCACTTTGTGTTCAGTTTAACTTCCTGTTATTTCACTTTAACAGAGATGTCGTCTGATAAACATTTGTGGTTGTTTTTTTATTATGAGGATTTATATCTGTCTAAATCCCATTTTTCTTCAGGATCTCTCTAGAGTGATAAACTCCTTACACAAAGTCACCCAGTGGGCTTTCATAACTGAGCACATTAAAACCCTGTTTTCCCAGTCCGTCCAATAGTCAAACTGCTACACCACATTAGTGTACAGTAAGTCTACTAGAGAAGACCTATTGAACCAACAGAACATATATGAATGTTGATTTACCAAGTTGCCATTGATTACTGGTTCTGCTTTAGTTGGGACTACTACCTCTACTCTATAACAGCAAGGTCAAATTTGTCCACTAATCATTCTCTTCCAACAGTAGCCTGAGAAATGTTCTAATAAGCAAATTTGCCAGTGCCTGAAAACTGTGGATAAATTTCTTCTGCATATAGAATTTCCATTTTGTTGTCAGGGTTGAGAGCACTCTTATTTTCAGCTTGATCTCCACATGTAGTCAGCTTGTGTCATGGAGCAATTGACTGAAAATCACAATCTGTGCATAAGAGGAAAGGGCTCCGTTCATTTAAAAAAAATCTGTTATACAGTGAAGAAAATCAGAAAGTTTAAAATGTGAGAGGGCTCTCGCTTACAGTCAAGGTCTATACAGTTGCTAAGGAAGACGGTCACTTTTCTTATTGCATGCATACAGCAATGTAGAGCTTTCCTCTGAGCCATTGATTTTCACACTGATCCACAAAGAATCTGCTACTGTATCTTACAGCATTCTGCAGCAAGCTTCAGAATCAGCTATCCATTACATTTACATGCATAAGTTAAGTTACTAGAATCAAGTTTTTTAAAAAGCTAAATAATAAAACAGCAAGTTTTAAAATTACCTTTATTAATCTCTGCTTGAGCATTTTTTACATCAAACCTGCAGCTATTAAATGTGGTTATTAACTTATAAAATACTTCTGTCAATGTAGTAAAGAGATGGGAATCATGTGGCCATCCATATGTTGGACTTCAAGTCCCATCAATTTTAGCCAGCACAATCAATGGTGGGGAATGCTGGGAATCACATCTGGAGGTCTCCATGATCCTCACTGCAAAGTAAGAACTAGATACTATTTTATCCTTCTATTTTGAAATATTACTCCATCATAACAGCCAACTTTTAGCTTCTAATATGTACCTTCCAATATTTCTACTTTCTTAATATAGCTACATCTCATTATCTATCCATAGTATTAACTTGTAATAGCATTCAACATTTGAAACACAACTTTCTTTCTTAAAGAAAATAACTTTATTTCAAATATCAATACATTCCAGAGTCTCCTACTGAAGTTCCTTCATTAAAAATGTTGAAGATTGGATTTCTGTTTTGCATAACTGCTCACTCCCACACTACACCTCAAACTTTCATTCAGCAAAGTTTTCCAAACAAGATAGTAAAGCTAAACACCTTACAGAGTTGCTAAGAAAGGGGCGAGAGCTTTATACAACTGTACTTTGTGAGTAGATGCTGCCACCTCTTGGTAACAGTATGGAATAGTTCTCCAGCAAATAAAGAAATAGAAGCACAATTGCTTTACAAGTGTGGGATTTGTGGCTTTATCTCTTCATCAATCATCTGGTTTGCCTAAATAGTTCAGATTCAGATTAAAGTTTTTATTGTGAAAGTTTTTCCACAAGGAAAAGTTGCACATATTAGTCTAATTCAGGCCTATAATAGGGACCTACATCACTATCTTTATCTCTCTATCATCTGTCTGTCTATCTCTCTGGAGTTTTCAAGTGGGGATGGGATAGTGATGGGATAATTCCCTCATCAGCCCATCCATGAGTGTGATGATGTGAAAGGCTTTCAAATCATAGCACCGATCCCGCCATTAACCTGTCATTAAAGCGGCATTGCATTAATGTGAACTTCCTTTAATGCAAAATGTTGGCTAGTGTCGCTTTAATGACAGGTTACTGGTGGGATAATGATGGGATCTGAGCAATTTCACCTGAAAGCCTTTTACATGATTGCTGTCATTCATGCTTCCCAGATGGCATAAGCCCGAATCCCATTTGAAAGTCCTTCCCACAAATGAGTGGGAAGGACTAGAACATGACGGGACAGGAACAGGATGTCCCTCATCTGATAATCCCCAATATCTATCTCTTTCTTAGAATGGGGAAAAGAGTTTCCCACAGTGTGGCATCACACAGCTCAGTAACCATGGATCAGAACAGAAGTTTACATTTGCTATTCTCTGGAGCCTTAAGGTAAAACTGGAACCAATGTAACATGATTCCTTGTGCTCCCATCATTCAGAACCAGTTGAGTATAATACTGTATTCAGTAGAATCAAAAGCTACCAAGAGGTCCAGTATGATAAACAGAGTAGTGGCCCTCCTTTTTTTTTCTTCCAGAGAAGGTCATCCGTCAGTATGACTGGTCTGATATCAGACTGAAATGGATTTAGAGAATGTTTTGCCCAAGAATATCTTAAGCCACCTTGTACTACACATACTGAAGCATCTTGCTCCCAAAAAAATATATTAATGGTGGGATGGTACTATTCATATAGTTTTTTATTGAAGAAGATCCTCTTCAGGATAAAGTGCAGTAGAGCCTCTTTCAAATTGGCAGGCACTACCTTCTGAGATGATGAGGATAAGGTTTAAGGCCTCTTTTTCTCTTTTTAGAATCACAACTATTTAGGGCAGTGGTGTGGAACCTCAGGCCCCAGGGCTGGGCCTGACCCAGTTGGGAGTCAAATCTGGTTCTCTTGGATCCTGCTCATGACCACAAATCCCATGGTTTCTCAGAGTTTCTACTCCCCACAATTTTAAAATGTTGAAATGCCTTCCTTAAAGATCAGATACAAGTAGCAAAAACTTTTAGATAAAACAGGGTTGGGAGTGTCCCTTTCTGGCTTTCAACACAGCCACTACTGGGATGCATTCTCCAGGAACTCTAAAATTGAATATGGATATCAGGCTGGAACAATTAGGCTTGCCATATCCCGCCTGGGGCGGGACTTTCCCAGTTTGGGGCGGGGCCACACAGTTCCGCCCCAGTTTGGCCCCTCCCCCAGGACCTCCCCCCCAGCAAGGCCCTGGAGGCAGCTCCAGCCCTCCCCATGGCTGTGTGCCACCCTCCCCGCCTCCCTGCCTGACTTAGCCTAGAGAGCAGGTCTTAAAGACATCTGCCACTCAGAGCTATTGCCAGCCCACTTGGTATATATGTCTTGCAAAAGGCATTACTTTCCAGGTTACAGTGAGCAAAGAAAAAAAGGCCATAAATGGTTCCTGTTTCACTGGGAGTCTAAATGCCTCATCTTTTCAATGTCTACCACTCAATATTGTTGTAATTCTTTATCACAGGGTCGTTTTTGAGGCCCTAAACACCTTTACTTGTAATATGCAAATTTCTCCCGAAGCTAACCAATGAGAAAGAAGCAATCAGCCCCCCTCCACTTGGATTGGTTTTCAGTGGCTTGGAAGGAAGAGATTTTGCCTTGCAAGTTGTTGGTAAATAATAGAAAGCTTTGGGGTTGCAAAAGGCTGCAGAAATAGTTTGACCCCCCCCCCCTTAAACATCCATGGCTCAGTGCAATGGGATTCTGGGAATTGTAGTTTCTTGTGGCACCAGAGCTCTTTTGACAAAAGGAGACTGAATGGAGGCATTGCCTGGCTGGGGGCAGAGCCTCTTGCCAGCAGTGAGAAGGCTGCGATGATGGGGAAAAGCAGGGGCTCCTCTGGTGGTCCTGGCCACTTCCCTTGGCTCCCTCCCTCCTCCTCCTCCTCCTTCTCCTCCTCCTCTCAGAGCTCATTCACACTCCCTGGCTTTTCTCTCTCCCCCCTGACTGCACTTTGAGACACCTTTAACGCCAAAGCTCAATGCTCTGGAATGCTGGTGTCTGTGAGGCATTTGGCCTTCTCTGTCAGAGAGTTCTGGTGCCACAATAAACTACAATTCCCAGGATTCCATAGCACTGAGCCCTGGCAGTCCAAGCAGTGTGTTTTGGACACAGAGATCCTCCAAATGAATCCAGTCCCTAGCTTTTATATCTCTCACACACACTGCAGGAATAATAACCCACTTTAACTCAGTGCTAGGGAATCCTGGGAATGCTAGTGTTTGGGAGACATTGAGACTTCTCTGTCAGTGATGGCTCTGAGGCCACAATAGACTACAATTCCCAGCATTCCCCAGCACTAACCCAGGACAGTTAAGTCACTCTCAAACTGGATTATTTCCTCAGTGTGGATGCAGCTTTGGTGAGGAACTCTGGGCATTTCAGTCCAGCATTGTTTTATTTCTGCAGTGCATTTTGGATTAGAGACAAGGTGACCAGGCATCCTCCTCCTTTTCCAGGACATGTCCTCTTCTGCCACATTTCAAAATGTCCTCCATTTGGATCATGGCTAAGAAGCATGGATTTATAATTACATGGGTGTTTTTAGCTTTTATTTTTGGCCATGTCCTACATTTTTTTTGCTTGGGTGCCCTACATTTTGGGGTGAGGGCATTGGTCACCTTGGTCAGAGAGCTTTCCAGGGGTTTAACTGCCATTCTGCTATGGTGCTGGAACAAACCACCATTCCCAGAATTCCATAGCATTCAGCCAAGACAGTTAAAGTGGTCTCAAACCAGATTATTTCTCCAGTGTAGATGCAGCCCAAGCCTTTTGCCTTTCTTATGCCTGAGATTTCAAAGCCCAGCCTTGGCACCACAACAAACTACAAATCCCAGGATTCCATAGGATGGAGTGATGAGAGTGAAAGCAGTGTGGCAGCAGCCTAAGTGTGCTTAATGCAGTTCTTACGATGGTGCACCTCTTGCCTACAGAGTCTCACAAGACTTTTTTGTTTAACAACTTGTACCCACTAACTCCATTTCATGTCTCCTTTATTTAGTGGGGAGGAATACAGACAAAACAAGTCAAAATGAAGGAAAACCAAAGTCCCTTGACCAAAGGGTTTGGTTGTGGAATAAGCCTCTGAAATATGCAAGAGGCAATGTTAAAATAAAGCCATGTTCAATGCTCAAATGTGGAATGGGGAGGGGGGGTGGCCAGAAAGGGAAGTACATTTCCGTGATCTGTCTACAAATAATGTCAAAATGTCCTCCATTTTGATCATGCCTAAGAAACATGCATTTATATTAACATTTCTAAAAAAAGCCTCAATTTTTGTGTGTCCTCCATTTTTATAAAATGTGTCCTACATTTGAAAATGTTGTCCTGCATTTGTCCTACATTTGTCCCGGTTTGTAGGTCCTCACTTATGGCAACCCTACCCCTAGTCCTAATTTAAGGTATCATGTAAAGTATGTAAATTCACCCCTCCACATTTGTGAGGGTTAAGGACCCCTGAACAATTATAAAAACTGCAAATATGTTAGCACCCACTCAATATGAATGATAAAGAGTCCTCTCCCACATGTAACTTTCTTTGCACTTTGAAACACATAGCCTCCTCCGCATTTCCAAAGTGCTTCAACTTTCAATCTGATGTTAGCAGCCATGGCTGCAAAGGATCTAGTGTCGTCGTCATATCTTTCCCATTTTGACAAACTTTGCACTTTCCTCATTTCCAAATGAGGAATGTATGGTGTTGGTTTTGGCTGGCGGGGATGAAGGATGAAGAGGAGGGGAGGTGAAGAGGTTGATCTTGTTAAGCAGCAGCTACAAAGTCACAAATAGTCAAAACCGCAAATCTGAAACTCACAGATGAGGAGGGCCGATTCTAAAAGTTTTATCTCTTTGTCATTACTAGAACAGGCATCACATTCAATGTCAAGGTAATTATGGCCACCAATTCTTAGAAAATGTTCTTCTCTGGATATGCCATGACAGCATGCTCCCAATACTGAATTACTGTAGAAGGTAAATGGCATGGTGGTGATGGTGGTGTCTGGTATTGCTACCTATGGTAGTTCTGTCTAGCTATATTGCCTACATTGACCTAAATACCATCAAGGCACAAAATCCCATCTGCTAAACAGGATCACCCTCATTTCTTCTTGGATGGGAGATTACCAAGGAATACCAAATGGTGTAGGCTATACTGAAAGGAAGGCAATGGCAAACCACATCTGAGTATTCAACCTTGTGAGATTTGTGGGGTCACCATAAGTTGACAGGTAACTTGAAGGTGCATGCACACACACATATGTGCACTGTTTGATACTGTGCCATTTTAAAAAAAAATGTTTCGAGTATCACTGTTCTCTGTACAAGCTTCCTTGTCCTCCCTATATGTACATCAGAGTTGTGGAACCTGTAGTCCTCCAGTCGTTGGCTTGGGTACAAACTATCTGAAATACTGTGTTTTCTTTCTTGACTCTGCCCATCATTTAAGATCCTTGGGAGAGGGCTTTCTATTGGTTCCAGTACCATCAGAGGCACAAGAAAGAGCCTTCTTGGTGACTGGATTGCCCTCATACAGGAGACAGGCTGGCCTCTTTTGCTGTCAGGCAAAGACTATTTTATTGAGGCCAGTGTTTGACTAATATCTGTTTGCTGTTAAAGGGATTGTTTAAAGGGTGTGAGTGGGTGGGTGGCGGGTTCCTGTACTTTTATTCCAACTGTTATGTTTTCAATAGTTTTAAATTAGTGCTATCGCCTAGAAAGTGTTTAGGCTTCAAGACTATTGGCTACAGCACTTGGAGTAGATTTATTGAATCAGTGGATTTACATTACTGTCAATTCACTAATCCACAGTTAGTTCAATGGCCCTGTTTGGGATTATTAACAGGATTC
>NC_056522.1:96358211-96385334 GCF_019175285.1 Sceloporus undulatus
AATAATAATAATAATAATAATAATAATAATAATAATAATAATAATAATAAAACATTTATTTATATCCCTCCTCTTCCATTTGGGGATTGAGGCAGGTAACAACAGAGTTTATGATACACAATATAAAAACAATAAAACCCACAAAACCCTGACCCAGCCCTCCCTCCCAAACTATAAAATTAACATAAAACATGATTAAAATATAGACCAATACAACATTACAAGATTATTCTACAATCCGCAAATGATGAGGAGATGTCGTAAGAAGGACAGATGGAATCGGTTCTGGGTGGTTAACAGGATTCAAGACTTTGACTGGAATTTTTTGGTTAAATTAGTCCCTCAAGGAGTGGATCTATTGAATCAATATACACTTGTCCCTCCATATTCGCTAGGGTTAGGGGCAGAAGACCCCCGTGAATATGGAAAAACCGCAAATAACAAAAACACCATGTTTTTACTGAGAGGACACCTCTCTAGGTATCTCTGGATCCTCCAGTGTAATTCTGTGGTTGATGTCCGACAGACACTGACCGTAGAACTGCCTGGAGGAGCTACAAAGGCCCAGTAGAGCATTCTCTCTTTAACTTTTAGTTAAAGTTGACCATAGAGTTGCGCTGGAGGACCTAGATATTCCTAGAGAGAACATACTAATAAAATCCATGAATAATCAAATCCGCAAATATCAAAGCTGCAAATATGGAGGGATGACTGTATAGGTAAAATCAACTGATTCATTGGGTCTACATTACTCAGAACTAAATGAAGAATGTAGGCCTTTGTGTGTTTTGTGACCTAAAATTATTGTGAGAGTTTTGTTGTGCAAATAATAGTGACAATGTCAGAGCAATGAAAGAATACAGAGAATAAAAGATGCCAATGGCGGAATACAGACCGCCCAAAAAGGGCAGTTTGCCACTGTCTCCTTTTCTGCCAGTGGGAAGCCATAGTGGAAACCCCCCCCCGCAAAAAGCGGGTTCTTTTTTCGTCGCACTTGTGACACCCGAGTGCGCAAATGGCACACTCGTGACGTCGCAAGCATGATGCGATGTGCGGACGCTATGCATCTGTCATAATGTCAATGCCCAAGTAGACAGGGCGCCACCATTTCAAAGCCGCCGTGACATGCTAGGGTTGCGGGACATGTGGTGGCACCACCCTCAGGCAACCCTAGCATGAATCCAGGCCGGCGCAAAGCGCCGGTCTGGATAGTGCCCATGATATATTAACATCAGATCAGAATTTAGAAAGGTTACTTTTTGGACTACAACTCCCAGGCTTTCCCAGTCCTTAAAAAGTAACCTTTACTTTGTACAATATATAATTTCTGAAATATCCATTAGGTGTTCCTATTTTGAGGTTATGTCTGGTGAAGGTATAATGAAAGGCTTGCTCACAAAAAATTACTGAGATCAGCCAGACTTTTATGGGCTTTAAGACACAACTATAAACTGAGAAATGCAAGTCAGAGAATTTCTCAGCACAGAGACAGGAAGATAAACACATAGCACACTGACATCACCCTAGAGAGGTTTTTGCTAACTAGATTGATAAATGCACTTGGAATTCCATTTCTGGAAAATGTCTGTGTAATTTTTGTTTCATTCCCCACCAAGAAATGGCATTGTGTGGGATGAGAAATCTTTGCCAGGGAACTCCTTTCATTTGGCTGGTCTTCCTGTGAGGGAAATACCAGGGTTCCCTCTTTAAACATTTGGCTTTGGAGTCAAACAAAATCTGACACGATGGTAGAGGGAGACAGAGTACTGGACTATTCCTTTAGGGGAATAGAAATTACATGTATAACTTGTATATCTCCTAAACAATCACCACCATCAAACATACATTCAGTTTATATATTTTAGGGGGTTTAGTGCAAAATGTAGTGACCAAACTGTTGTTGAAGAGACGATATATCACTGATCTTGCAATAGCTACTTTGGTTTACAATTTGTTTCCAAATTCAGTTCAAGGTACTGGTTTTGACCTACAAAACTCTTAATAGTTTGGGATTAATCATCTGAAAGATCAGCTCAGTCAATATGAGCCCACCTGAAATCTGAGATTCTCAGCAGAGAATCTGTTACATACCCCAACATCTGCTTTGCTAAGTGAGGTATATATTGTACCTGTATGCTAAAAAGCCATGCTTACAAATCAAAGGAGAAGGGGGGGGGGGATTTCACAAAGATCTATGAACATTCAGTCAAGCCCCTATTAACAAAGTTCGAAATGCTGTATCAGCTACCTAGCTATGTTAACACTGTAACTATGTAGCTATATAGTGTCTCCCAACCCAACTCCCCTAATCCCCACTTATTGGGCAGCATCCACTGTGACTGATGGGGATCCGTTCTCCATCCATTGGAAAACAGCTGGCTGATGTTTTCATCCATCCCCTGAGCAAGTAGCTGAGAGGTGAAGATATCCTTGCTGATTACAGTGGTTAATGCTTGGTATGTGGGAAATGAAGGACTTTCATGGTCCCTATATATTCTCAAAAGATGTTTGATCGGTTGGTGGTAATAAATTTATCTATCTATTCTCGAAAGTAATTAATAGGTAGGGATCGTGAAGATGAACCAGTCATGAATGCATGCAAAGAGAACTTGTAGCATCTTTCTGACTATCTGAAATAAAGAAGTTGGTAGAATCAGCTTTTGAAGACTTCTTCTTCTTCTTCTTCTTCTTATTATTATTATTATTATTATTATTATTATTATTATTATTATTATTATTATTATTATTTACTGGCCAAGAGAGGCTCATGAGGCTGGGCTGTTAACTACAATTATAATATGTATAATAGTGGGCCAGGAAACCATTGTTTCTATTCAACTCACTATTTATGAACTGGACTTGGTTTCTCTTTCCAAGCTCCCTTTGACTTTTTATTTGATTTGATTAAAGAACTGCTGCTCTGAGGTCTGTAATGGAACATACAGGAAGACTGAAGTGAACTCAGACTAACGTCTGAGTTATGGGCAAATAGACCAGTCTCTGTGTCAGAAAATAAATGGATACAAACATTAGGAATGGGTATACACAAAAACCAGTTCAGCAAACTAAAGATCTCTTTTACAGTTTGGAATAAAACTCAAAACAAATTCATCACCACAGTGACATGAAGGCTCCCCCTGCTACTGTTGATTTACAAGCTCTCTCATTCTTTGGCACTGACCTTTGGTACCCTATATCTGACCTTTCCACAGAACCTATGTCTTGTGCATCTACAAAGTCACAGCACTTCTAATTAATTTGTAGCATGAGCATTATTTCCTTTGAAACATCAAAATGCATCAGAAGGTTGTTTTGATAGCTTTCATTCATGCTATCATCTCCAAGTGACACCAGTCTTTCATACTCAACTGTGACAAATACAACAATTGGCTACTGTGCCTCAGAGATTCTAAAGTGAGGTGGTGGTGAAGCTGAGTAGGGTACACAAAGCCTGCTTCTGATCAGCTGTGTTTGTCCAGACTAAGTTAACAAATATGACCGAGTCAAGGTGGTGAGATGTCTGTCTGTGGCACCCTGCCAGGATGTCTTGTGTAGAAGAAGAAACTCTGTGACACAGGAAGGAGAAGGGTCAGTACTGGCAGTTGGGATGTGACTGTTAAAACAACTTACGTAGATCACAGTGGACTGAATAGTCATGAAATCTGCTATGATGACTGAAGTAGATGCCAAAAGCAGCATAGTGGTACTCTTGCTCCAAACTTGTTGTTGTTGTTGTTGTTGCTCTTCTTCTTCTTCTTCTTCTTCTTCTTCTTCCTCCTCCTCCTCCTCCTCCTCCTCCTCCTCCTCCTCCTCCCTCTCTCTCTCTAGCATAGAATTATTATTATTATTATTATTATTATTATTATTATTATTATTAACCTTTCTACTAGTTAAAAGCCCCTCATCAGATGCAAAAGGCAATTGAATAAAAGAGTAAACTATTAAAGGCAACATTATTAAAGAGATTAGACAAAACCAGACCAATTTTCAGCAGATCCATTTTTATTCTCAGTGTGCTGTCACAGTAAGAACACTATGGTTTAGCTAGACAATATATTTTTACTACACAGAGAGAGACAAACAGACAGACATTTACTGCTAGCTTGAGAGCACAGACTGCATTAAAACATGGTTTAGTGCTATATGAATGATTGTCAGCCTCCAACATGTCCTCAAGAAACAAATCAGCAACCCGGGCTGATAACCTGGGCAAGAATCCTGTTGGATACACCAACAATTAGCAGCCAGTCAATGGGCCCTTTCACACTGCACAGTTCTAACATTATGCAGGGGTGTCACTAGGGGATGTGGACTGCAGTCAGAGGAAAATGTCACCTGGTGTGTTGGTGAAAGGGGGTGCCAAAGTTCCAGGTCTGACAGCTTTGCTGGTGGGGTGGGAAAGAGTGTTTTCCCTCTCCCACCTGACCCATCATTCCCATTAAAAACGGGTGCAAACAAACCCAGGTTTTTTTATCCCTGTTTTCATTCCCATTGGTATTTTCCCCGTGTAATTTGAAGCGGGTTATTTTGCTCACATCGTGCTTCTGGAACCTCTTTTTTTTTAAAGCAGCTGTCAATCAAGTGCCTAAGCATTTGACGTCACAGCCAATCAGTCGCTTAGGCGCTTTTCCCCTCCGGGAAAGGGAAAAGGGAACCTCTATTCACTCCAAATCCCTTTGCATCCCAGGCTCTTCTATGTCTTGCCATAGTCCCTTTGGAAGAGAGAAGGAGCCTCTATTCACCCCAAAATCTGTTTGCATCCCAGGCTCTTCTGTGTCTTCCCATAATCCCTCTGGAAGAGCGAAGGAGCCTCTATTAACCCCAAACCCCTTTGTGTCCCAGGTTCTTCTGTGTCTTCTCATAGTCCCTCTGGAAGAGCGAAAGAACCTCTATTAACACCAAACCCCTTTGCCTCCCAGGCTCTTCTGTGTCTTCCCATAGTCCCTCTAAGAAAGGGGAAAGGGAACATCCATCCTCCCAAGTCCCTTTGCCTCCCCCATTGCTCCCTGGGCTGTCTGGAGGGTGATCAAGCATGCATGTAATGGAAAACCGATCTGCTGCTCAGGTGCTCAGGCACTCAGGCAGAGGGGGGAAAAGAAAAAAGAATAGTTAAAAATGGTGTTCAGTGGGTCTCCTCACATGTCGGTCTATGAACATGGAGCAGGAGGGAGGTTGCAGGGGGGTGTAATGTGTTTACTGCGTTTGGAGGTCAATGTTGCGCGATCGTCTTACCCTGCTTCCCACTGGGGGAAAGGCTCTGCGTACGGGAGAAAATGGTGCTGGTAATGCAGGAAAGAGAACAAGCAGGTGACACCCCCAGGCCAGCCCCTTGAGCACTGCTCCTCCCATCCTCAAGTTCCTGAATCAGACACCCTTGTCGTTCCTGTTCATTTGCCCCGAATCAGACTCGGGAGGTGCAGGAACAACCTCTAAAAAAGTGCAGTTAAATTAAACCGATTTATCCACCACTGATTCAGGTTTTTTTCAGGAAAAATCGATTATATGGGGATCAGATCCGAATTCCAATGGGAATGAAATTGGCACAATGAGGATCGAATGCGCACTCAAATGGGAATGATGCACCCATAATTCAATTCTTGATCTACATTATAAGCCAGTGGGAATGGCCCTGAAGATTTCTAAATATTCCTCCCTAAACTGCAAATGAAAAACCACACAAGATCAGGGGTTTTCCCAGCAGACAATGTTCACTAATTAAGCAGACACTAATCCTCTTTCTATATCCTCCCACCCTGAGGCCTTGCCATCAACAACAGAACAATACACAGATTAACATGGAAATCACTCCTCCCTTCCCAGGGTCTTACAGTGTGTGTGTGTGTGTGTGTGTGTGTGTGTGTGTGTGTGTGTGTGTACCAAACTCTCTTCCATACCAGCATTTTCTGAAGATGCCAGACACAGATGCAGGTGAAACATAAGGAATAAACTCTTTTAGAACATGGCCACATAGCCCCCAAACCCACAAAAAAAACTATGGATGCTGGCCACGAAAGCCTTCGATTCTTCAATTTCACAGACAAAAAGATATTTCATAAAACAGAAGCTAAGAGACACACAGAATCCTTAGATGGTTGTTGTTCCTTAACAGAATTCCCAGTGGAAGATGGTAAGATACTCTTGGGTGAGGTACAGGCCGGCTTTTTGTGCCATCCTGGTACCGATTTTAGGGAGCACACACCAACCACATGCTCCCTAACCCTAGTACATGTGGCCCCAGACACACATCGCACGCATCGGTGATGTCGCAGCTGCGCAGCATCCAAATGGTGCTGCGCGGCTGCAACACCGCCACGCCATCCTATGGCACTTTGCTGCATTACAGCTGTGCAGCAAACAGGAGCTGCTTCTAAGCGCTCCTTTTTGCTGTGCAGCAGTACCGCGCCATTTGGTTGCTGCGGTAACGCTGTGCAGTAAGAAGAGGCGGCCCCACCCTGCCTTTTGCTGCCGGTATGTCCCACACCTTAGAAAGTGCTAAAGATTTAGATAATTCTAATCAAGACCTGCATTATTCAGCAAAATTAAACAAGCATCTAGATGGAGGCACTGCAAATGAATTGATTTCTGAGAAAAGTGAAAATCCTAACAATATAATCCAAGAGGGAGCATCTTCTGCAAATGAAGTTCTGGTGAAAAATGAAGGTGAACAAAGATAAATAACCTACTGAATATTGAAAAGGATTCTGTCTCATCACAAATGATAGTGAGTCACATAAACTTTCCCAGATGAGTGCAAAGCAAAACAAACATCACCAGGTCACAACACAAGTTGTGTAAACTCTCAGAGCAATTTATGTAAACAGAAAAATAATTCTCTGGAAGAAATATATACTTACAATACCTGGAGAAACTATTGGTTCTGTGAGCAAATCTGTTCATGGTACACACCAGAGAGAGTATTATCTGTTCATGCTTCTTTAGACAACCATTTAGGTGAAAACACTCATAGTAACAAAGACAACACATTCTGCAGAGTGGGATTCCCAAGTGGAATCATTTCAGATTTGAAAACTTCTTTTTCATCCAGAGTGAGACAGAAGCTATGGGATGCCAAGTTACATACTCCCCACTAAACTGCAAATCCCAGATTTCCCCCATATGTTAGAACCATGGCAGGTAAAGTGAAGACATAGCATTGTAACTACATAGTGTGAAATGGCCCAGAGTCATGCAGTGATCGTGAGGGAAAGCAGTCTGGGGGGGTGATCTCTTGTGCAACACGCAGAATTAGGATCCCTTTTGCAATTCCCTCTGCACTGGAGATTGCTCACATGTATGTGGGGAAATGTCAGGCAGTTGCTTCGTAACTGACAGGGAAACAGATCCCTGTTGATTGTAGCATCTGCTGCCCATTAAATGGGGGTTGGAGGACTTTCACAGTCCCTACACATAGTCCTTAAACTAGGGGCTACATAGTTGTTGTGAATACATAACAGTCAAGAGTGTGTAACTCTAGGTTAAACAGTCATACCTGCCATAGAGGAATCTGGCCTATCTATA
The DNA here is from genome assembly GCF_019175285.1 of Sceloporus undulatus. Taxonomy (NCBI): domain Eukaryota; kingdom Metazoa; phylum Chordata; class Lepidosauria; order Squamata; family Phrynosomatidae; genus Sceloporus; species Sceloporus undulatus. The sequence continues at coordinate 96,365,730 of NC_056522.1, forward strand.
TCTATAGTTTTATCTGCAGCCCTATTCCAAAAATTAAAAGTTGGTAATTTAATGAATGCTAGAGCTTTGAAAAGTTACTTTTTGGACTGCGGTTCACAGAATCCCCATCCAGCATGTCCATTTATTTCAAATGTTCTAAGCTTGGATACTGTATATATTCATCTAAAATGAACTAAAATAAAACCCCAAAATGGGCTCCAAAATCCTAGGTAGATGTATATATGGGTAATACTTCTCCATGAGCCTTGGGAAAGCTGTGGAGAAGGGAGGGAGGAGAGAGAGGAGGGAAATCAGAAGTCTGAGTCTCCCTTTTTGCAAGCCAGCAGCCTCAGAGAAAGTTGTGGGGAAGGGATGGAAATTGGAGGTCTGTGTCTCATTTTTTTCAAGCCAGCAGCCTTGGGGAAAGTTGTGGGAAAGGAAGGGAAATTGGAGGTCTGTGTCCCCCTTTTTTGGAAGCCATCAGCCTTAGGGAAAGTTGTGGGGAATGAAGGGAAATTGGAAGTTTGTGTCTATATTTTGCATGTCCAGACTGTGACCCTTGGGAGAGGTCCAGAGAGGGAGAAGGAGGGAGTGAAGTGGTGTCCCCCCCCCCCCATTTAGATCCTTTGTTACATGCCCCTGAGTTTGACCTTCAACTTATCCACAGATCATATCAAAATCCATGATTTTGCCCCCAAAATTTGCCCTTGACTTATACATGAGGTTGACTTATACACGAGTATATACGTTAGATATAATGGCTAGTGCACACTTCCCAGTCATACCCACTTTGGTCTGTGGTTTGTTTTTAGCATGATATGTTAACCTGCCAGTAGCTAGCTCTCTGTCATGTTCCTTACTAACTAGGGAAGTCAGGAACATGGTTTGTTTAGTCACTCTTAATGCAAGCAGGATCAACAGAAAGTGGGAAATGATAGAACTTTAGCTTATGGTGTTTAAACACACCTATTGTTCATGTTGTTTTGTGTGTAACTTTTGTGGACCTTAATTGTTACAAGAAGCCTCACGTCTCTCTTTTAGAAATGAGTGCCTATGAATTTTTTAAAAAATCAACCAATGTAAAAAAAATGGAAGGGTTTGCCTCTTTAAGAACTCTGAAACTAAGAAAATCTCCACCCATGTTGGTTTTTTTCCACCTCAGTGCGGGCTAATAGGAAAAAAAACTGTACCTGTTTAGTTTGTGACAAGCTTCAGGCCTTTGGGGTCAACAGTTCTTCCCTTTTTATGGAATATGACTAAGCCTCACTAACCAACATATTTTCCCTTCCCTGAATTGCTAACAATTCCACTTACCAATTTGCTCATGGAAACCATTATGGTCTTTTTTCCCACCACAGAACCTGACCCCATTCTTCTCCTTTTATTGACCTCCCCACCCTGCATATGTGGGAAAACACTTGACCACTGGCCAAGTCCATGGAGTTCATTTTGAATTTCCAAATTAGTCGGCTGCCTGTAGCTGAGTTATGAAGTCTAGCGAAGGTGGCCAAAGAGACCCTGAACTGATGTTACATAGGATTGTCAGAATGAAAACTGGAGATGGCTCCTACATCTTTAATAGTTGTGTGGAAGAGGGGATTTTAGCAGTTGTTACTTGTTACCTGGTGGCCTGACAAGCAACATCTGCTGAAATTCTCTTTTCTATGCAATCATTACAGAGCCAGCATGGTGTAGTGGTTAAAGTGTTGGACTATGACTTTGGCAACCAGAATTCAAATCCCTGCTCAGCCATGGAAGCCCACTGAGTGACCTGGGCAAGTCATACCATCTCAGCCTCAGAGGAAGGCAAAAGTAAACCCCATCTGAACAAATCTTGCCAAGAAAACCCCATGATAGGTTCTCCTTAGGGTCCCCATAACAACAACAACAACACAATCATTAAGATACTGGAGCCTTTCCCAGTTAGCAATACTAATTTACCTAGCAGATAATATTTCTGTTTTTCTCTCTGGATTGTCACTAGTCTCTCTCTTTCTCTCTCTCTCTGTATGTGTGTCTGTCTATCTATCTAACTATCTGAAGGAATAGCTGTTGCTTTAAAATATACATTTAATATTGGCCATAGAATATTATTAATACTGAGTAAACCAAGCAAGATAGGATATTTTTCTCCTTCCCTAATACTGTACAATAAGCAACATACACAATGTTTATATTCCCTCTCATGACCTAGTTTCGGGAAATGAATATTTGCTCATAAGTATTTCTTGTGGGAACCAGCAAGAGGGAACTCTATGTGCTATGAGTTCTTTCAAGTGACTAGTTAGGTTTCTATGGCATGTTCTACTCAGACCTTAGAGTGTTTGTTTGGTTAGCAAGGTTTTCTTTTTGACAAACTTCATTTCCCTTCCTGTGATACTTTTGGAAAAACATCCTCCCGCGCCTTGACTTGGTTACTTATTTGTATTCTGGTGCTTCAGAGTTCAAACTGGTTAGCATGTCTACACACCTTGTACTCGCCACAAGATAAACTTTGATCAAATAGGGAGAGCTGTAAGAACAATAAATGGAGGAACCAGAAGATTCAAACTCAGACCAAGATCATGAAAGTTTGCATAGATAATTATACATTCTTTCAGTGCTTCGCTGGGGTTAGATGTTCCTTTCTCCCATGTTTGCCACAAATCAGTAGACATTTAGCTGTATTGCTAAAACGCCATTAGAGATCCTAGAGGAAAGATGGAATACAAATATAATTGATAATATTCATGTTGCTTCATCTGTTTGGCCCTTGACAGGCAACTGAATCAGATAAAAGAGATATATCAGCTTTTACAAATCAGTCTTATTCTGAGCCAGTATTACTCTGACCATTTTAATGACTTCTCCAGTACTGCTTCTTTCCTCATATTTCTTATGATTTGTAGCTTTTAAATTATTACCGTATGTTCTGCAAGACCTATGGCTGCAAAGTAGCAAGTTAACCTTCCTCCATTATAAAGACTTAAATGAGTTTCAGATAGTAAATGGAAAAAATATATTTATTTTGGGGAAAAATACCAACATTTACCATCAGAGGGAGTTAGTAGTATAGCAAGTCTGCATTGTCTCACCATATTTGCCAAGCTGAATAGTTCAGATTTTCAGCACTGAATATTTTTCATTAGAAGCAGTTTCTGAAGGATGCAATCATGCCTTTTAATAATCTTTTGTATTATTATGCAGAAGAGGTTTCTTCAATAATATTGTGACTAAAATAATAGGTTTCATAGAAATTAGTAACATTTTGTAGTGCAGTTCTCATCACTGAAGAACAGGTTTTTTGGTTTTTTGTTTTTAAAAACCCATAGTATTTAAACAGGGATATTAGTAATCTGTAAATTCAACACACAATTTTAAATAACCATGGGTTAATGAGTCCATTCCAAAGTGACCCTGCCATGGAATCATAGAACCCCTTATCACAGACAAACTGTACTACTTCTTTCATGTAAGATGTTCCCATGATACCACCCACTTCAGAAATGTATGGAACCTGCCACCTTAGAAAGATGAACACCAGCAAACATGTGGGAATGATTTCAAACAAATACCTACATGAAGATGAAGTACTTTAGCCTTGGTAATGTGAATTGTCATAGAAACACCTATGAAGTCACCAGAATTTGAAATCAATCTAGAAGAAGGGAAGTATGGGCCTCATTCATACTACATAATAAACCAATTTTTGCATTGGATGGAATGATTCAACACTGAATAGATGTTCAGACTATTGGTTGCTGCATTGAACCTGTCCATTTGAATTTAATCCCCTTTACATTCACATCAATGATTGGGTCAATTCAAAATGGAGTCTCCATGCGTGGCATCACAGGGATGATTGCATCACAGAGAACCGAATCCAATTGACAACATATTTACACTTGCGTTCAACCGAATCATTTAAAAAGATGAACTAAATGCCTCAGATTCAGAAAAAACGGTTTAAACGGGTTTAGCGCTGCTACCCCAAACCGCATCAAAGAAATTCAGTGCCAATGTGAAGAAGGTCCCTTTAAAGCAGTTTAAACTGGTTTGAAAACCAGTTTATTATGTAGTGTGAATGAGGCCATGGGGGAAGTTAATGAAGACCGTGGGAAGTTAATGAAGATAGGCTGTACTAAATAAATGTCATCCAAACTAGGAATATTTCTCAAAAGGAGTAAAATTTGTGATACTGATCAAGCAAGAAAGTAGAATTCTGCCTTTTTTAAAAGTCAATGCAGAATATTACTGCAATTATTTGCTTAAATGAAAAAAAAGTAGTATGTCAACCATATGCTCCAATTCAGCTTCCCCAATGTGGTACCCTTCAGTCGTTTTGGCCTGTAGTTTCTGTCGGTCACATCCAGAATAGCTAATGCTCAGGGATTTGGGGAAATGTTGGCCAAAACATCTGGAGGGTATCAGGCTGGAGAGTATTCTTCTAGACTATTCTTAGTATTGGTTTCCTAGTCATTAATATGGATATAAATTGTCTCTCTAGAATAAAATGTTCAACAGGGTTCCAAAAAAAAGTATAATAATATCTGTGAGCCAATTGTTTGAAGGTTAGGCTCACTGGGATACTCAGAGCCTCAACAGACCAGCATCAAAGGCAGGCATCAGGATGGAGTGGAGTGCATGGCATATGCATGACGCACACCCCGACTCCATCCCCATGCCAGTGTGATGATGTGTGCCCCATCACAGCACTCCTCTGGTACTGCATAGCCGGTGGCTATGGTGCCCTTTCCATGGCATAAAAAGGAGCCACTTTTTACAGCTTCTTTTTGTGCCACAGAAAGGCCAGGCTGGGGCCACAGCATGTAGCTGCTGAGGCCCCAATCCAGGAAATCCATACAAAACCCAATATCCCAGTTCTTTCCTCCCTCCCCTAAAATATGAATTAAACAGATGTTAGTATCTTACATGTCTATAGTACTGAATAGATGGATGCATTAACTCAATGATGCACTAACTCAATGATGCACTTGCAGTCTCCATCAGTTTGGGGTATATACATCTGGTTGTGCTGACAGAAGAAGTAGATAACTATACCAAGGTGTGGCCCAATTTTCACCTCTTTGCTTCCAGTGGACTACATCAATATGTCACTGATGACTTGGAAATGACTTCACATCATTTCACATTTCTGTTTTGGCTGATTTCCAACCATTTTTGGGGGGTGCTGGAGTAGAATGAGGGAACCCAGTGTGTATTCAGGTGGTTTTGAGGTGTACAGGGGATTTGAGGGTCTCCTGTTGGCTCTGGGGTGCAGCATAAAGAAATTGGAGCCTCATCCCTGCATAAAGGGAAAATGCAAGTACAATACTGCATTCTTGAGTTGAAGACAGATCTTTTTAGCGTGCATTTAGTACAAAAAGTACAATTAGGAAATAAACCATACACCTTGAAAACTGATGATGTTCATTTCAGAAAAAAATGGGTGATATAATAGATACATGAAACTGGGGTCCTGCATCAAGGGACATGTGTATTATGTAGCTATATCTTCATATATGTATCTCTGGATGCTACCCCTGAAAACCTTGTAAGCAGTGCAGTCCCTGCAGCATGGCCAATTTCTATGTTCTCAAAAAGCAGGGAGATGGGTGAGAACAAACCCAGCTGTCTTCCTTTAGATGGACATGCTACAACAGACCTTTGGATTATGCATTCTCTGTAGATGATATCTTTGCATTACATTCCACTGCAAGAAAATAGCGGGATGCATCCTTGCTTATTTCCCCATTCTCCAACAACATGGGAATAGACATTTGGATCAGGTTACTGCTTACAGTGGGGGTGGAATTTGCTCACTGCATGGTGGGAACAGAATGTAGACCTATGAAATGACAATAAAAGTGCATTGTGATAGTCAGTGTACACCACTGTAATTCACAAGGAGGATGTCAGATGAAGTGTTTATTATAGGCCTATATGGCACGTCAACAATTTAAAATAAGCAGATGATACCATATTAATTGCAGACAATTGCAAAGGCTTAGCATGATTACTAAAGAAAGTCATGGAAGAAAGCGCAAATTTGATGAGGGAATAACTCTTGTACTGGTCTAAATGTCACTGAGGTCCATTTTGTGAATAAGGTAAGGTGGATTCATAAATGATTTATTGCTGTACAGTAGAGAAGAATAACTACTATAGTTTCTCTACTGCTGTGAAGAAACTGCCTCTGAAATTAACTCTAAGTGAAGAGCAAAGTATACTTTGTGTTTGGCTTTTATGTGTTTGTGTGTGTACCTTCAAGCTTCTTGTTGAATTTATGGTGACCACATGAATTTAATAGAGTTTTTCCTAGGCAAGGAATACCCTGAGGTGGTTTTCATAGGTCCTCCCTCTGAAACTCCTTGGTGATCCCACATCCATATACTAACAATGCCTGTCCCTGCTTAGCTTCCAAGATCAGATTGCCTTTAGACGTTGTGAGGAAATGTGTTCAGTTTGAATATCTGCCTTTTTCCCCCAACTGATCGAACAATACTCCACATGAAAAGGATTCAAAATCTGGAAATATTTCATAATTTAGTTTTTTGTAATTTGTACTACTTTTGATGCTAAATTTCAGCTATTAGGATTGCTTTCAAAAAGTTTAACTCCTAATAGGGTAATGATAGAACACATGCAGAGCATTTTGCAGATGAAAGGGCCAGGTGGCAATAAAAGGAGCTTGAAAAAGTAACTTCTTTGAATTTCAGTTGCTAGAATCCCCCAATCAGCATAGCCACTTCAATGAGAACTCCCATCACTTACTACAGTGGTACCCCGGGATACGAAATCACCGCGTTACGAAATTTCCGGGATACGGAAAAATTAAATAGGAAAAAACTGTTCCGGGTTACGTTTTTTTTTCCGGCTTACGAAAAATTTTTTGGTGCTTTTCGGCGCTTTTTCGCACGAAATCGCGGCTTTCAGCGCTAGCGGCTATGGCTTTTTCGGCTAGCGAAATCTTTCAGGTTACGAACGGCGCCGCGGAACGAATTACATTCGTAACCCGGGGTACCACTGTATATCTCTTGCAGTGTTCTTACCCATACCCATGTACATACATTAAGAGCAAACTGGTTTTTGTTGAGAGTGCTCTGCATTTGTATGTCACATCTGCAATGGGACCAGATTATCACCTCAGACTTTTCTTGCTGCTGCTCTTGTTCCTTCTCCTTTTTTAAAAAACCAACCCTATAATATAAGAAAATATAAGTTCATCACATGCATTCTTTCAACCATAAGTGGAAAATTGAGAAGACTAGAAATATCAATGTGATTAGTAAATATGAATTGGGAGCCAGAATGGTGTAGTGCTTTGAATGTTGGACTAAGACCAGAGCCATATAAACCCACTGGGTGACCTTAGTCAAGTCACACTCTTTCAGCCTTAGAGGATGGCAATGGCAAACCCCTCTGAAGAAAATTACTAATAAAACCCCATAATAGTCTTAGGGTTACCATAAGTCAGAAATGACCTGAAGGCAAACAACAACAACAAAAGATAAATGGCTGGTATTCATTATAGTTACAGATTTATAATTTAGAGTTAAGGATCCATAACTGATCCATCTTTAGTAAGACTACGAAGGCTTACTATAAACCTATCATGTTAGCAGTGATCTTAGCAGCAATATAAACTTGGCTTTAAATTTTGTCAAAAAGCAAACACAATTTCTGTTTGTTTGTTTGTTTCTTATGATTCTGGTGATCTTGGGTGTTGGGTGAGGATCAAAATTTGTGCCAATTATATTTTTTGTATTTTAGACATTCTAATCTTTGAATCAGTAATACGTATTTCAACAACAACAAGGAGCCTGTAACGTTTGCTGGCTATTCTAGCCATTTAAAATACTGAAACACTGGTAAATGTAAGACTGGAAAAGAGGCCTTGTGAAAACCACCCAGAAATGACAAGCAGTTGGTATATACTCTAAATCATCCTTGACACATGTTTTTCCTAAGAACTTCAATGGAAATTCCACAACTTCCTTGTACAAACAGTAAACATTCACCTTCATTGCTCCTGGAAAATGAATGTAATGTGATGATCAAGCAACATCTAGTCATAAATTAAATGTTTTTATCTTCCAGACTTTACAACCACCTCATCCCCATCTTGTCTCCTTACCGTTAGACTCAGAACTGAAGGTGGTCTATCCACGTCTCTCTCTCTCTCTCTCTCTCTCTCTCTCTCTCTCGTTCTTGGGAGTTAAAGTCATATTTGTGGCCACATTTCCTGTGTTGTGCATCAGAGCATGTCCCATGCATGCACACCTTGTTTCTGATGTTGAAGTAAAAAAAGGAAGCTATGCCAAACAGGATGTGAAAGACGCCACTGTTTTGAAAACCATCACGTTATGCATGGCAGATACCTGTCATAATTCAAAACAGCTTTCTTTCATCTTGGCCAACAAAAAAAGTTCTTAAAAATACTGTGTGTTGAAGTAAAGCTTTGCTTTCATGACATCCACTCTACAAACTAACCAGTAAGGGCTGGGAGGGTACCTTTCAAGTACATCTTGTAATTAACTAGGTACAAATCCCTGGCCAGTTGTAATTAATGCTGTTTTCCAAAAATGAAAGTATAACTACATTACATTACAACTGTAACTTAACAAAGGACAGCATCACCTTTTGTGGTGTAACTAAAATTTGATAATTACTTTTGTAACTATTAACTGGTAGAGGAGGGATATTACAAGGCTCTAGTGATGGCTTACTGGTTTGTCCGGTGCTTTGTTCGGGTGTTGAGACAACAAAAGGTGAGCAGGAACAGTGTGTTTTGCACCAGAGGCCAATGGCATGTAGCATTCATTCTTTAAAAAGTAACTCAAAAACTGATATTTTAGCTACTTTTAAGAAAATAAAAAATAAAGAATTGTTTTTTAAAAAATTGTAACTCAAATGTAGTTAATTTCATGTTGGGACCAGAGCCATTATTTGGGTGTTGGACTAAGAGTGCATCTATATTGTAGAAATAATACAGTTTGATACCACTTTAATTGCCATGGCTCCATGTCATAGAATCCTGGGGTTTGTAGTTTTGTGCAGCACCAGCACTCTTTGTCAGAGAAGGCAAAAGACTTTATAAAACTACAAATCCTGGGATTCCACAGGATGGAACTACAGCACTTAAAGTAGTGTCAAACTGCATTATTTCTACAGTGTAGATACACCCTAGAGCCTAGGAGACCAGGGTATGAATCCCTGCTTGGCCATGGAATTCCACTGGGTGATCTTGGGGAAATCACACTCTCTCAGTTTCAGGGGAAGGCAAAGGCAACCCCCTGAACAAATTCTGTCCAGAAACCCCTGTGATAGGCTTTCCATAAATCAGAAATTACTTGATGGCAGAATAACAACAATAATTATAAATGTAACTAGTTAATGTTTTTAAAATGTCTTTCTAATCTCTGTTTGCAAGGATGCAAAATGTGAAAACTCCATAAATTTAGTAAAATGGGGACATTTTAAAAGCAGCTGAAAAGGTGGGATGGCAGAGGATTAATAGTGATCATGCCTCCAAGTTGGGATAGTTGCGGAGTATCCAACAGCATATGGAATCCTGGTGTTTCTTGTTGAGTGAGGTACTCCTTTTATTGAGAGTCCCAGGATTCCATAGCATGGAATCATAAGTATTTTCACACTACACAGTTTTAGCACTATAATTCCACTTTAACTGTGATATAGAATCCTATAGAATCTTGGGATTTGCAATTTAGAAAGGGTTTAGGATTCTCAACTGCAGAGCCCTAGTGCTGCACCCCATGGAATCAAATAACAAACCCCATGTTTCCATGGAATGCAGCCATGGGGATCATCATCATCCTCATCATCCTCATCATCAAAAATAAAAACAATTCCAGCCTAAAATTCCCCTAAGGGGGGCAATTTGGCAACAGTTTGTGGAGGCTCAGTACCAGTTTTGACCTTTTTTTACACCATATTGGAAAAGGCCTTTCCTAGGTCTAAAATCATCATTATCACCACCACCACCACCACCACCACCACCATGATCATCATTTTATTCTATATTGTACCTTTTTTCTTCTTCTCAATATTGGATCTCAAGGCAGCTTAAAAATATTAAAACAAATGGCCCCACAAGGATCACGATAAAATTACTCCCTGTGCCTTGTAGTAGGCTTTGGTGGTCATTTGAAGGCTAAAAGGGTTCAACATTGGGATTAGCTTTCCAAGATCCCTTGGAGGGCAGTGCAATCTCCTAACTCCTAACAGTTGTCCACCCTGACCTAGATATTTGAATTGGCTTTCAGAGCCCCTTTGTGGTGGCTAAAAGACTATTGGTGATAAAGTATAGGGTCATCTTAACAAGATACTTCACAAATGTTACTGGAATGAAAGCTGAAAGGAATATTTCACAACATGTAAAATGGAAATGAAAACTGGATTATTTCCGTTTCAAAATTTCACCATGTTATTTAAACATTCAGTAATGAAGAATTTTGACAAGCTATCTCTTAGGTCCCAGCTGTAAACTAACTTCAGCTTGCCACATTCAAGCTTCCAAACTTCTGGGACCTCTGCCCATTTCTAATGGTAAAAGTTTCATATCTCAGACTTGAGCACATATTTGTCCTATACCTAGTAACCTATGCAAAAAGATGCTTTCTTCCCCACAGAATAGTTGTATACATTATGCTGCTGTCAGTTTTGTTATGCAAATACTGTACTCAGAAAATGCATTCATATTATGCAAATTCCCACCATCGAAGCCAGAGTGGCCAACTGGTAGCCTTCCAAATGTTGTTAGACCACCACAACCCTCCCCACCAGCATCTAACGTACTCCAGAGTGGAAAACACTATAAGTTGGAAGAATAGTTTTGTGCTGTCTGTGTAATTGCACAATAGCTCAAATGCACAAATTTCAATAACTGTGATAGTTAACTGGAGAAAACTACTGTATTTCCCATTAATCATCTATTGTTGATGATGAGCAAACAACTTTTGTTTCATTCTCACATTGGAGGTGAAAGGCAGAGGAATTTGGGGAGGAATGCTGAGGTGTGAGGCTGTTTTTATGTTACTGCAGCTAATGCAAACAAACAGCCCCTGTTAATATTTCTTTTTTTGTTTTTTTTAAGTTACGGTGAAAAAACAAAGCACCCACAGTTAAAAAAGAAGCAGCTGGTAATTTTTCAGCAGGCTTATGATTTAATTAAGAACAAGAATTTTTGCATCCATTTTTTCATATCATCTCAAAAGACTCGTTGTTGTTGTTTACTTCGTATGTGCTGCTTTTCTCCTGAAGTGCCAAGAGGCTGTATAGGCCAATGATAAATGCCGGCATCAGGGTGGAGTGGGGGCATGATGACCACATGCCTTGTGCCCTGACTCTGCCCCATGCCAGCATGATGCTGCATGCCCCACCGCATGGTGGGAGGTGTCACGGTGCTTCCTAGGTGCCAAAGGAGCACTGAAAAGTAATGGCACCATTGGCTATGGTGCCCTTTCTGTGCCATGGAAAGGCCAGATTATGGTTGTGACATGTAGTTGCTATAACCCTGATCCAGCTAGGAAAAGGTGGTGTCCCACCACCCCTTAGAGGCTGTCTGTACAGCCCCTAACTGAAGAAAGAAGCTAGTAGCAAGAACTTTTGTAGACTATTTCACAAAGTGGGACTAAAGGTGGCTTCCAAAACAAGCAGCTCAAACAAAATTGGAAACTGTTTTATAAAATTTGCATGAATTAAATGTGTTTATATTTGATGTGGTTTTATCAATGCAGAGAAATGAATCAAATAAATAAATAAATAAATAAATAAATAAGCCTGCTTTCATGGAATCAACTCAGTAATTTTATTACAGAGTGGAAGTAGCATAGAAATAGCAATAGCATGTGAATTTCTATACTGCTTATCAGTGAACTCAGTATTCTCTTAGCGGCTTACAATCTGTAAGCCAATTACTCCCAACAAACTGGGTACTCATTTTAGCAACCTACAAAAGGATGGAAGGCTGAGTCAACATTGGAACCCTGAGATCAAACTCACAACTTTGTTGCTGCAGTACTGCATTTAACCACTGTGTCACCAAGGCTCCCTGCAAACTACAAATTCCAGGATTCCATAGGTTGATGTCATGGCATAGTAGAATGATAGTGCTAGAAATGTGTTGTGTGTATGGGCCCCTGGTCCAGATGACTCACAACCAGCTTTTTACAGTTAAAGAAATAGGAGGATAGTCCAGAAATAACTGACTAGTGATGATGAGAGTGGGCAATTAAGGCAAGTGAATGAATACAAATTGTAGCAAATGTATAGGCAAATACTGTGCAATGTTATGCATACTATAAAAGTTGTCAAGTCAAATTAATGATGTGAATGTACTGTCAATTATATACAAATAGAAGTCAATTAATGAAGTGAATATACTCTAGTAAATAATGCAATAGTTAGCAAAATCTAGTAAAAAACTTTTTAAAATAAGAAAAACATGAATGGACAACTCAACATGATTCTAAGCAGTAGAAGGAAATAATCACTGTAAAATGATCTGCTGCATTTTGAAGTTTTGAAGAAAAATAAATGACCCAGACAATAAAACAGCTTCAGTCTCTTTGCCAAAGCCATTTCAGTCAGTCAGCAGACACACAAAAATGTTTGTTTGTTGTCTCTCTGGTATATTTTTGAAAACATGATGTGATCCAAGGTATGTGTTTTCAGTCTTGCGTGCCATCACCCAATTCCAAGTGATGTACCTGCTCCATGTTCATTACAGTGTACAAACTTTCTATTCATAGCTTTCCTCCCCTGTATAATTTTTGGAGGGCATGCTGGAATTTCCTTGTGTGGCATATGGTAATCCTTCACCTGAGGGCTTGCTCCAAATAAACGTTTACATTCCTCTGGCATCTCCTTTCAGATGTAAAGGCATGAGGTATGTGTGCCTTCTGTTAAATAACTGTCTGCATTTACATGTTCTAGTGGCAAAAGGTACATAGCGTTCTTACACCGTACTGGCAGAAGGAATGTCCAACCCCATTTCCTCTCATAAATATTTCATAATAGACCAGACTTTTAAAATATGCCAGCTAAAACGTTGGATTTGCCCTTCCCACTTCAGGTACGAGAGCTGAAATGAATACCACAAGAGAGATGGGCCTAGCAGTGGGAGGTCAGCTATGATAACCACAACCTCCTTTTTGGATTTAGGGAAGATAATTTCATTTGGAGGCTATCACAAGAAGTTGTGTGGTGAGTGGTAGCTGTGGAAAACCTGAGCAGACATCAAAGGTATTAGAAGGCAGAAGAATTTGGGGAGGAATGCTGAGGTGTGAGGCCGTTTTTATGTTACTGCAGCTAATGCAAACAAACAGTCCCTGTTAATATTTCTTTTTTCTTTCTTTTTTTAAATAGCAAAATATAACAGCAATTAAAAGTTATGGCGGAAAAACAAAGCACCCACAGTTAAAAAAGAAAAGAAATATATACATGGTTCCAATGATGTAAATAGCCCAGTTGACCACAATAAGATACCATATTTAGCATGTGCACTCTAATAACTGTTCACTGATATGGGACCACAAAATCCCTCTGATTTTTAATTATGATTCAGCTTGACATGTTACTAAAAGGTTCACAGCAGCATGGATAGGGAAATGAGGATATTCGCTGTTAAAATCCACAACCACAGTTTTCAGTAACTGATATCCTTTTGGTGACTTTGGTTTCTTTCCATTTGTGAGTCATTTTTTAAAGCTCACGAGGAACCTAAATGCAGATAATTCTCTTTTCAGGGGTATTCTGGCATTCCTACAGTGTAGGAATATATGTTTGATATGTGTTTTCCAGGTAGGCAGTTCTCATCTCTAGTTAAAGGGATTTTGTAACAGGAGAGATAACAGATAGCTGCTAGCGGTCAGAGTAAGCAATATGCTCAGCTAAACTGACAAATAATCTGTTATGGTATGTCATTATTGTTCTACATGGCAGAACAATGGCCCATGCTGATTGGGAGATTGTCATGAATTAATGTCATGAAGTTTCTCCTATGCAGCACTAAAATTCACCTTCCTGTAGGTAATGTAAGAATATTAGATCTAGTCTTTCCCCCAGCTTTGGAGCAGCAGAAAACAAGTTTTTGTTCAAAAGATAATTCAGGAATTTTAGCGGTGGAATTGCCGTGTCTCACTGGAAAAGACAATAATGTTCAGAAAAGATGAAGGGAAGTAGGATAAGAGGAAGACTGCACTAAGAGTGAGTTGACTCAATAATAGAAGCCATGGCCCTGAGTTTACCTGACTTGAGAAAGGCTCTTAATAACAGGATATCTTAGTAGTCTCTCATTCATAGGGCCACCATAAGTTGAAACCAATTTGGTGGCAGGTAGCAACAATAATACTTTGGAGAGAATATAAACATAATGTCAGCTTTCTAAAAATGGTGAGAAGATTAAAGACTTCAGAAGAAAAAAGGGACACAGCCCTTTCTCTGATGTTATTATTAGCTGCTAAGAAATATTTTCAAGAATTAGGTTTTCTTGCTACAATTAACTTACATAGCAAAACTATATAAAAAAAGGAAATCCCATCTGTCAGATGTTTGCACTTGACTTCATTTCCTGTGGGAAACAATGCAGCATATTCTAATGCAGATTTCCTAAGGGCTTTAGCCCAGCTGATTTACCACTGATCCAGTCTAAAACTTCCTTGTTGAGAAACGAGACAGAATAATTAACTGTGTGTTGAATCCACATTGTTTTAAGTTTTAATAAGTTCAAGTAGTCTGAGAGCTATACTGCTGGATAGAATTTGAAATTTTCTTTAGGGGAGAAGGGTGTTGAGTGCATATCTCACTTCTGCAGCTCACTGAATAAACATATAATAATTTCTGTAAAGGTGATATTTATGCAAAAAGCATCTTCTGTGTTGTTTTCCAATAACCTATTCTAGTGACGGCCTTAGAGAGGATTTATATGTTCATTTTTGCTACTGATATTTTCCATTAATTGATCTGTGCCTAGTATACAAGTGCAAAGCAGTAGGTTATTCATGTCTGTGGTGCTCTGGTTGGCAATTTTCAGAGGTCTAAACACAGCATCCTCAGGAAGGACCTTAGGGGGCTGCTCCTGCTCCTCCAGAGGCTGCTGGTGAACTCCTAGTTCAGTGAGGCAGTGAATCTGCTCTGGGTTTTAATCCTAAATTTGGAGAAGCTGTTTTTGGGGTTATGGTTCAGCATTTTGGATGGTTCCTTAAAAATTGAGACTAAAACCAAGACTAGATTCAACATCCCATTAGCATGAAAACTACCAGTTACTATTGTGTTGCTCTGATTCTTCCATGCACCTGCCTCATTTTTAGCCACAAATCCTCAGTTTTGTCCCTTGGAGGGATGTCACTGTGCGAAGACCAACTCCCATCCTCCCCTTCCCCTACTTTGGCAGTTGAAGACACACTGCATGGATTTCTCCTCCAATTTTGTCTGAATCAGTTCAAATCACTTCAGCCAAATTGACCCTTCCAGGATCCAAGCTGGACTGATCTGACCTTCTTTGGACCGCAGCAAAATCAGTTCCAATCAGCCCAGTTTGCTTCAGAACTGATATTTGTCCAGAATGTGCTGAGAAGCAAGGAATTCAAGACAGAAAAGGAAACCCAGGTGTGGTACAGAGTGCCAAAAAGAGGCGCCTCCCCGGCATCTCTTTTTGCTCTGCAGGAGCGCCGCAGCAACCAAACTGCGGCTCCTTTTTGCAGCACCGCTGCAACGCCACAAAGCGCCAGAGACGGTGCAGTGATGTCGCAGCTGCGTCGCCCCGTTTGGAAGCGGCGCAGCTGCCATGTCATGGTTACGCGCCCTGTCTGGTTACGTGCCCTGTCCATGATGTGCAAGGGTTGCTGGGTATGTGGGTGCTCTGCCCACCAGGCAACCCTCACACATGACAAGGGTGCTGCAAAGACCCATCTGTTCTGGGCCAGAGAATATCTTTGACTACTCCAAGCAGAAGATTGGTTTAGGAGTCACCATACCACCCTGAACATAATTAATCTTGTCTGATTTTAGAACTGAAGCAGGGTCAGACTTTGTTAATACTCATTAATACTGGGATCTTGAGGGAGGGTTAGGAAATTATCCAGCCTGAAATCCAAAGGAGCCCTTGCTGCCAATTAGCAGTTCTTCCAAATTGTTTGGATTTCTGTTTTGGGTTTTGGTTGTTTTTTAAGAGGAAATGCATCTTGTGTTGCATCAGCATTAATTCCCTGTTCTTGTCACAGGGATGAAGAAAGTACTTTCAATAGCTCAAGGAATGACTGAAAGACTGAATGTAAAAATAAGTGTATATAATTGTACAAAAAAGGGAGTTTTTAAACATGTTTATTTTCTATCCTTTTTTTATTTAAGTGATAGTTTAATTAATAAATATGTCAAGTTTATTGCTTAAAAAGAAGAATTAACAGTACAATGTTAGATGGACCAACTGTCTGACTCAAGCTAAGGCAATGTCCTATGTTCCTGTGTTCTTTGAGGTGTTCTGCTTAGTTCATTAATGATCTTAAAGAAAGAAATGCATGGGATTCAACTTCAGGATTTGAAACGTGTGACTGGTAACTGCAACTTACCAGCTTGGGCCATTTGGTAGCAAGGCATATGCTTCCGGCAACTTACGTTGTTTCATCATGAAAAGCTAGAAATAGTATATATTATTGGGGGTTTTTAAATGTCAAAGACACTTGTGGGCCTCTCTGTTTTAGATGGTAAAATAATTTGGCTAGAACTGGATACATTCACTTTGGGGTGAGATGGACAATGAAATTGCTGTTCCACCAGAGGCAGATTTCGGCCTGTCCCTGTATGAGTGAAGTTTTTTTGTATTGCATGTCTCTTTATTGTTTTTTTAAAATCAATTTTCACAGTATTTCCATGGTGCTAGATATTGCAGACTTAAAATTTAAATCATGAAAATGATAGATACTATATTTTTCTTCTTTATCACAGTCTGTTCCTCAGTGTACTTATAGGAGAGGAAAAGAGATGCTGTGGTTTCCAAGCTAGACTTCAGTATTTACTACGAATTTTTGACATTCTGTTGTAAGTCATGTTCACATCTCACTCACATGGAGTAGTTGAAACACACAGATAACAATCTGAACTATTTCACTTGGCTGTGTAAGTGACGCATTTACTTCATATGCCGCATGCAAAATGTAAACCTTGGCAGTAATGTATAGTGCTGCAGGTCTGATAGGACACATATTCTTTTCAGCACTGGAGAAAGTAAAAAGTTAAAAGTAAGTGGTAAGATAACTTTGACATCTTTAATACACTGAAGAATGTTGGGAATATTTAGATCTTGTGGCTTTCCATTTCTTCTGTGACTGCTACATCACTCAAATGTGACATAAATTAAGCATTAGGGGTATGAAAGTTTCCCAACCTCATACTCCTGTATGATTTTTCAATGAACTTTTGTCTAAAAACAATTAAAAACCTATTAATTCTTACTTGCTTTTTAAAAAGTCACCCCCAAATTAACCCCCCGAAATACATGATTTTTCCATAGAAACAACATAGTAACCTATTTATCTATCACATAACAAACATGTGTTGTTATACTATAAAATTTACACATTTATATCTTTTCAAAAACCAATATTTTAAATTTCTTATTACTCAAGATGAACCGTAGTTGCAGTTTGTCCTTGTCTTTTCAAACTTCATATAGTTCTTGCATCACTTTAATAGCTCTTTCTGAGCACTGATTACTTCTCGGTATTTCTATAACTGATGGCTCCTGTTTCCAGTGATTTGTCAGAGCTTTATTGTAAGGTGTCAGTACTGGAGACAAGTTTTCAAAATCACTTTCAGTATACTGTATATTCGTGTGAACCAATAATCTGCCCAATCATACAAAATAAATCTGCAAACTTTCTGCAAAGTAGGTCTGGTATTAAAATAAATGCCAGAATAGCAAGAATTGCTCTAAATTTTCCATGGCATTACTGATGTTTGGGTTTTTGTGGAAGTTGATTACCTTTTTCTTCGTAGACTTGGAAAACCCATGTTAAATGAAACAAAAACTTCATATCGTCTCTCCATCCTGATGTATCTACGATTTTATCTGTACCATTAACAACCTATTTTTGATTTCATCATACTTCTCTAACATTACTTCTTTTTTATGTGACTGTTGAAATTGAATAAGATTTTTGGTCCAAGTATGTTTGTTCTTCTGTATGCTATTGTAACTTTTTATGTGCATCATTGCTTTACACTATTAAATAGATACAAAAAAACAGGTTTAAGCATGTTCTAAACCATTTAAATCATGTTTATAAAGCTCAAAATAGGAGTTCTATAAATGTATAAATTGTAAAATTATGAATAATTGAATATAATTGTATATATAGCCAGTTATACAATATATACTACACTCCATAATATAGCTCGTATGCACTAATACTGTAATATGAATTTTTGATTTGGGGGTAACTTTTAAAAAAAAAACTGAGGAGAAGTAACACTTTTTTATTTGTTTTTAAACAAAAGTTCATCCATTTATGATACAGGAAACTTTTTTTTTTAAAAGTTCAACATTCATATGCCTATTAAGCATCTTTCTTACAAAGGTAGGCTTTTAGCCATCTTTTTAAAATCTCTTTGGGCCTGAACAGCCAGGTCTGCTTCGGGTCAAAATAAGGCTGCTTCGGATCACTTTGGAGGCATGCTGTTTAAATGATGCCTGCATCCTAAGAGTTTGGAAGCCGCATGAAAGCCATGCTCCAGTCCTTAGGAGTAGCTTCTGGACTCATAGTATGCATGCATCATTTAAAAAGCATACCTCCAAAGTGACCCGAAGCAGCTTTATTTTGGCCTGTCTGTACAGGGCCTTTGAATTCTTTGTATTTTGCTATGCATATCAATAAAAGGATATTTCAAAGGCTGAAATATAACTGTATTCTGAGTTCTTTGTCTATGAGGGCTAATACTGGCATATTTATTTGAAACTGGTACTAAAAGCAAATGTACAGACTCTCACTTAATTTACAGTACATTCAGGGAAGTACCGTCTGTGCAAAATATTTTCAAGATGAAGCTTAAACCAAGGTCCATGGTCACAAGGGCTTAAAAAAAAAAGGTTTCATCACTTTCATGCATTTTTCCATAATTTTCTGCACCTACTGACTTCCTTTTTAGGTCTAAATCAGTGTTGGGATCACATTCACAGGACACAAATTTCAGTGCCAGCTGAAATTGTGGTTTTGGAAATCAACATCAATTCTGAGCAGTAGCAACAGTAAGATTCCTGTTTATGGTCCTGTTTATGTGACTGGATTTCCATTTTTTTCCATTATGGGCCTGGAAAATTACCCACCTAGAGTCAGAGCATGGGGAATGGCAGAGGATTAGGGAGAGGTATTCTCACCTGTTTGGTCTTAATCATACTGTAATTTGAACTTTTAAAAATATCTAAAGACCTTGCTGGGTCCTTTTCTTTCACAGCTAAATATGATTTCAGTCAGTGTCTACTCTCTTAATCCAAAACCCTAACACCAGTGTTTCACACTGGTCAGTTACAGCACTATGATTCCTCTTTAACTGCCCTAGCTGCATCTTATGGAATCCTGGGGTTTGTAGTTTGGTCAGAATCATAGAATCATAGAATCATAGAATCATAGA
>NC_056522.1:96395334-96408707 GCF_019175285.1 Sceloporus undulatus
ATTCTGGCGTACCGGTGCAGCAGCTTACAGACGGAGATGCGCACGTATGCCGCATATCAAAAAGAAGCGGAAAAAAGCAGCACCTTTTTAATGCCGCTTCTTCCCACTTGGGGCGTGCAGGCGGCGCGTTCATGACGGCATTCAGGTAAGGCCCGTCTGAAGGCTCTACCTTCATGACGTCATGAATACACCCCTTTTTGCCCGTCTGTAACCCGCCATAGAGTCCTTTGTTCTGCTCTCTACATTTCTCTTGCAGTTGTCTAAGGGCAAATACCATATCTGTAGTGCTCCTATTAGCTGTAAAGCCACATTGGTTTTCAGGGAGAAGTTCTTCTGCGACAGCAGGAACTAATCTGTTCAGGAGTATCCTTGCAAGAATTTTTCCAGCGATGGAGAGCAGTGTTATACCTCGATAGTTTGAGAAGTCTGATTTTGCTCCTTTTTTCTTGTACAGGGTGATGATGACTGCATCTTGGAGATCTGATGGCAGTTCACCTTTTTCCCAGCAACTCACAAGGAGCTCATGGAGTTTAGCATGGAGTACATGACCTCCATGTTTCCAATCTTCAGGTGGAATTCCATCATTCCCGGCAGCCTTGCCATTTTTCATCTGCTGTATGGCCTTAACGGTTTCTTCCAAAGTGGGAGGTGTCCAATTCATTTTTCATCGGTTGTTGTGTCATATGTTGAATAGCTGAGTCTTGGACTACTCAGTTGGAACTAAAGAGGCTTTGGAAATGTTCAGCCCATCGGTTCAGCATGGAAGACTTATCTGTAATTAGTGTTTGACCATCTGTACTGTATAGGGAGCTTTGGATCTGATATGTAGGTCCAAACACTGCTTTAAGAGCTTCGTAAAATCTTCTGGATTCACCCAGATCTGCACAATGTTGTGTCTTTTCTGCTAAGTTGATCCACCACTTGTTCTGAATGTCTGGGAGTTTTTGTTGGAGTTGACTACATGCAAGGCAAAAGGCTGCTTTTTTTACATGGCAAGATGGCTGGGCGAGGTGTGCCTGGTGAGCAGTTCTCTTCTTTGGCAGCAGCTCCTGGATCTCTT
Organism: Sceloporus undulatus; assembly: GCF_019175285.1. Classification (NCBI taxonomy): domain Eukaryota; kingdom Metazoa; phylum Chordata; class Lepidosauria; order Squamata; family Phrynosomatidae; genus Sceloporus; species Sceloporus undulatus. The sequence goes on from NC_056522.1 coordinate 96,396,395, forward strand.
GCTTGTTTTCATCAAACCAGTCTTGATTTTTCTTGAGGGAGAATCCTAAGGAGCCCCTCCCTTTTAATGCCCTTACTCTTTTGACATTTGCAAATTCAGGACAAGTTCCATTAATCTGATGAGGGATCTACTCTTTCATCAGTTCTTCTTGCCTACAGAAGCTTGCTTGGTATCCACCACACACAAGTGTATTGGTTGTAAAGTGATCTCAGAGGAGGCAGAGGAGGCACCAAGCTGACTGACAGACACTGCAAATAGCATGCACAGACAATCATAAAGAAACCACCATATTTCCCTCATGTTCCCTACATGGGTCCCTCTTTTTTGACAAATTCTGGTTTCTGATAATTCAATAATCCCTAACCCATCAGATAAGTGGGGGCTTCTTTTATTTTCTTATAACTGAACACATCACAAGGATGTCATTTGCAGAGACTTTCCAAGAAGTCCCGGAGGCATCTGCAGATGGCTGCTTACAAGGTGAGTTTTGGGGGCTAACAACAGAAGATGTCAGTATGTGATACACATCCATCTCCTGAGGCAAGACCTCAACCAGTGATGATGCATCCTACTGTCCCTGTTCTCACCTGCCACCTCACCCTTCCTTCTCTTCTCTTCCATCTCACCCGTCAATGCTTCCTTTTAATGTATTAAATTTTAAAAACAGTCTTTAGAGCTTTAGGGATAAAGTAGCAGCTTTAGAAGTTTATTTCCAAGAGAGATATCTGTGAAAGGGCATTCTCACACACCCCTTGTTACTGCACCCTTCTGTATCCCCCAAAAACTTTCTGCAGAAGATGAGGGCACTTGAGCAATGTGGGACAAAATACAGGTGGTTACTGGAGTGGAGTGGATTAAATCAAATCAAATCAAATCAGAAGAGACTCCATTTGCTTATCTTTGGGTCTATGTCATCATCTACAGTAAGAAAGGTACATGTGATAAAAGCAGTGGTGTGAGGTATTAGAATTAGCAAGCTTTTCATGCCTATACTCACTGATTAATAGTTCACATATTATTATATAGGCATTTTCGCAGGTCATATATTTATCATGATTTCTTCTTTGTTTGCTTTTCCACACTCTCTCACACACTCTCTACTATAATGTAAGTGTGATTGCAAATTGTGGGAAGAAAGCATAGAATCATAGAATCATAGAGTTGGAAGAGACCGCAAGGGCCATCCAGTCCAACTCCCTGCCATGCATGACTAACCATGAATTTCAGTCATTGCTTGCTCAAATGTTTTAGTATGATATGCTTAGAATTTATTTATTTATTTATTTATTTATTTATTTAAAGCATTTTGCACTATTCCATATATGAATGGGCCCCCAGATTGGATTACATGTAATCAACAAAAAACAGTTCCTGCTTGTATCCTTACAATCTAAAACACATTGCATGAATGAAAAGAAGGTCTAGGAGGAATATGGGTAAGAGGCAAACTGACACTCCAGTTCTTAAAGTTAAATTATAACTTATTGTGTTATTATAAGTTCTTATAATAATTATGTACAAAAGGAATAGTTCAGAGAAAGGAAGACTGAAATGGAACTTTGCTGTTAGAAGAACTGATAGTCTTGATGGCTATATATTGGGGGTACTTTGATGGTGAGTTCCTGCATGGCATGGAGTAGGATTGGACGGCCCTTGGGGTCTCTTCCAACTCTATGATTCTATGTTTCCCATCTCTCCCTCTGCTACAGCCTGAAGGAATGCCTACATCTGCTAACAGGGAGATAGAAACTGCTAGAAGCTACTTTGTCCTCAGAGCTGATGGAATATCCCGCTTCCTTCTATGTTGAAATAAAACACATTTGTTAAGATGGGAAAGTCATTGCAATGTTGTGGTCATTAGAAAGCTTCCTTTCTATATTATGATGCAGGGTGTACCCACACTGCAGAAATCAAGCCATTTGACACCACTTTAACTGCCATGGCTCAATGCTATGGAATTCTGAGATCTGCAGTTTTGTGAGATATTTAATCTTCCCTACCAGAGAGCTCTAGTGAACCACTAAACTACAAATTCCAGAATTCCATAGAATTGAGTCATGGAAGTTAAAGTGGTGCCAAATTGCTTTATTTCTGCAGTGTGACATCAGCACCAAATATTTCAGTTGACTAGATAAGATTTTGAATTACCATCACAGGACAAAAAGTTGCTAATTTAGTGTTGATTATTAATATGACTAACCACTTGTGGGTCACACCTGAGATTTTGTATCTCAGGAAGCAAAATTTCTTTGGCCATTTCTTGCTGTAACTCTTAAACAGCAATATTTCAGGATAGCCCAGTTGATTTTTATGGGACATTGGGTATTTAAAAGTTAGTCATTTGAGCTTTGATGACCTGTTGTTACACAATTTGGCATTTCTTACATTTGAGCCTCAAACCACCCATGGAGCTAGCTAACAGTGTAGCTGTTTATAATGTATGAAATAGTGCTGTTTATGAAGTATATTCCCTTGCCAATTCTGAAAAAAAGGAATACATTCACAGGAGAGTTTGCACATTGTTCATGTGTATTTGAATTAATTGCCCATTAAAAATGTTTGAGTCGTGATTTAAGAAGATCATATAGTTTGTATTGGATATGTTACTTGTCTTAATATTACCTCAAGAGTTGCTGGTGAAACTGTATTGCCTGTGGACCTTTTTATTCTGTTTTGCAGCAGTTCCTGTCTCTGGCTGCAGAACCAGACCTATTCCAATACAGTATATGAAAAGACTTGCTTCTTGTACCATGGCACATAAAACACAAGGCAAAATTGGGTCTGGAATTGCTGAAAGAGCTTTTAGAAGATGACTGTGGTCTTAGGCTCCAGCAAGAATGTATCACAGATGATCCAAATGGCAGGAGAATTGTGGATAAAGCTTCTTGGAGGTCTATCACGGATCCTTCTAAGCCATTAAACCCACAACATATCCTGCCAGCAGAAAATTTAGCTGTTATTCTAGTGCCATTGAGAAGGTGCCAGTTCAAAGGAAAAGATGGGGAAACTGTTAGGAAAGGACACTCTACTCAATAAATGGCCTGATGGGAGAAGAGGATATCTAAGAAATGTCAAAAGAACAACTTGATCATGGTTGCTGCCTTGTTACCTAAAAGTGTATACCTACCAGAATATACTGAAAAGATCCTGCATAAGGACAAAGAAGGATTTGAGCAATCCAACTTGGCAGAGCCAAAAAGTCCAAAGGAAAAAAGACATACAAAACAGCGAGAGATTTTAAACTCCATAATGATGCCTACCTAAACTTCTTTATTAAGAGGGGGGAAGAGTGACTGGAGTCTTTCCAAAAAATATGTCCAGAGAAGAAAAACAGTATTTCTTAGACAACATGGTGTTACAGAGCAATCTTCGTTGTTTGTTTATTCCAGCACTAAGTATAAGAGCTCATGATCTATGGGCAGGTCACTTCTGTTTTAGATATATATGTGTGTGAAAGAAAAGCAACCTTGTCTTTGGCAGACTTTGGTGGACTTCAGGTTGTCTGTCCTTAGTAAATGAAAGACTGTCACAGTGTTTGCTGTCACAGTTAATGTAATTTCAATCAATTCTGCAAAGGCTTCTGTAGTGAATCCTAAAATATTACTAGAATACCTTCTTCAGCCCTATGCAGGCATTCTAAAACTGTGTCAATTAAACATGAAAGAAAACAGAATGCTCCAGAATGCTTCTGCACTACATCTTCATTTCCTTCTCCATGTGAAAAATGTTGTTGTTTTTTAAAAGAGAGCAACTCTTCTCTCCATGAAGGCTTGCCACATGATTTGGAACCTTGATTTTCCTTGCCCTGAAAAAAGTTTGCAAATGCCTAAAGCAGGTTGCAGGGACAAAACATTGAAAAAATCCTTTGTTTCATGCCTGCAGATGATCAGGTTGCACGTGTGCCTAGTTAGCAGCATGAAAGAGAGATGTCATGATTGTGACCATAAGCTTGACTTCAAGCAAAGATAGTTGCATGAACTAGTTGAGTTGTCATAGGGTCTATTCTCACAGCATTTACAAGGTCCATCAGTTGGGGATTTTGAGTTAATAAGTCCTGAAATATCACTGTATTGCTTTGCACCAAACCATTCCATGTCTATGTAGATGTTATGTACAGAACATGGATAACTATTGGTATTCTACTCAACATTCCCCAAGGGAATTTGTCTGCATCAAGCAGTTGGAACACGGAATGTTTTTGTTCAGGTTTTCTGCTATGACATCATCCAGAATTCATCATTCTCCTTCTACCTCATTTCCCATTTCCCTCCTTTCAATAGTTAACACTCAAGAAGCTCCTCATTGGGTATTTCTCCCATAACTTTTTCTATGGATTTCCTCCCTTCTTTCTTCTGTAACCAGTTTGCCCAACCAAACCCGTTGATGGCATAGTTTTGGCTACATTAGAATCTATACTTAGGGTAAATCTACATGATTAAAATACTTCTCATTTGAACAGAATAGACTGTGATCTGCACATGATTTGGAGGAATTCTGACTTTTTTTGGGGGGGAGGGTAGCACCATAAATTTTTTGTGGTTTTTACCAGAGTATCGGTGATGCTCCATTAGGATGTGCATTATTGAACATGTGGCTGTCCATCCGCTTTGCATGAATTCACGTGGCTGCACATTTTCAGCAGAGGCAGGGCAAATAGATGCAAGTGAAGATGATTACATGATGATATGAAAGTGCAAAAATTTGCCACAATTCGCATAATACACTTACATATAGACTACCCCTTAGGTAATGGGTTCACTCTTGTTTTGTACCAGGGATGGGAAACTCTGGAGGATCAAGAGGTACAACTGCCCCATTTTCTACTACACCCTTTTAACAAAACCAAAAGCGAATGAGTCATTTTCTGATGTTGTTTTTTAATATATATATTTGTGCCTCCATAACATGTGGGTTGGTGGTGTGGTAAGCATTATATTGGATGTTTCTGGGGGCTCAGTATTTCATTTTGAGGGAAAATGTTTTTGGAAAAATTGGGGCCTTGATCTCTGGGTAGGCTGTTAAATAATAAATAAATAAAAATATATTTTTTATTTCTAGCCCGCTTTTTGCCAGGCAATCAAAGCAGCATACAATGTTAAAATACATCCATATATACATAGTACCCCCCCTTAAAAACAAGATTAAACAGTATAAGATTAAAAACTACATACTAAAATCCGAACAATCCAAATAATAATCATGATCATGGGCAGAGTTCAATAGATGGGAAGTCTTATTCGTGGCTAAGTATTTTATTCCGGGAAGGCCTGCCGGAAGAGATCTGTCTTAATGGCTTTTTTTTATAGCTCTCTAGATTAGTAATTTGATGGATCTCGTCTGGCAGGCCATTCCATAAATTGGGAGCAGCTGCAGAAAATGTCCTCTGGGAGGTTGCCGTCAACCTGGTCTTTAAGGGTTGTAGTAAATTCCTCCCAGAGGACCTGAGTGTACAGGGCGGATTGTATGGAAGCAGGTGATCCCTTAGATAGTTTGGGCCCAAGCCATGTAGGGCTTTAAAGGTGATAACCAACACCTTGTATTATGCCTGGAAACTAATAGGCAGCCAGTGGAGTGACTTCAATATTGGTGTTATATGGTCACTCCTTGCTGTTCCTGTGACCAACCTGGCTGCCATATTCTGTACCAGTTTCCGGACTAGGCACAAGGGTAGCCCCATGTAGAGCGCATTGCAGAAATCAAGTCTTGAGGTTACCAGCGCAAAAGACCTTGGTGGCCTGCATATGGCTCACAGGCGACAAAATTCTCATTGCTGGGTTACAGGAAAGTAGTTAGATAAAAGCTAAATTAAATCCTTCAGGGAAGTACAGTTTTATCTACAAGAAATCTATGCATAACTATATATACAATTATTTTCTCTGTTGTAAGTATATTGTGTTAAAAAATACCCCCCCCCCATCTCAACCTGTCTCTTTCATTTCCTTATTTATCGAACCCAAAACCTTTAATTTATATCTCAAGAAAATATTCAGCAAGGCCCACACTTCCTTTCATCAGTAACCATATATACAAAACTCATATCTGTGAAGAAAAACATCTACATGTACAAAAGTGACAAAAGTGTTGATATAGTTTATCAACGTCCAGTTATCCCAGGTATACGAATATTTTCTGAGGTGTCCTGAAGACAGAAGGAACGCTCCTTTAAATGGAAACAGCAGTTTTACATTATTTTCAGTCATCACAAGGGTCAGCCCTAAACATTTTGTTTCTTAGGAAAAAAGACGGCACATTCACCATCACACTGCACATAAATCAGCTCAGCAGAGTGATAACTGCATCTTACTTCAGCACTAGTGATAGGATAGCCTCCTTTTCCACACTTGGACAGTTGTCTAGATTAGTGGGCTCTTAACTTGGCATCTGCTGCCTAAGGGTTGGTCTCACTCTACCTAATGGTAGGGATGGTCCTGATTGTCATGCTGTAAGGGTGTCCCCTCTCCCCTTGAAAATAACTGTTTTCATGTAGTCTTCTTCATCGGGCAACTTGTCAGTGTCAGATAAATATTCTCCATAAAAATGGTTCATAGCCTGCTGTACAATCCCCCATTTCTAAAGCTTCAATTATAGAATGCAAGATCAGCACTCATAAGAGTTTAATATGTATGAATTATACTGAAAAACAAACACAAATCACTGGAGACACAGAGAAGTACGAAAAGGGAAGGATGAATGGATGTCTCTCTTGTTATTCTTCTGTAGGTTGGTTTAGTCTTACGTTCTGAACAGCCTCCTGTTTTAATGGGAAGTACATACTTCTAGCTTGCCACAGTTTTTAGTTCATATAATCCTCACATTCCTAACAATGCTTTCTGTCTTTTTAGTCACCCATAAGGCAGCATATCTAAGTATTCTTATACTTTTATTGTGTAGTCATCTCATCTTGCAGTTCAAGATCTCAAGGCTTTCCCCCTATTTTTCAGTCCCCAGTGCAATGTGGAGGAATCTTTGGGTAAGAGCACCATCTTGAAAAGTGGGTATATATATATTCTTCAAATGCATCTGAGGAAGTAGACTGAAGTCTACGAAAACTCATGCTGCCAATTTCTGTCTTTCAGTTAGTCTCAAAGGTGCTACAAGATCTCTCTACGTATTTCATTTACTAAAAGAATCTCTCCCCACCCACACACACAAACCATTTGAATGGTATACCCAATGCAACTGTAATTGATGCTTACTGTATTATGTTCAGTGACATCAGCAGGGACTGTCCTTTGTAACATAAGCCAGGCCACCTGTTTCTGAAATCACAATGACCCTAGTCTTAGGTTTTGACATTGAAATCTTAGGCCCTGGGATAGTCCTGACCTATCATAATCCTTATAGCTCTCTTCTAATTACTTTCTAGTTTGCCATTGCTGTAGTTGTGTGCTGCAAGTTATTTCTGATTTAGGGTGAATCTATCACAGGGTTTTCTTGGCAAGATTTGTTCAGAGCGGGGGTTGCCTTTGCCTCCCTTTCAGGCTGAGAGTGTGCAACTTGCCCAGTTTTCCATGGCTAAATGGGGTTTTGAAAGCTGGTCTTCAGAGTCATAGTTAGTGCTTACACCACCATTCCACATTAGCTCTCTGATTTAAAAAAAAAAATAGTACTGTTCAATACTGATTCTGCTATGACTGTTATGATTCTTTCCAGAAACTTAATAAAATACTGTTTGCATAAGAATAAATCTTATTCAACACATAAATAGGCCTGTGATGGCAATACTTCTATTCCCACAGTCCAAATTCATTGGACTTTTGTCCCTCACTACATACTCTCAGGGGCATATTTTGGGGATATGTGGACAGGATGCAAACCAAACCTGGTGACACCTTCATGGGATGGTGCACCCAATTGGATTGGCATAACTGCTGGGTTAGGAAGAAAGGGAAGGAAGAGACAGCTCCCTTTCTCTCACACCCAGCAGTTGTGCTAAACTCTAAAAAGGAGACTGTACCACTGACCCCCAGCACTAGCAGCCCAGAAGCTATGCCAGATGGCGGTACACCCAATTGGACTGGTATGAACCAGTTGGACTGCCAGTTGCCCAGAGGCGATGCCAGATGGTGGTACACGAATTAGACTGATAGCTATCCAGAAGATGCAGCAGCACCACCCCAGCAATTCTGCTGGGGCGGATAGTGCCTCCCATCCAAGGATGGTGTGGCTGTTGCTGAGGAACTGTACCAGACCCTGAATAGGTCATCTGGAAGCCTCAGCAACACCCCCCCCCCCCCAGCAGCAGTCTGGCTGGGCAGTGGCTGGCTGGTCAGGGGGCAGGCAAGTATGGCAGTAGGAGGGAGGTACTGTTGGGCAGGCCACCACTGCCCCCCCCTTACAGACCTTTCCAGGCATCCTTGTGGATTATTCGAATAGTACACCTGATATAGAGTGCTTGTAGACCATGAGTAGGAATTGTGTAGCCCTCCAGAATACAGCTCCTAGTATTTTCTACACAGGAAACAACATTTTCTGCATAGAAATATTATTTTCTACGTAGAAAATGTTTTCTGTACCAAATAACCATGTGACAATTTTGCACAGGATCTCCAGTTGCAGCATTTTCTGAACAGGAAATTCTGTGCAGAATTTTCTGCATAGAACATGCTGCTTTCTGTGCACAACAATCACATGCAAATTTGTGTAGTATAAATCCTGAACTGTAAAGATATTCTTCAGCCCAGACTTCTTCTCATCAGTGTTTCTCAACACTTGAAAGACATATTTTTTTCTAACATTTTTCTTATAATTTCAAAAATTTCTTCCATTCCTATTGAAAATCAGTTCCACATGCCATAGGAACCAATTTTGCTTTTGAAAAACCCTCTCTTTCCTGTTTTAGAAACACAATCTCAAATCCACTTAGGGCATTCAAGAGTACTTGTGCTGCTCTTTGGATCCTGGCCATGATGTAGAATAGAGGGAGATGAAAAGCAATGCTAATCAAAGGATAAAAACTTCACTAACTAAAGGTTCCAAGTAATTTGTGAAATAAAAAACACTTTCAGGAAGCTTGGTTCTTTCACCTCTTTTTTCTACAGAACTGGAACAGGGGAGAGAGGCTCAAAATATCATATAACATGGATCCAGTTCAGTGTTTTTCACTCCAACAAGCATTTTCCTTGTAGACATTTAACAAGCAACATACCAGTAGGAAAGAACTACCTCTTTGAACAGGACTTTGTTTACACAGTTACCAATTCACTTTCATTTCAACTCATCTTGCCGCAAAAATAATAAAGATGGGAATGCATTCAGGTTGGGAGCTTTTCAATGCAGCTGGTGTTGGCAAAACATAGAAATTTTCACCTGATTTCAACAGATCTATATCAGTTATTTCACTGTTTGTGTGGGTGGTCCATTCCTCTGATACTGTGTTGAACACTCCAGACCTACCCCCTTGCATAAAGTAATGCCTTTAGTAGAACTTGACTCCCAATGCCTTTAGTAGAACTTGAAGAGCTAGATAACTTTCAAAAAATGCTGTATTATGTTGTTAAGAGTTGGTAATATGCCAAGTTCTCATCAGAGACTCCCAGCAGTGATGAATATACAGTAGTCTGAGCTGAAAGGAGTCCCAGATCAACCCCTCCCTGAACAAAAACAAATGGGACATTCATGTAAATCTCAGGCAAACCACATCAGTGATGTCCCCACCACATCAAGACCTCATAAATACTTTGCAAACAACATGTGAACCACTGTAATTATGTGTGCGTAATATTAGATATCTGAAGCATGCATGCATCCTGTTTATTTTGCAACATGCCAGCCACATTCTCAGTGCCCATAAACCACCTGCAGAGCACATCATCTAAAATGAATCATGCAGCCTATATTGATGTGGATCCTGATCTGCAAGACAAAATTTTAATAACATCCCAGCTCTTCTATTAGTTGGGCTAGTTTCTAGTTAGAAGCAAGCAAAGGTGACCTTCAAATTGCTTAATAGGGCACCTTATTGATAATAAAAATGTATATCTATACAAAAAGCATTTTTCCCTAGCAGCATGCTGGAATTACAAACATGCAACAGAGGCTGACATATAGATGCAATATGGTAAATTTTCAGATGTCACCTGGAGATTTAACATTTGAAAATGTGAGAGATGATTTTTCACCAACATTTAATTATGGTGCAATTCTATGCCTATTACCTTGAAGCAAGCAAGCTGAACTCAGTGGAATGTATTTCTAAGTTTGCATATATGAGATTGTGTTTCTAGGCTGCAGCTGTTTGCACATAAGCCTGGGAGCAAGTGTATGGTCATGTACTCTTACTTTTGACATTGTGCATAGGATGGGATTGTTATCAACACCCATTTGTTGTTGTTGTGTGCCTTCAATTTGTTTCCAACTTATGGTGACCCTAAGGCAAACCTATCATGGGGTTTTCTTGGCAAGTTTTGTTCAGAGGAGATTTGTCATTACCTTTTCCTGAGGCTGAGAGCATGTGATCTGCCCAAGGTCACCCAATGGTTTTCATGTCCCTGGTATCCAGAATTGTAGTCTAACACTCAAACCACTACACCACTCTGGCTTCTGGTAGCACCCCACAACACGGCCATTTCTGTGTTCTTAGAGAGCAAGGAGATCAGTGGAGAAGTGTCTAGTTATTCCCCTGCAGCTGGGCACACTACAACATATATCCACAAGCACCTGTGTCATTATCAAGAGGTTTTTGCACTCAAGATCTTTGCAGTGGTTCAAGATGGAGGAAAATAGCTGAACACATCTCTGCTGAAACCTCTTGCTCTCTAAGAACATAAAAAGTTCATATTGGGCGTGTGTAGGTTTTTTTTTTTTGGGGGGGGGGGGTTATTTTGGTCATTTTATTCTTGGTAAAGAATTCCAGCCACCACAATGATCAAAATAGTGGGTTGCAATAGCATAGGTTGACCTTGCCAGTCCTATTTGGAGACAGCCATATGTGAAAACCCAGGATTTACTTACATGAAAACATTACAAGAGAGATGCAGATCACTATCATATTTACAATTTGCAATCTGCATCAGGAAGGAAATCTGGAAATATTGTAGAACTCTGATCTTTGGTCATTTCTCACAAATAAATTGCTGAGCAATGTGACACTGGAGTTTCTAATTTAGGAATGCAAGCGTTACTGTGCAAAGTGCATGTGTACACAGCACATAATAATGTGACTAAGGCACGTTACAGACCGCCCATTTGCGGTGGCCTCTATCTGGCCCTTTCCCCGCCGGATCGGGGCCTCAGCTGCCACAGCGGCAGCCTCTGAGGCCCCGATCTGCCGCTTTCCAGGCCGCGGGGAAGCGGCAAAAGGCCGCTTCCCCGCAGCCTGGAAAGGGGTGTCCTTGGGGCTTCATGCCCCAAGGACACCCAACGGCGGCGGCGAGGAGGAGAAAGGGGCCGCTTGGCCCCTTTCTGCCTTGCATCGCTGGCACAGCCATATAAAGGCTGCACCAGTGACACAAATCCTAGAAGGAGCTCCGTTTCGGAGCTCCTTCCAGGGCCTCGAAAAAGGCATCCCAGCCGCCCTCGCACAGCTCGAGGACGTCATGTCCACGCTGCCCCGTTTGGAAGCAGCGCATACGTGATGTCCTAATGGCGGTGCCCATCTAGAATGGGCACTGCCATTTTGTACGTACCATGTATGTACTAGGGTTGGGGGCATGTGGAAGAGACACCCCCGGGCAACCCTAGTACGTACATGGTACGTACTTTAGGCGTGTGTGTAATGCACCTAAGAGAGTGCCATTTCAGCCCACCATAAGCTCCACTGCTGCCACTCAGCTGGGAGGATGAGAGAGCAGAGATAGGAACCAATCTGGCCTGACATAGCACCACTGCTGCCACTTAGCAAAGAGGGTGAAGAGACGGGCCAGTCCAACCTCCCATCGCTGCCCTGCTGACCAGCTGCATTCGGCAGAAGGCAGAGGGCAGAGAGAGGTAGAAGTGCTGAACAATGAGGCAACAACAAAACAAAAGGCAGGACTAGAACACAAACTGAGAGATAGGAGTAACAGTAGAAATCACAATAGAAAATTGATCAAGGTCATAGAAGAACTCAAAAAGATGGAAAGTCAAGCAGCAAATATAGGAACTGAACAGATAAGCGAAAATAAAGCTACTTCAGGTCATTTTGGAGGTATGCTGTTTGAATGATGCATGTGTCCTAAGAGGCTGGAAGCTGCACCAAAGTCATGCTCCAGTCCTAAGGACTGGAGCACAGCTTTGGCGCAGTTTCTAGCCTCTTAAGATGCATGTGTCATTTAAACAGTATACTTCCAAACTGACCTGAAGCAGCTTTATTTTGATATAAGGGATATATGGA
>NC_056522.1:96408717-96598645 GCF_019175285.1 Sceloporus undulatus
AATAATAATAATAATAATAATAATAATAATAATAATAATAATAATAATAATAATCTGGGCTGGTTATGACCTATAAAGCCCTATATGGCTCAGATCCAGGCTATTTGGCAAATCGTATCTCCCTGTATGAACTGGCCCGGCTCTTCTCCCAGTCCCATCATCATCACAAGCACAGTTGGTGGGGACATGAGAAAGGGCCTTTTTTGTGGCAGCCCCTAGACCAGGGGTAGGCAACCCTTTTGAGCCGGGGGCCAGGTTGCTGTCCCTCAGACAACTGGGGGGCCGAAGCCAAAAAATAAATAATTAAATAATTTTTAAAAAATTAAATAAATAAATAAACCGGGACAAATGTAGGACAAAATTTTCAAATGGAGGGCACCTTTTAAATAAAAAATGGAGGACATGCAGAAAAAATTGCTGATTTTTTAAAAAAATGTTAAGATAAATGCATGTTTCAGAGGCTTCTATAGACAATTGCCCTACCGTGCCCCTCGCATGAGAGGCCAAAGGCCCCGGCGGCAATCGGCGGCAGGACCAGGCTGGGACCAGTCGCAAGGCCTCGCCGGGCCGCATCCGGCCCGCGGGCCGCAGGTTGCCTACCCCTGCCCTAGACTGTGGAACTTCCTTCCCCAGGAAACCAGAATGGCCTCCTCCTTGGCTTTCTGAAAGCAGGCTAAGACCTACCTGTTCAGACAGGCATTTTAAAAAGAAATTTTTTAAAGTATGGTCTGGAGTTATATTGTTTTAAAGTAATTGGGCATTTTTATAATTTTAACTGTATTTTAATGTGTAATTTGTTTTAATATTGTAATAATTTAATTCTATTTTAATGTACCATTTTTGTCTGTTTTTACTTGTACTGTTTTTTAATGTTGTGAGCTTCCCAGAGCTCCAGTTTTGGGGAAAAGGTGGGATATACATGATGATGATGATGATGATATATGACATCATACTACTAGTGGAAAACATTACAGACTTGGAACAATTACTAAGAAAAGTCAACAAAGAAAGTGCAAAGACAAACTTACTGCTGAACATAAAGAAAACAAAAGTAACAACCATGAAGAATCTACATAAATTTAACTTGGATAAAAATCAAAATAGTCAAAGATTTCCTTTACCTTGGATCAAATATTGATCATTGAGCAGAATGGAAATTTATGGTGATTTATGACTATGAGCCACAGTCATTCTGTATGACTTACACCCAGAAAATCAGTCTTCTGGTAACAACCAGAGAAGTCATCAATATTGCAGGTCATGAACCTAGTTGGCACCCGGCTAAACTCATTTAGATCATAGCTAACCACTGGACAAGAACTCCTGCCCAAAATATCTCCGCTAGGAAGTTTATTTTGCTGTGGCTCCTGTCTTGCTCATTAGGTATTTAGAAAGCAGGTCTGAGGACATTATCACTGATGTGGTTGGCTTATGTTTTTCTAGTAAACCTTTCTAACTGTTTTCATTTAGTACTTGATCTAATTTGAGTTCTTCCTCCCCCTTTGCTACAGTGACATTTAACATGTCTTAGTGGACTGTAGGATACTTTGACTGGTCAATTCCATTCTCACCCCTAATTAAAAGAATGGGTGGGGAACCTCTTAAATTCAAAACGTTCTGTACTCTGCACTTCCATCCAAGGTACCTAGAGTGGTTGGTTCACAACAGGAAGTAAAGCATGTAACAACAAAATAAGTGATACACCCAAACTTAAGCAGACTTAAGCAGACTTAACATGAATATATTTTAAAAGCCCCGGATTTATTTTTAAAGAGTTTCTTTGTGTTTTCCCCTGCCTGCAAGTTTCATGCTAGGCAAATTTCTTTGCAGAAACAAAAAGAAAGCTAGAATGCTTTGTTGATACTGTGAGCAGAAATTGGAAACACTACTTTTTGGACTATACCCTTGAGTCTCCCTAGTCAGAATGTCCCCTGGGATGCATCGTGCAGAAAGTAACTTTTCCAGGCAATGATCAGGAGCTACCTTACCCCTGAAGCTCATTAGGGAATGGCCTTTAAGACACATACCTATGCATCTTTATCTCCTGTCTCTTCCCCAACTTCTGTAACTTATACCCTTAATACTAGTTGTCCATTTATATTTTCACCCTTCCTCTTTGATCCTTTAGGTTCTACCATTATATGCCACACATTTGTTTTCTGTTTCACTCTTTGTCTTTTCTTTCTTGTACTGCTGCTCCCATCCCGTCATTTTCTATCCCTTTTCCACCCTGCTCTTCCCTAAGGGTGGTTTGTTTTTTCGGGAGGATGGGCGGTCTTTGTGGTGAGATTTTGCCAGTGAGAAATTATTTAGCTGAGAGGGATAAGAGGATGGGAGGGGGGAATATAACCATCCAGTTTTGTTAATGAACTGCAGATGTAGCCCTTTAAATTTGGCACAATATTCTGTCAAGGATAATGCTCCTTTATGCATTATGGAATATTTATTTGGCATAGCTAAGACATACAATTCTGTATGCTTTCAATATATGAGTGATAAGTCGAGTCAGTGACATGTCTGGTTATCTTCACCTCATCAGACAATCCTCATCCATATTATTATGACAGCTAGGTCATGAACATAGTTAACTGTTAGTGACTGAACTGTGAATTTCTTTCCATGAATGCATATACACAAAGCATTTGAATTTGGTCCAGGAGACTTCACTTCTTCTCTTCAGAAATCTACTCTTCTTTCATTTCTTTTCCAGAGCCAGAGAGAATTAAGCTTATTCTAATGTCAGTGCTTTTATCTCTCCAAATAGTAGGTCCAAAGCCCTTTATAAAGATCAACATGTAAGGATGTGTCTGCACAAAAATCCATATTTTTTTCAGTTTCTCTAATGCAACCCCCCAAGGTCTTTTTAGAAACAAATTAAGTGTTCAACATGTTATGATGTTCCTCTCCCCTTGCCAGAGCAAATGGAGTTTTAAAGGCTTACCCAGTTAAGCATCAAATACTAGGATTCAAGGCACAGTCAAAATAAGTATAGAGGACAGCATTGCCATCTCTTCCACTAATACAATACATAATGATATTACCCTGGGACAAGTCTCCAGAGCTTTAGAAACAGAGTATAAGCTGGGGGAAAGCATGTGCCTTTTTTGTCTCTCTTTGGCAATTGCTATTATTGGAAGGAAATGAATGTTGGGGAATTAATGTGTTGTGTCTGCATGAGGTTGGAAAAAGAATTCCATTTTTTTTGGTGGTGCTTTGGTGCTTGTCAGGAATACTTTGCTCTGTTCTGTGTTGTACTCACTGTGGGAACTATTGTGTTGCTCCAAATACTTCACATGCTTTACTAAGTTCTCAGATTTCATGTTTGGTAAAACAAAATGGATAAAATATGTCTTTCTTTCTTTCAGCTGTACAGTTGAAAGATAATCCCTGAACCGGAAAATCGAGGTCTCCTTTCCTATACCTGAAAAAAACCACATTGAGATGTGGGGTGCATTTTTTTGTTTTCTAAAGGGTTTTAAAAAATTTCTAGATTTGGCAAGTGAGATATAAAAGTACAGTTCATAAACTATACTTGTCCCTTCATTCATCATGTATTCATCAGTAGTGGTGATGGCAGGAGGAATCTACTCAGTTGTTATACTTCCAATCCTTTTCTCTACTTTGTGCTTTAAAATGTAGCCTACTTCTTTTATGACCTCATTTCCTGATAGGGACCTAATTTTCTGAGAAGCTGATACCTCATATTTAATCTTATTTAATAATGGGGAATAGTTAATCTAAGGCCTAAACACCCTAATGGCATCTAAGCAGAGTTCAGAGCCGGTTGGTACTTGGAGGCTGCCAAGGAATACCAGGTGCTGTGGGCTATTTTTTGGAGGAAGGAACTGGCAAAACCACCTCTGAGTATTCCTTGCCTAAGAAAACCCTATGAAATTCATGAAGTCACCATAATTCAACAGGTGATTTGAAGGTGCATACAGTCGCAGACACTCACTCACACACACTCTCACACACACACAAATCAGAAAAGGGAGCATGAAGATAGATAGTCAGAGGAGTCTCTGGGATCATGCATACCATGCTCAGACCTATGATTCCTAGTCTTCAGTGTGTGTATGTGTGTATTGGTTGTGTGGATAATGAAGGTAGTTTCCATGAGTACTCAGAAGGACTATTATCTTTACTGTTATGTCACATATTCTAGTGTGGAGTGAGTTTTGCTACCTGTGACCAAACTACAAACCCCAGGATTTCTTATGAACCAGCCATGGAAGCTGAACTTCCATGTAGTGGAACACTATAACCATGTAGTGTTCCAGGGGCATCATAAGAATAAGGCTTGTCAGCTTTCCACTTGAGAGTTTGATCTTTGAAATCAGGCTTGCCTTTGAATTTCCTGCTTGCATTATTGTATGCTTTAATATTAAGCATTTTACTCTTCACTGCCAAGTTCCAGCTTGTTTCTCTATTCCATCAAATTTATTAAAAAGTGACTCAGTGTTTATTAATTGAGAACTGTTAATCAGAGTTTGAATTAGTGTGTTTCCTAGGGTGTGATTTTTTTTAAAAAAACATTATTATTATTATGTTGCATATGACCAGCTTGGTGCTAAGCTTTACCATGAGAAACTGATTAAAGAGAGGTTTGTGGGTTTCCCACCCTTTTTATCCCCCATCAGTTATAGTTTTTAAATTGTTTCCCACCAAACAAATTATTAGCAGCATAATAGCAGAAGCGTTTTGTGGTAATGGAGGATAAACATGAGAAGAAGGGAATGTGAACATGAGCCAAAAAGTGTCTTTATGATCATTACTCACAAACAAATATGCGACCATTTTACTTTCGTTCCACAACCCCCCTAAACAAGCACTGTTTATAAAAATGGTGACTGTTCTTTCAAAGTTCAGTTTTGTTGAGCAGCAAAGTCATTATGTTGTTGCATTTCTTCTGAAGGCAACTGAATGAACAACTGACAACTTCTCATACTGTAATGTGTCTAATGCTATGTCAAGTTTCAACTTAAGTAGTTTGGTCATTAAAAATGAAGAGAGTTTCTCCAAGACAGAGACTGTTTTAGTAGTACTTACTTCCATTGCTTGGTTTTAAGGAAATTTTTGTCTTGCATTCCTGATTTGCTTTCTAAATCCCTAAACATTTATAATTGATTCATAACAAATTCATAACCTGAACATTAAAAATTCTGTAGTTTACAATCTTAGGCTGAGACACTGAATCAGAGGCTACAATTCATAACTTTATGATGTTGTAGCTACATTCTCGACAGTACACCACTGCTTGCAATGAATTGCAACAATACTTATCAGGATGTCCTGTGTGGTGTCCTGTTGCACAGTGGGACTTCCTGTTGCACAAGACTCACAACATTTTGGTATCTATTGCAGAACGGGACCTATGGTACAATGACCATGCTGATGGCTGTGTTTGAGCAATGGTCCCAGATATGTGCAACATTGTAATTCACATTTACATGATCATAAGTCAGTTTGCAATGTTAGAAATATCTAACAGGATGCCAGCCATGCATATTTGTGTCAGAATGTAATGGATAGATGTTAATTATGTAAAGGCCAAAAGGTTTTGAGGTACACAGTTGGTTTGCATGATTTTATTTGTTCTTTGACAATTTGTTTTTATTACAACCACAGCATTATTAATTATTCTTGTTGTTACATCTCCTCCACCTTCTAATACTAGAGGCAGATGAAGATACACCTGGCTATCACCTATACTGGGACCATGCACTGAAGAGGAGAAAGCAGTGGGAGCAGAGACTAGAGGAAGTACCAGTGGGCTCTTCTGGCTCTGGCTCTGGAGGAAAGGTGAGAAATACAGAAGAAAAGGAAGGAGGGAGCCCAGATCTCTTGCTGAGCTTTGCAGTCTGCTAGCCTCAAAGAGAAGGAAATGGGGAAAACACAACCCTCCCAGATTCTATGGGACCACCACCAGTGGGGGGTGTGTGGGTTATTTTATATTTTTACTAATTTAATTCCTGAAGGAAGCAGTGAGCAATTTTAATAATTTTAATACAGTAATAATAATGATTTTAATAATTTTCTTCCTGCTGTTATTAAGTCTTCTAACACTGCAGTTTGGCACTGGGAGGGTCACTTAGCACCACAACAAAAGTAGTTGGGCCCCTCTGCTGTAAGATGGTAACATTCAAAATGCTTTCCCAAAGAAGCAATTTATCTACAAAACAGGAGACAAAAGTGAATAGAGTTTTGTGTAAAATTTCCACATTCATTTACAGTATTTATGTAGCTTCAACAATAGCAACAATTACTATAGACATAGGAGCTTATCGCTTGACGTTTTAAATCAACTCCAGCCTTCCAGGCTTTAGCCGAGACACAGGATGGAGGCAGGGATTATCACACACTAAATTGCCACCAAATCATAGCTGCCATCAACCCGGGTCCCAGCTAGGTTCAAGACATGCTCTGCCAGCACTTTTTAGAAGCCAGAAAGCTTTCCGATTTCTAAAAATTGCTGGTGGAACGTGGCTTGGTCTCAGGCTGATGGTGGCTGGTGATGCAGCAGCAATTTAGTGTGCAATAATCCCCACATCCAGGAGACTGGAGCAAACTTAAAACCCCAAGAGATAATCTCCTAAATAGGAATATAAGATTTATGCCTGCTAGTGTAAGTGCTATTTCCTGATGGACTTCTTTCAAGGCCCTTCTCCTTTATGGTTCCTCATCTTTGAGCCTTTCCTGAGCTGGGCAGCCCTTTAATGAGTGGACAGCTTTGAAGAAGACTGTTCTGTGACTTCCCTTCAACCAGAAGCAGGATATGTGGCCATTTTGCCCTGCCTGCAGATGGGTGCCTTTCTCTCACAGCAATGTCCTTCTACCCCACCTGCGTTGTCCTATAACTCCATATTTCTCTTTTTTGTTGACACAGCACTTAACCATTCCTGATGAACAGCATAAGGACAAAAGCACCGTTGAAGTTCTCCAGCCTTCCTGCTTTGCTGCTTCTTGTCACAATCTTGCCATTTTGAGTTCTATGTCTGCTTTTCTGATTTTGCAAAGAGGCTGAAACATAATTGCAGTGCTCAGTTTCAATATTCTACTACATGGTTTGAAAACATGTTGGAAGGAGAGACCATGGTGTTTTCCCTGGAAGCTGACAAAAGGAAATTCCAAATGATTTCAAACACTAGTACCCATTTAGAATAAAAAGACGTGATGCTGCTTTCAAAATGTGTCTATTTCTGATAAGTGAAAACAAAGCATATCTACTTGCTGAATTCAGAACATTCATACTTTGTTTAACCAGTTTTATCAACATCTGGCTATACTGGCTAGAGGATCCTGGGAGCATAATTCAAAAGAGTAACTTTTTTGAATTCTAGATATAGGTGTGCTTGGATAAGTGGGGAAAAGGAGTTCACAACCACTGCCAAACCTGCCTCTGAAGTCTGGGCCCCTTCGAATTCAGGCCTGCAGCAGGGAGCTTCGATCAGAAGATGGCCAGATTAGCCCTGACACTGATGAGACCTTTAGGCTGCATGCTCAGCTATGTCTCAAGATGTTTTACAGCCTGAAGCAGAACAACAACTGGGACCCCTACCCAAGACATCACACACACCCAAGTCAAGGTACATATTGCCAAAAAAAGCTGAGTTATTTTGGCATATGAAGCAGAAAGTCCCACAAATCTTTGCCTATAAAGATTCAATCACAAAGAAATCACAATGGGCCACCCTCATGAGAGCTAAAACCTATTATGTGAGGTTGCCATCTCACCCTGTCTACTGGTAGGGTCACATCTCTATATGCCCAAACTCCCAAGGAGGCCTGATTTAATTATGATGCATGTGGAAGTGGGGACAAGATAATCTACATGGTCAGTCCAAAGTGTGTGGGTACATAGTGGAGTTATGGGGGTAGGGGGTACTTTAATTGTGTATTCCTCCATGTCTGGGGGTTGGCCCTGATGGCCCTTGTGGTCTCTTCCAATTCTAGGATTTTATGATTTTGCAGATTTCTAAAATCATCCTCATGATCAAGTGTTCCTCCCATCCACAAGTAAACTGAAGGCCTGGCATCAGATGGTCACGACTGTCTTGAACTTTACCAAATGGAAAGTTGTCCCATTAAGTTGTGGTGTGCCATGTGCATGTGATGACAGAAACACCTTTGTGCATGTCCAAAATCAGCATTGCAGGGTTTAAAAAAGTCTGAATCTTTCTCAACAGTATTCATTTTCTTCGTGAAGTGTGTTTCTACTGATAGGAGAGTGCTGAAAATATGAAACTGCACCTGTTGTCTAAAGTGGTCAAGTCCTGCAAAGATTTACTGCTGGATTTCATGCCACTACATATATGACCTGGGCTCTAAAAGGCAAGTATGAACAGAAGTATGATGACTATTTTCTACAATTTTCTTCCCACTGTTCTTATCCCTTCATTGCTTTCACTGCATTCTAGGTTTACCATAGATTAGTTTGTGAGGCCTATTCTATAGAAAGTTGGGTAACACAGGATTGTGCTAGTCTTTGGATCAATATTTCCAAGTTTACTTCATTCAAGGCCTTGTATGCATGGGTCAAATAAACCAGCCTCCCACATATCCTCCTTGAAAGGAATATGGGTGATGCACAGCTCAAACCCCAGTTCTGGTATGAATGGACCAAATGATAGCCAACACATTTACTTCACAACTTTTGGGAAGATCCAGAAATTTCCATTGCAATGGGAGGCAGATGTTTGAAAAGCTTTTTGCAGAGCTGTTCAGCTTGTCCACCACTGCCACTGTGGGTTGCTTGCTTTGAGGTCAAAACAAGGTGCTCAGCTATGTGAGCAGTGGACACACCGGGAGGCTCAGCAGTGTTACAACAGAGGGCCAGGTAAATGGAGAGAGGTCAGGGCAGGTCTGGGGCCAGGATACTCCAGTATCCTGGTCTGTGTAGATAAGGCCTGAGACTAATACTGTCCTAATTTGATCTGCTGTTCATGTCTGGGTAGAGAATGGAATATGCTATACTTAAGTCAATTATGGAGAACCATGGATGGAAAAGCACTTCTTTCTCCATAGACACAGCTTGGATAAGTTATTTTTTGGACTTCTTGTTGTTATGTGTTTTTAAGTCAATTATAGATTATGCTAACCCTATTATAAGTTTTTTTAAACCAAGTTTATTCAAAAGAGGTTAACAATTGCTTTCCTCTAAAACTGAGAGGGTATGACTTGCCCAGAGGCACACAATGGGTTTCTATGACTGTTACATTTTGCACTACAGCTTCCAGAATTTCCACAGTCATGCTGGCTGGACTGTATTGGACAATCTGAGAATTGTAGTCTAAAAGGTAACAATCCCATGGTTTGAACATTTCTTCCTCATTTGTGTTCAGACAAGATGCCTCCTGAATCTTCACTACTGGATGGGACTGCTTAGTTAATGCAGAATAGTGGACACTAGATGGAGACAGCTACTTCTTTGTTATACTGTGTTTTCCTTTTTGTGAATCAATCTTTTATTTCATCCAGATACATTCAGCTAATATACGGAATCAGCATGGGATACAACATAAGAAATATTTTACTCCCTGCCCATTACAATACCTTAAATTTGAGCCATGCATTGGAGCCAATCTGGTGTAATGGTCTGAATGTTGGACTAAAATACTGGGAGACCAGGGTTCAAATCTCAGCACAGCCATGAAACCCACTGGGTGATCTTGGGCAAGTCACACTCCCTCAGCCTCAAAGGATGGCAGTGGCAAACCGCCTCTGAAGAAACTTGCCAAGAAAAAGTTGACCTTAGGGTTGCCATAAGTCAGAAATGACTTGAAGGCACATAACAACTACAATATCCACATGTACAGTTGGCCTTTCTTATACATGGATTTTTTAATACATGGATTCAAGCATCCACAGTTTGAAAATGTTCAAAAAAAGTATAAATTTCAAATATCAAACCTTGATTTTTCATTTTTTATAAGGGATACCATTTTGCTATGTCATTATATTTAATGGGAATTGAGTATACACAGATTTTGTTATCCACGGGGGATCTTGGAACCAACCCCCAGTGTTTAACAAGGGTCCACTGTGTTAGTTACTTGTCTGGGGAAAGGAGGATGACTAGTCACCCTGAGCTGATCATGGATGTTATTCATTGGCCCAAAAATATATAACTGCATGCATAAAAGAACTCATGTATATGTAAGACAACAACATGGTGCAAGCTCTGTGTGTGTGTGTGTGTGTGTGTGTGTGTGTGAGAGAGAGAGAGAGAGAGAGAGAGAGAGAGAGAGAGAGAGACTTATCTGGGCTTCAGCCTAAACTCTGAAGTTCTCCAAGATGCTTGTGATTATCCCCCAAATCAGTTCAGAAATTTGATAATATCTTTAAAGTTTGCACTAAAATCCAAAACAGTTTAATCTTTCACACCCACCAGCTGCTATTGCATTATGGTATAGGAACAAATTTCCAAGCTATGGTATACTAATTTTTGAGAAGAGTGTTGAGAAGTCAAATCACTTTCAGGCTAATTTGATCCACCTTTGTTTCTAGGATACAGTAATGTCATGATAACCAGTGCCATGAGGGTGGGTAGTGTGTGGGAACCGGGCACACAAATGCAGTGATTAGCACTGCATTGATAGGCTTCACTGCATTCTCCAAAAATAAGGACACTGCTGAAAAATTGGCCCAGTTTGTAAAATGTTCCTCAGCAAAGGGGGCTTTAGAGTTCAAAAGTACTGCTGAGATCTCTTTTGAAATAATATATCTGTTTGTCCTGATGCTGTGCATATAAACAAGAGGAGCCAAATAAGGAGTAACTTGTGAGTCTTTGGAAGATTGGAACCAGAACTTAAGATCAGTTATTATGTTTTTCTGTTTTTAAAAAAGTACAATTACACACTTGAGCTTTTTTGCAGGTTTGGGGAGAAGGTGTGGCTTACAAATGAGAAAACCTTTTTTCCTCTCTACTGCACTGTGTCATAGCCTTGAGGATTCTGTTATAGAAACAGTTTGTAAACCAACCCTGTCTGTGAGCCACAAAAACAGCTTTAATATAAACATGCTGTTTTGCACAGTACAGATGTTGTCTGCGAATTGGTTATTAACTGCCTACTGATCCCTAGTAGCAAGCTGGGTCACTCTGTCTACTTGATAAAAAGATATCTGAGCTATGAAGTAATGCTACTGGGTGAATACCAATCCATCAAGGTCCCTTTTAAAGAACAGGAGCTTTGTTCCTTTTAGGAGATGGTCACTCAGATTTTGCAGGATGATGGCCATTCAGTTGCAACGCTTGTTGATCTTTCAAATCACCAAGCTGAACAACAACAACAAACAATTAATGAAAAAGGGATCTTGAAGTATTAGAATCCTATTTTTATACAGATTTATTACAGAATCACATTGTTACTCATCAATTTATTTGGTTATCTAGGGCAAGAAAGATGCTTACTGGAGTCAGCATCCAATAGTACCTTACTGGGAAAAAAAAAAAACAAATAAAACAGCACCAGTGTATTTAGGCTGTCTTACAGACAATTAGGGGCTAGTCATGTATGAGTATTATCCAGCTGCAGTTGTGTGGTAGGGAGAATGGAAAAACTATGACCCACCCAGGCCAAATAAAATGCACCAGCCTCCCCTTGTCTTCTTGGTGGGGAGACTGGACAATGCATGGCCCAAACCCTATTTCTGGTGCAAACAGACTGGATGACATCCAACTCATTCAGCAACAGAACTTGGGTATAGCCCTCTTAACATGCATTAAAATGCCCCCTTGTTTGCTCCAGATTTCCCCAGAAGATCTGGAGCCCTCCATTTCAACACTGGGTGGCTGTTCAAAATGCATCCAGTTATGGCAACTGGCAGGTCTGCTGTAGGTGACCAGCTCTGAGGTCAGAACGAGACACCTAGCCATGTGATCATTGCTGAGCACCTTGTTCTAACCATAAGAGTGAAGCGATATGCCACACACTGGATGTGCCAGGCAGCACACCAGGATGTGTGTGCAAACAGCTGCTCAGTATTGGAATGGAAGGCTGAGGTGGCATGGGGAGGTTGGAGCAGCTCTGCAAGCTGCCCCTACAGTATCCTGGCTAGTGCAGGCAACCCTGGATGTACTCTAGCATGCACTGGAGTTTATGAAAGCAATGTCTGTTTCTTTCTCCTGACTGCATGTGTAGCTTGATGCTACCAAGATGCCCCATGCTGTCATGACCAGTAGTTCTCCATGGAAGTACATCCATGCATTGTCAAAATGTGATTGCACACAGGAGTGGGTCATTGCACATACTGGATACCTCCTTCCACAGCATGCCAAAAAGCACTGTAGATATGATAGGGTAACCCCTAGTGATGTGTTCCAACATGGTGTATAATGTTTTGAGCATTGGACTACAACTCTGGAGGCCAGGGTTCGAATCCCTGCTCAGCTATGGAAATCCACCAGGTGACCTTAAGCAAGTCACACTCTCTCATTCCAAACGAGAGGCAAATGCAACCCGCCTGAACAAATCTTTCCAAGAAAACCATGTGATAGGTTTGCCTTAGGATCTCTGTAAGTTGGAAAAGCCTAGAAGGAATACTACTACAGCAGCAGCAGCAGCAACACCCCATAGTGATGCCAGTGAATGTCACCTACAACAGTGTTTCTCAAACTTTGGTCCCAAAAACTTGAAGTGTTTGAGACTTCAATTTCCACAAATCTCATCCAGCTTGATAATGATCAGGAATTCTGGGAGATGGAATCCATAAAATCTGGCCAACTCAAGATTGAGAAGCACTGACCTACAGAATTCCAGTCTTGAATCACTGTTATCTGTCAACATGTTTTGAAGATAAAAAGCAAGAATCCATCCCAGGGTTTCTTAACAGTGAGGCATCGATTTAACTATTTGACCTTATGCAGTTCTGAGCAGCTACTCTGGCTTATGAACATCAGCTGAAAGCCTACACATTTATGTGGGAGTCAATCCCATTGAACTCAGTGGTCTTGTTCTGATAAGGCCAGCCCTACCATTAGGCACAGTGTGGCAGTCATCTCAAGAAATAGATTTACACTATATCATGAAAGAGCAGCATTTTTTAAAATATTATTTAATTTATTAGTATTATATCACTCCAGGCAGCAAATATTGGCTGTGTCATGAAAGGCAGCAATTTTCAGAAGAGGCATTTGCAGGTTTTTGTTTTTGTTTTCCCTCAGGTGCCAAAGTAACTTCACTGGTCTAGGAAACTATGTGCCTTGACTTTGGCAGTGTGTGTGTCTGTGCACGTCTTGGGCAGAAAAATGTCATGGGCCAGCCCTTTATTCTAACCAGACATGCATAAGATCACAGGTATAAGAGGTAGCTTGCTATACCATACCAAAAACCCACAGACCAGTTTGCAAGAATCTTAAGAACCAGCTAGTATTTGGTAGTTCATATTTTAGTTTTTGTCTGCTCACAACCTGCTTGAAGTTTTATAGGTTCATTTATCTTCCTATATTTAAAATGAACAATGCTGATTTGCCATTCATGTCAAACACAGAATAGAGCATGCAAATTTCTGTAAGACAGAAAAATTGACAATACATTCTCTATTTTATCATACTGATGTCTCATAATATATTGAAAATAGTCTAAGAATATAATTCATTGTTAGTATACATGTCATACTTGTCATTTAAACATATTCATATTCATTTGATAAAGTCACCCATGTCAACTTCAAAAATTAAAAATAAATAAGAAAAATTAATTCTTTTGACTAGTAATACTTTCTTATAAATATCAATTCATACATCACAATTCTTAGTGGACTCAATTTATTCCAATTAGCCTAATAAGAAAGCACTATCCTTACCCCTCAAAAAAGGCAGAAATTATTATCTTATGAAAGATGAGAAATTTTATTGTGGAATAGATCAATAAAAAAAGCATGAAGAAAAAGGAGACACATGTAAGAATGCTAAAATGATTTGCTTAAAAACAGTATTTTAGGAAATAAAGACCATTTTAAAGGCACACTTGAGGCATGTCTTTCTTTGTGGAATAGAACCATAACCATAATCTATCAACAAAAAGGAAAGTGTTGAGCTAATAGTTTGCTGACATAGAAGAAAACTCATGGTTCTGAAGGAAGACAGTGGATGCATTAAAGGAATTCATTTTAGGTCTCTGGTCCTTTGAGATAATCCATGCGCAGGAAAATTATTGACTTCCTCCTCTCCTCTTTCTGTCTGCTTCATTTTATCTTCTCCAAGCAATCTACTTCTCAATAGCAATACTATTTCTCTTCTTATTTTTCTTCAACCTCTAGCTACATAGTCTTCTTGCAGATTGCTTCTAGACTGGTCTGTCAGTGCTGCACGCAGATAGCAGAAATTAATATCCCTAGGGCTTCATCCTACTTCAGGTTGACACCATTTTAATTGCCATGGCTCAATGCTATGGGATTCTGGGAATTATAGGGGTCATTCCCACTGGCAGAATAACCCACATTCAGTTCCGGCTTTGCCACACTATATTCCCTGATTCCAAAAGGCTCCTTGTTCCCACTATGAAAAGGGGACCTGTTAGGAATCACTGGGTTTTTTGGGCATGCTTGTTGTTCCCACTGGGGAAAACAAGCAGCCATCCTTCGTTCTCCCTTTCCCCCCTTCTTTTCCTTCCTACCTTCTCTCCGCTCCTTCCCCAGGCCTTGCAGGACCCGGCAGTGGCGGTGGCGGCAGCAGCAGCTGTCAGGGCTTGGTGCTGGCTCTCTCCTCCTCCTCCTCCTTCATGCTGGATCTGCCACCCAGCCTCCTTCCCCTTCTCCCCCCCCCCCCCGCCCCCCGTAAGCCTACCTTAGGAGGAGGATGGAGTGGAAGGAGAACAGAGGAAATGTGTGCATGCCTCCCCGGCGTGTGTGCCTCCATCCTCCCAGCCTGTCTCTCTTCCCTCCGCACGCACGCCAGTTCCCAGTTTGAGGGTACTCTTGGACTCAGTTTTGAACCTGGAGGATCAAGTCTCTGCATTGACCAGGAGTGCTTTTGCACATTTAAAACTTGTACACCAGCTGTGTCCATTCCTTGAGATGCTGAATCTTGTCTCGGTGGTACATGCCTTGGTTATATCCTGTTTGGACTACTGTAATGGGCTCTATGTGGGGCTACCTTTGAAGAGTGTTCGGAAACCTCAGCTGGTCCAAAGAGCTTCAGCCAGGCTGTTAACTGGGGCAGGTTATATAGATCACACAACACCCCAGCTGAAACAGCTCTATTGGCTGCCAGTTTGTTTCTGGACACAATTCAAAGTGCTGGTTATGACCTATAAAACCCTACATGGCTCAGGTCCACAATATTTGGCACATCATATCTCCCGGGTCCTGAGATCCTCTGAAGAGGTTCTTCTCTCTGTCCCACCACCAACACAAACAGTTGGTGGGGACGCCAGAGAGGGCCTTCTCGGTGGCTGCCTCTAGACTCTGAAACTCCCTGCCCAGGGAGATAGGAATGGCTCTCTCCTTGTTGGCCTTCTGCAGGCAGGTTAAAACCTTCTTATGCAGGCAGGCTTTTTTAAAACAATGTTCTTAAAGGACTAGGGTGTTGTATCGTTTTAATTATTTTCAATTTTTAATTTTTAATTTTATTTTTATTCTTTCAATAGGTAATCTATTTTAATATTCTAACAATTTAATTTTGTTTTAATGCATCTTTTTTAGGTTTTTAATTGTATTGTTTGTAAATGTTGTGAAGCTCCTATGAGTCCCAGTTCTAGGAAAAGAGTGGGATAATAATAATAATAATAATAATAATAATAATAATAATTTTTAGAACCCAAAATAACTGAAACAATCCCCATCTCTTTAAACATAAAAATGTTATATGCTGTTGGCTTGTGATATAAAAGACATCCCAGTAATGATGCCAGACATGCTATGAAACTATACAGAATTAACTAAAACAGCTACGATTGTGCTGCAAAAGGACTGATACTGCCATAATATAACTTGGGTCCTATCTTCATGGGCCAAATAAAACATCCTCCTCTGTTCCCACAGCAACACGTCCAGATAATGCAGGGCACAATCCTTGGATCTGGTGCAAACTGTCTGGACAATGTCTGGTCAGTTCAACTTTGACTCCACCATATACCCTTTCACTTAAAATATTTCAGAAAAACTTACTTTCCACTTCAGATCTTCCTGGAAAATCAAGCGCCCTCCGTTGTGATGCTAGGCAGCAGTTTACATATCCTGCTGTGCCACCCAGCACTGCTACCACCTTAGTGACTTGCTTGCTCTGAGTCAGAACAGGGTGCCCAGCCATGTGATCAATGCTCAGCACTTTGCTTTGACCTTGGAAAGAGTGACTTGCCAAGGTGGCACTGGTACTGGGTGGCACAGGAGGGTGCACATGTTTCTGCGGACCCCATGATAGCCATTAGGGCTGAAGGGCAGGGTATACATACCATAAATAAATAAATAAAAATGTAATAGGGGACATAAGGGCAACTCTGGCACCAGAATATTCTGGTTGCTCCTTGAGTACTCTGGCCTGTGTGGACCCAGCCTTGGTCATGCCTTTTGTATTGCAAAAAGGAGTTAATTATAATTAAATTTCTAGTTCCTGCAAATCACTGTGAAACACTGCACCCAGCACTGGTATAATGAAGTAATTATTTAGGCCCAAATCTTATAGTAATTTGCCTAGGCATAAGTCCTACTGAAGACACTGGGGCTTACTTTTGAGCAGACACACACAGCCTCTCCCAGGCTGTTGGAGGTGGCTTTGTGGATTGTCCTTTCCTTCTGATGCAGTTAGGAAGAATGGATATGCTTAACAGGTTTTGGGAGGAGAAGAGCTGGGTATACATATATGTTACAATGTTCCTGCAATCCTCGAAAACCAGGACATGTGTGGCCAAGCAACATCAAGGTATGTCAAGATGGCAAAAGTTGTTAATAAAGAAGAACACACAAGCTAGGAAATGCTGCAGCAGGTTACTTTTGCTTGAATCTAGTGGGAAGTGGAAGACTTCACTTCTTCCTTTCCTCTCCCCCTTGCTGAATTAACTGAGTTCAAGCTACTTTTGCACATTAAAGTTAGATTGCAGCAAGTGAAATATATTGAGGATAAAGGGGGAAAGTAGGGGGGAACGAGAAAATGGGACATTATAAAAGCAGCTAAAATAGTGGGACAAGTGGAAGGTATGCTCCTGCTGTAACTAGCTGAATAGAGGATGTACAAAATGCATATAACATTTGGTTTCCATTATATCTAGAATGCTTAAATTATTTCTTTTTAACAGAACTTTTTTGTTTTTCATTTAAATTCTTTATCCTCTCTCTCTTTCCCTTGTCTGGGCAGCTGTCTCATATTGAAGCCAAAAAACCCAAGTACAGTATGCCCTGTACCTGTAGCCTCGCCTTTCCATATTAGTTCAAATATTTTACAGTACTGGTTCATTTCAGGCAGAAATAGCATGCCAGTTAGGAAAGGAGAGAAGGGAAAACAAAACATCCTTTTAAGGTGGGTGGCACCTGTATGCTGCATCTTATTGGGGCTTCTTAAAAGGCAAGCATAGTTGAGGTTAATGGCGTCAGCAGCATCTTTGCTGAGCATGACATAGAAGAGAGCTGTTATGTCCACCATGCAATTAGAATTAGTTCGGAAACTACTTGAAGGCACACAACAGCAACAAAAAAGGAAGTTGAGCAACCATGCCATGGTCACTGTTATATAACTCATTGGGCTGTGCCTAGGGAGCAGAGTTGTAACTTAATATTAACACTGCAATGTGCTGCCACAGCCAAGGGTCAATAGCTGTTTCCATTATAAACCCTGTCTTGCAGTTAATTTATAAACCAGACATTTATACTATGTCAGGCAAAAATTTGGCATATATTTTCTTTGTTTAGGGTTGGAGAAGGAATCATCTTTAAAAATACTTTCAGAGAGTTTCTTTTTTTAAAAAAAAAGTTGCCCAGTTTCTTAAATTAGACCATTCAAAAGAGCAAGAAGAACATTGGCAGTTTATGGCATTCTCTTCTTAAATAGTTCAGATATTATACTGAAACTTCTTACTTTTTTTTTGTCCCAGGTGAGGGAAACAGAGATGTACATTATAGCCCCACACTCTAAGCATAATGGGCAGCTGCAAAGAGAGAATACAAGACAGCTGAATAAAGCCAAGGTTCTGCTGCCTTATGCATCTCCAAGCAATGTGTTACCATTGATGTCCAGAAATAGGATACAGTGCAGTCTACCGTAGACTGCACCTTTTCAAGCTGTGGGTGGCCTGTCTGAATTCTGTTTTATGTCAAAAAAAATTTTTTTTGACAATGAAAGCTAGCATTGCAGCATCCTAACCTATCCTCCCTTCCATTGGACATGTTCTTACTCTACTAGCAGGGAGGGTTTTTAATAGTAATAGTAATAATGGAGGAATCCTACACATATGATCTATCCACTGTCTCAAGTGATGCAAGGAAAAAGGATTTTATTCAAATATTTCTTGTATAATAACATGGAGAGAGACTTTTATGTATAATGTCTTAAGTGTTCTGAAAATGCACTCAAAATATAGCTTACTTTTGGAAAACCAAGGACTAAATTGCTAAACCAATTGCTAATCCAGTTGCTTAACCCAGCTTGATCAAATCCATTAAATCTATAAGGTATACATAACCTTTGACTTAATATTCAACAATTGCTCCAGTGGGTCTGCACTATTTGGGATTAGCATTTGGATGGTCAAATAGCAATAGCAAGTAAATTTCTATATTGTTTATCAGTGAACTAGCACTCCCTAAGCAATGTAAAGTCAAAGGCTTTCATGGCTGGCATCCATAGTTTTTTGTGGGTTTTTCGGGCTATGTGGCCATGTTCTAGCAGAGTTTATTTCTGACGTTTTGCCAGCATCTGTGGCTGGCATCTTCAGAGAATGCTTTGCCTGGAAAAATTGGTTGCATATATACTGTGTGAGCCTGGCAGTTTACAATGGCGGGTTACATACCGCCAATTGAGACGTCCTCAGGACATCCCAGTTTAAAAAAGGGGTGTCTCTTCTAGACACCCCTACTCCTGTTACGGACTCTGTCCATAACAAATGGCGGCGGCTGTTCCACACGGCCGCCGCCATCTTGACGTAACAGACGCTCTGCGTCCGCACGTCGTGCCCCGGAAATGACACCGCGAGTGCGTGGCTAGCGCCTCACAGCGTCTCTTCCGGGGAGCAAGAAGGAGCTCGATTTTCACGCTCCTTCTTGGCAGTGTCCGGGAACCGCACCGTTTGGCTGCTGCGGTTCCCGGGCGCTGCAACCGGCGGCGGCGCGAGACGGCCCCTTCTGGGCCGTCTGTAACGCGCCAATGTGTAAGCCAATTGCCTCCAACAAGTTGGGTACTCATTTTACTAACCTATGAGAGGATGGAAAGCTGAGTGGACCTCATTTAACCACTGCACCACCAGGGTTCCCTTATCAAACACATAAATGATCTATCCTTGCCTCATCTTTTGTCCTACTCTTGATATAAAGATTTATTTATTTCTGCTGCTCATATACTTGTGAGAGTTGGTGGCACCTGTGTACACGTATTACTATCTGACCTTAAAATATGGAAAGAGAGGAACACTAAATAAAGATGACTCTCAAACTCTGGGTGGTAATGGGCACGGAGTAAAAGCAATTTTGTCAAATTCTGTAACCTTTTGGGTTAATGAAGCAGAGTTAATTTGTTTTTGTTCCTGATCCAATACATTATAAAATTATTGAAGATGATCTCATAGGTCAAATTCTACTGAAAAACTAAATTTGAATTTAGCATTAAAGACTCCAAGCCTGACAGAGAGTCAATATTTACAAGCAATGCTTCATTCACATTTCCTAAAATTTTATTCAGTGGTTCATCCAATCTGAAATTGACTCAGTTAGTGGTTTGAAAACCTTTGCTGTGCTGTGTTAGCAACAGCATGTTGTGTTGTGTTGGTAACAGTCACCCTAGCTCCTTCTTTCTCACAAAGAGGCTTTGTTCCAGGAGATGGTTAAGTATATTATTTGAATCTGTGTGGTTTATGTCCTATGAGTGAGTGGACAGTTTGGGGCCAAAACAGCCCTTTCTGGCCCCCTTAGGACTTAGTCCTATTTTGAGTCCAGGAAGAAAAGAGTGTGTATGCAAACATGTGTCATTCAGAATGATGGCTTTATGAAGGTTCATGCCCTTCAAGCACATTCTGAAAAACATGCAATTCAGAGAAAATATTACTTTTTGTGGAAATGTCCCTTCTCCCCCCACAGGTTGTTAGTAAAACAAGAAATATCCCTGAAACATAGCGTTTAGGTTTGTCATGCTTTTAATCTAATGTTAAGTAGAGGCATCTGTAAAGCTAGCACAGCCTCTGTTTCAGGCTGCTACCACATGGCAGAAATAATGCAGTTTGATACCACTTTGACTGTTATGGCTCCAGCCCATGGAATCCTGGGATCTGTAGTTTGTTGTGGCATCAGAGCTCTCTGACAGAGAAGCCTAAATATCCCCACAAACCTACAAATCCAAGAATTTCATAGCAGGTGTTTTGGACTTCAGCTCCCAGAAGCCCCAGCCAGCTTGGCCAACAGCCAGGAATTCTAGGACCTGAAGTCCAAAAGATCTGGAGGATCAAATTTGGGAACCACTAGTCTAGATCAAGAGAGGTAATAATACCATTCAATTCTGCTTTGGTCAGACCTCACCTGGAATACTGTGTCCAATTCTGGTCACCACAATTCAAAAAGGATGTTGACAAGCTGGAGTGTGTCCAGAGGAGAGTAACCAAAATGGTGAAGGGCCTGAAACTATGCCCTATGAAGAGAGACTTAGGGAGCTAGGTATGTTTAGCCTGGAGAACAGGAGGTTAAAGGTTGCTTTTATGTCCCCCATTACTTTGGGCCCACAGCAACATGTGTGCCCTCCTGTACCACCCAGTACCAGTTCCACCATGGCAAGTCACTCTCTCTGAGGTCAGAACAAGGTGCTGAGCATTGATCACATGGCTGGGCACCCTGTTCTGAATCAGACCAAGCAACTCACTAGGGTGGCAGCAGTGCTGGGTGGCATAGCAGGATATGTAAACAGCTGTCTGGCTTCACCCCATGCCCTCTCTTTGACTGTCTGTTTTGTTTATGTTGTATTCATCTCGGAGAGAGGTGTCACAGGCGCTTTACAGGGTGCCCAAAAAGGGCGCTCTGCTGGCGCCCGTGTTTGCTGCACCAGGGAACCACAGTGGACAAACCACGTGATTCCCTGGCGCAGCAAAAAGAACCTGCAAAAAGCAGGTTCTTTTTGTGGCATGGTTATAACGCTGCAAGGTGCCAATGGCACACTTGCAGCATCATTACTGCGCCATGACGTGCGGACGCTAAGCATCCATGACGTCAAAATGGCGGCACCCATGTGTATAGGGCACCGCCATTTTGACGTACCCAGTACGTCCTAGGGGTGAGGCCTGATTGGACGCTGCGTCCTTGGCCAACCCCTAGGACGTACTGGGAGTGTGGCAAAGGCCCGTGTAGAACGGGCCAGTTTCTCATCACAAGTCATGCTGCTGAGCACTTTTTTATTTAACTGCCCCCCCTCCATTCCTGTGCAACTTCGTAGGAGTGAACTGCCATTCCATTAGATGGCACATTCACATGTGCAGCACTTCACTGGGACAGAGCATTGGAGCAGAGGAGTGTCCATACAGATACTGGTAAGGTAAAATCATGCCCTCCCCTCACCCTCTTCACCCCAGGCCCCCTCTTTGACTGTTTGTTTTGTGTATGTTGTAATCATCTCCAAGAGAGGTGTCACAGTTTCTCTTTTGGACATTGCCACCTTCAGTGCTGCTGCAGTACCAGCATTTAACCACTGTGGCACCAGGACTCTTGGTTTAACCACAAAGATGATGATTGTAGGATCCAAAGCAAATGTAAAATCATCAAAGCCTAGCCTGATGCACTCATGCACATATATATACAAAACACTTCTTAGAAATTTATGTGGAAAAACAAATAAATGGTTAATATCAAACCCTTACTTATGAGTCAATGCTATTACAACATTTATATCTTTATTTATTAATTCTTTTAACCATGTAACTCATATCTTTGTCACAGGCTGAAGCACAATGGAAAGTAATGTGTCCTGGGATTGTGAAACAAGTGTGCACACACCAGTCAATAGGGCTTTTTTTTCCCATTCTGCCTTCAGTGCTTCTCCAGACATAGAAAGTGAATGCTTATACTTTTCTCCTGGATTCCCACTGCCATCCATGAAGCTTCCAGGTTGAGCCCTTTACTTTAAAAAGGGACCTCTTGTATATCTTCTGCAACAGGACTGTCTCTTCCTTTAATCCACAAAAATATTAAATTGGGAGGAATAACATGAGTTCTTATTTAAACTTAAGCAAAACAAGAGCTGGAATTTAAATTTAATGGTCCAGCTGTCCATAAATTGGAGGAATAAAATGAGAAGTGTTAATGAGCTCACTAAAAAATAATGACAACCGTCTGGATAAATGAAAGTTTAAAATCTTGAATTAATCAGAGGCGTTACAAAATGTTCCGGGGGGGGGGGGAATCCATTACGACGTCAGTATGTTTTGAATGTGTTTCAATTCTCATTTCCTGGTTTGATTCCTGTTTTACTGTTATTCAATGTTTTAATAATTACATTCTACTGAAGCCAGCTGTCACTGAAAGTAGAACTTGAGAGTCTCTATTAAATTTGTACTTTATTCAGGATTGTATTGTAGTATACTTTTTTCTTATTATGGATGTTTAGCACCTGGACAATGGAACTACAATTTGCGAGGTTCCAATCTGGAGCCATTCATACTAACACTGTGACAGTACTATCATTCCACTTTAACTGCCATGGTAACTTCCTATGGAAAACTGAGGTTTGAAGTTTAGGAAAGGAGAATTTAGAATTATCAGTTAGGAAGCTGCTCAGTTATCGCACATAACTGCAGATAGCCAGGATTCTATAGGAAGCTATAATGGCAGTTAAAGTAGAAACATGGCTGTGTCTTCACTGCACAGCCATGCTTCTACTTTAACTGCCATGATAGCATCCTATAGAATCCTGGCTATCTGCAGTTATGTGCGATAACTGAGCAGCTTCCTAACTGATAATTCTAAATTCTCCTTTCCTAAACTTCAAACTTCAGTTTTGATGCAATTTGACACTGCTTTAACTGCCTTGACTCAATGCTATGGAATTCTGGGATTTGCAGTTTTGTGAGATATTTAACCTTCTCTGTCAGAAAGCTCTGGTGCCAGAACAAACTACAAATCCCAGGGTTTCATAGTGATAGGGACAAACTGTTAAAGTTATCAGCTCACATTAAATTCAAACCCGGTTGGAAATTTAAAGGCCTAAGTAGAAGACAAGTTTGAGAAATAATAATAACTTTATTACAGCCATTTGGTCAGCACAGTTAAAGACTGAGCTATGCTTAACTCAGCCACACTGTTTCCCATCCCAGAAGGCTAGGCCATCCCAACTTATTCCAGAAGTTGTCATTTAGAAGAGACACTGAGATATTTGACTGAACAATATATATATATATTGACTGGCTCTCAAGTATGTGCAGAGATGCCTCCAAAGGTTGTGTGACCAGAGCTAAGTCAAAACCCCTACAAGAGACCTGTGTTACAGCCCAAAGTTGTACTTGAAGAAAATGTGCTAGGAAACTAAACTAAATTGGGTTAAGGTTTTACCAATGGCATTGTTAAAAGTCAGGTGTACACCCACCAGGTTTTTGGGATTGTCACCATATGAATTGGTGTTTGGCAGACCACCGTTAGCAATTCCCCAATTACATCCAGATCCAGGAGTCTTGGGTCCCAACAGGTTAGCTAAAGAAGTCCAAGCATTAGGGATTATTTTGCAACAGTTGTACAAATATGTGGGTGAAATCAGATATCTGTTCCCCTTTACTGCTTTACATTCTTTCTCTCCAGGGGACATGGTGTGGTTAAAAGATTGGAAAACGACCACCCTGGGACCCAAGTGGAAGGGACCATTTGTGATTTTGCTGACAACTCCGACTGCAGTTAAACTGGAAGGAGTTAAACCTTGGATCCATTACACTTGCATCAAGAAGGACCACACCCAACAGGGACCTGTGTGGACCATACAGACCAATAAAGACAATTCTTTGCAGGTAAAGATCACCAAACATCCTACAGATGGAGATGGAGGAAGGGGCAGCATCGCAACGTGAGCCCCCTTTCCGAGGTCATGATGCTAAGATCAGCCTCGAAGAAACAGGAGGAGTGGCTTCCGGGAGCCATTCTGAAAGACAGAAGGGACTTATGGGAAACAGGATGTGTTGCACAATTGATGTAGAAACACAAACACAAACATTTTCATCACCCCCACCTATATGCCCACCTTCATCCAGATTAAGCTGCCTCACACTTAACCATATGGTAATCATTTGGTTAGTTGGTTTCATAGCAATGATGTTCATATTCCCACCGAGATGTCATGGATTTTCAGAAAGTAATTCCTTTTTGGTATACTCACAGAAAATTGGGAACGCTTTAAATGTATCTGACTGCTGGGTGTGTCACCAAATGCCCCTTGACTCACACACTGGGATGCCCTTTGAAGTAGTACCATTGAACTCTGCTGAATTGGCCAAACCATATAGACCAGACAACAGTACGGGCTGGAGTTGGATAAAGTCTGAACCCTCCACCCAAGGGTACTATAGAATTGGTCAAAAGGCAGGACAATGGTGCTGGCAATGCAATGAGACCACAGGACCAAGAGTGGGCATCAGTAAGTGTAAAGTCAACCTAAAAATAAATGGGGCATATATCAATGGTAGCTGGGTGGCAGGATACACCTTGCAAAATCAGAATGTAAGTGGTTATTATGCATCATGGACAGTGTCTGCATCATGTAAAAGGTCGTTCCCTGCTTTGAAAGGACATTATTTCATCTGTAGGATACGTGCATATGCCATTTTGCCTGAGAATTGGAGTGGGAATTGTTATGTAGCCACCATACTTCCAGCCATGACAATTAGAAATGAACTACCTGAGGGAATAATCAGAAATTATCGAGATTTGGAAGAAAGCAGGCAGCTTGTAAAAGATTATGCCCCAATGAGACACTGGAGAGGCCATAGAGGCCTATTGAATGCAGTATATAGACTGCAGGCGGTGGTAGAAATCATGGCAAATGAGACAGGTGAAGCCCTTATTGGCCTAGCCAAAGAACAGAAAGAAATAAGAAAAATGGTGTTGCAGACAGGCTAGCACTGGACACCATGTTAGCCAGTCAGGGAGGAGTGTGTACACTAATAAAACAGGAGTGTTGTGTATACATCCCAGACAATGAAGAAGATGTCAGACAACATGTCGACATAATAGCAAAAATAGCAGAGGTTCCTCACATGGGAAAAGGATGGAATCTATGGGACTGGCTGACATCCTGGTTGCCAAACTTTGTATGGTTAAAAGGTCTGTTTGGAACAGGAATAATTGTCCTCACAATAGGGCTATTGTTATGTATGTTAGTGCCATGCTTATTGCAATGTATAAAGAGAAGTATTACTAAGGCCACTGCAAGCTTTGTAGCAAAAGAAATGATGATAATGAGGGCATATGATGAACATTCATAGTGAAACTTGTTTTCACAATTTTCAAGAGAAAAAGGGGGGAATGATAGGGACACAATAATAAT
This sequence comes from Sceloporus undulatus, assembly GCF_019175285.1. Lineage (NCBI taxonomy): Eukaryota > Metazoa > Chordata > Lepidosauria > Squamata > Phrynosomatidae > Sceloporus > Sceloporus undulatus. The sequence goes on from NC_056522.1 coordinate 96,434,360, forward strand.
AATGCTTTCTTGCTTCTGTACTTTGCTTTGCAAAAGAATCAATAGTTACAGAAGGCCCATAGATTGAGCCTACAGAGTAAAGTGCAAATGGGCTATGCTGGCCCCCACCCTTTCTTTCTGTATGTGTGGCAGTAGTATACACACTCACATAATCACCCCCTCCTTCCTCTGGAGGGCTCTGAATACAATGGCCTGTGTTTAACCAGCGGCCTTGAAGAGCCTAGATCTATCTTACAGTTATCTCTCTCTCTCTGTACATTCTAGGCTCCAAGCAAGCAAGCAAGCAAGCAAATGTAATGCTAAGCAAATGTAATGCCAAAAAGAAAATGTAGGACACAATGCTGCTTCGCTTTTGTGATTGGCTTACGCTAGGAAAAGTAGAGTTAGAAGGGCATAAAAGAAGTTGGCAAGAGGCCCTCGGCACTGCAGTTTCGATAACGCCCACCTTGCTGTGTGTGCGTGCTGCTGCCCTTGGCCAAGAAAATAAAGCGTTTTTTTATCCTAGCCAGTTCGGTCTCTTTGACTCTGCTTGTCCTCTGGCAGGCCACGAGCCTTCGGGTTCGTGGATTTGGGGTTCACCCGCTACAATAGCACTGAATCATGACATTTAAAATGGTGTCAAACTGCATTAATTTTGCAGTGTGGCAGAAGCCATAAAGCTATAATTGTGTAGTGTGAAAGAGCCCCAGATATAAGCAGCCAAAAACCATTTGTTAAAACGAAACCTTATTCTGAACACAGTTTGTCCAGAAGCTAACAGCATCTAGTTTAGCAAAGAGCAATGAGACAGTTGTTTTAGCGCCACTACAACAGGAACTAGTTTCTTGGTACAGTATTACCTAAGGTCCTGACTGTTTGCTTGCCAATGTTGCTAGTACTGAAATATGGATACTCCTTTAAAAAAAAAAGATTATTTTTATTAAAATTCTCTATTGACTAAAATTTAAATAGAACACAAAAATACACATATCAAATACAATTCAACAAAATACCAGTTAAAACACACAAACCAAAAACCCTTGACTTAAAAGAGAGAGAGAGAGAGAGAGAGAGAGAGAGTTGGCAGATGCCAGGTGGTCAGCCATTCCCATTCTGTGATGAGAATTCCTGGGTTTCAAAAATACAAAGTTCTGATATTGGTCCAGAGGTGGTGCCTGGGGAGAACATTAGAAAAAAGGGTGCTAAAAGAGAACAGAGAGGGCTAGAAAGGCAGGAAAAGAACTGAGTTGAAAGGCAATGCACTCTCTCCAGAAAGCTACATAGCTTGTACTGCTCATCAAAGTCATGCCCACCCTTGTCTGGATTCAGAAACAGCAGCAGCAGTTAATAAACCAGGCCCCAACTCTAGACCGACACAGATTGCTCAGAAAAGTAAGAGCACATAGAGGAAAAGAGGTTGTTCAGGTAACAACCACAAGAAGAGAGTATCATATGTTGTAAGGCAGAAAAAGTTGTTTCTGTTCTCTTAAGACCAGATTCATACATTATTTTTTTCTTTCTTTTAATTTTGAGGTACTTTGGATCATTAGCCATTTTTTCTTGAATGTTGGAGAAGAGGCTAAACCCTGTGCTACAGACAACATAACAGCAGATCCAGGCTGAAAGTACATGCAAGCCCAACTTAGCTTAGAGTACTTTGTCCTTTGATCTCAGAGAGGAAGACACAAAATCCAGTGTTGTATTTGAAGGCAACAACCTCTTGCTTCACTTACAGGTTGAGAACCTGGCACCCTCCAGATGTTAATGATAAAGGTCAGGTAGTAGCCTCCCAAACTATGTCTGTTGCCATATTATACCAAGGAAAAGGAGAGCCATCAAATATTTCTTCATTCCTATCATCACATTAACACTTTGTATGCAACAGACTTGTAGGACTAGAATGTTTTGAACTGCCGACACAACTCAATACATCTGCAGCAACAACAAATGAAATATCATATTATCTGACTCTTATTAAATATACTTGCCAACAAGCAAGTGACAAGGTGTGATGGCAAAACAAGCATTACAAACATTTAAGAGCAGTATCAAGAAATACGAAGCCAGAGGCAGAACTTGGAAGTGAATCAGTTTATCAATGAATCATTTACTTGTAATTAATTCTTTTTGCAAGGCACAAATGAGGTATATTACAATTATAACACAGAGTGAAATAATATCACTCCTTTTCAGTAAAAATGTTTTAGTTAATTTTCTAATTACAAGGTGTGTATAGTCTCACTATTCAGCTGTGTTTTGTACACTAACTCATAATATCTTGATGGTGCAACCAAAAACTAATGACTTCATTTAATTTTGAAAAAAAATAAGAAACTGATAAGAACATTTGAATCCTTGGTTTGTTTTTGTGGTTGGGTTTTTTTTTTTGGGGGGGGGAGAACCTTTAAAATTGTAACCATGATGATAATGAGGTAATAATTTGGACTTTGTAATTATAATTGTAGCTAATTACTTTTCCAAATGTAACTTTCAAAGCCTTAGCTTAGGATAGCTAGTGTGAAACATTCACCACAATGACTGCCCATACACAAATTATTATTATTATTAACCTTTATTTATGAAGCGCTGTAAATTTACACAGTGCTGTACATACAATCTTTTTAATTAGACGGTTCCCTGCCCTCGGGCTTACAATCTAAAAAGACATGAGACAAATGGAGAAGGGAGTGGTGGAGGGAAAGGGGATGAGGTCCAGCAGTTACTCTCTACCTCCGAGGCCTGGACCAAGGCAGATGGGCTGGAGGGAGGGCTTGGCTTCATAATGGATGGTTAATCTTCTTCCAGGGAAAATACATACTCTCAAGTAGGATAATACATATACAGTACATAGCAATACAGGAAATGGTTCGATAAACAGGCACCAAAAGAACATCAAATAGTAAGCGACAATTATGCAATGCCTGGGAAGGCTTCTCTGAACAGGATGGTTTTCAACTCCGTTTTGAAGCTGGTTAAAGAAGTGATGGCTCTTGCTTGTGGGGGAAGAAGGTTCCAGGAGTGAGGGGCAGCAAGTGAAAAGGGGCGAATCCGGGATGGGGCAGAGGAAATCCTGGGCTGAGACAGCAGACCTTGACTACCAGAACAGAGGGCCCTGGTGGGAAGGTGAGGAGAAAGAAGGTCTGATAAGTAAGGAGGGGCCAGTCCATGGAGGGCTTTAAATGTCGACAGCAGGAGCTTATACTGAATACAGAAAGGGAGGGGGAGCCAGTGAAGGGATGCCAAGACAGGAGAGATATGGTCAGAGCGCTGGGCAGTAGTGATAATGCGTGCAGCTGAATGCTGGACAGAGATTAAAGGACAGAAGTGAGAAAGAGGAAACCCAGCCAGGAGGACGATGGACCAGGATCTTGGCAGTGCAGGCAGAGAGATAAGGTCGGATTTTGGCAATATTGTACAAAAAGAATCTACAAGCCTTGGCTGTGGTCTGGATCTGAGGGATACACGACAGAGAAGAATCAAAGATAAAACCAAGACTGTGGGCTTGCTGGACTGATTGAATAGAAATGTTGTTCACAGAGACAGAAAAGGAGTGTTGAAGGGTGGGCTTAGGAGGAAAGACAAGAAGCTCTGTCTTGGACATGTTGAGCTTCAAACGCTGATGGTGCATCCACTGCGTCACAGCTGTGAGACAAGACGAAACTTGCTGTTCAAGCCTTGGAGAAAGGTCAGGGGTGGAAAGATACAGCTGGGTGTCATCGGCATACAGATGGTAGGAAAAACCAAAAGAGCTGATGAGTTTTCCTAAGGACAGTGTGTAGAGAGAAAACAGAAGGTGACCCAGAACAGAGCCCTGAGGAACTCCAACAGATAAGGGAATAGGGGACAAAGTCTGACCACCTGCAACCACTGCAAAAGATCTGCCAGACAAGTAAGATCTAAACCAGTCAAGAACAGAGTATGAGAACCCAAGGTCAGAGAGTATGTCAATTAGGAGACAGTGATCAATGGTGTCAAAGGCGGCAGACAAATCGAGAAGGATGAGAACAGAGTAAAGGCCATTAGCCTTGGCCTGTAAAAGGTCATTCGAGATCTTAGTGAGAGCTGTCTCTGTAGAATGCCTTGGGCGGAAACCAGACTGAAAGGGATCGAGGATGGAGTTGGCTTCAAGAAACTCAAGACAGCGCGAATAGACAACCCGTTCCAAAACCTTAGAAAGAAAGGGGAGAAGAGAAATCGGACGATAGCTAGACAAAGAGGTGGGGTCAAGAGAAGGTTTTTTCAGAATTGGGGAAATGAGAGCATGTTTGAAGTCCAACGGCAAGGAGCCTGTAGAGAGAGAGAGACTGAAGATATGGAGAAGCGAGGGCAGAAAGGAGGGAGCTATAGAGATTAGAAGACAAGTAGGAATTGGATCAAGAGAACAGGTTGCAGGTTTGGAAGAGTTCAGAAGCGTAGAGAGTTCATCCAAAGAGGCAGGAGAAAACACAGAATTTTTTTTAGGGGAGGGCGAAAGAATATTATGAGCAGAAGAAGAATCGCAAGGGACTATCTCGGAGCGAATACTGGTAATCTTTGAGACAAAATAATTAGCAAAGTCATTAGGAGACAATGATGAAAAGACAGGAGGAGAGGGAGGTTTAAGCAAAGTGTTGAAGGTGGAGAACAAACGCTGTGGGCGCCTCTCATTGGCGGAGATCAATGATTTGTAATAATTCTGTTTTGCCATAGAGAGGGCGCATGAGAAGGACGAAAGAACAAATTTGCAATGGATAAAATCAGGCTGCTGTTTGGACTTTCTCCAAAGACGTCCAGCCGCTCTAGAGCAGGACCGGAGAAACTTAACAATGGGAATAAGCCAGGGCTGAGGCCTAGTCTTAGAGAAAGAAGTGCATACAGAGACAGGGGCAAAATGGTCAAGAGTCGAGGAAAGAGTGGAGTTAAATAAAGACATTGCTGAATCAGTGGAATCCCCACGATTTAGGAAAGAGAGAGATGAATCTAGGGTCTGACCAAGATGGTTAGAGTCAACAGATTGAAGGTTACGAAAATGGCGTTGAACAGTATGACGAGGAGGAGGAGTATAAGTAAGAGCAAAGGAGATTAAATGATGATCAGATAGTGGAAAGTCAAGTGCCAGGTAGTCAGAAATGGTGCAGTTTGCAGCAAGAACTAGGTCAAGACAGTGACCGAGAGAATGAGTTGAAGAGTTGGAGTGTGGGTGGAGGCCAAAAGAAGCTAGGAGAGAGTTAAAGCGACATGTTGTAGGGTTATTGGAATCGTCAACGTGGATATTAAAGTCACCCAGGATCAAAGTGGGGAATGGATATGAAAGAATGTCAGCCATGATTCGATGTCTGAGAGGAACTGGATGGCAGAACCAGGAGGGCGATAGATAACTGCAACCCGGAGGTGTAAAGGAGAAAAGAGTCAAATAGGATGAAACTCAAAAGAAGAGAAATGATGGGGGGGGGGGGGGGGAGATAGAACTTGATATTGGCAGGAGTTAGATAGCAAGATACCAACCCCTCCCCCTCGACCCTCAGGGCGGCTTGTGTGGGTGAAGGAGAGACCACCAAAAGAAAGGGCAGTGGAGGTAGCAGTATCATGGGCTGGGAGCCAGGTTTCTGTGAGAGCAAGGAGATTAAAGGATTTAGAGAGAAAAAGGTCATGAATTGCTGCTGCTTTAGGGGCAGCAGAGCGACAGTTCCAGAGGGAACAGAGGAAGGGAAGCAGGGAGACAGGGAGAGGCCGAATGGGGATCAGGTTAGGAGAAATGTGGACAGGTCAACATGCAGAGCCTACCCACCCATATTTACAGGCACACATTTATAGAGTACTTATTATCCCAGATTTCAAAGTTGTTAACAAAGATTTTTTTAAAAATCAGGATAATTACAAACTCAGCATGAAAAAACAATTTTTTTTTGCAGAAGTCCTGATTCTATATACAGTTCCTGTGCTTCATCTCCTGATGTCCCCAAAACACACCTAACCCTACCCCCCAACCTGTGTGAATCTTCCTCAAGCCAAATGCCATCTACTTAATGCCACTTAAATGTTTTTGACCCTTGAGAAGGTATTTTATACTTCTACATGGGCTAGTTATAACTCTCTGTTCTTTCTCTTGTAAATCTGCACTCTTCACTACCTGGAAGAATTCTCTGACAGTGTCAGGTGCTCCTTTGAGGAAATATATAAAATGATTCACAACAGGCTTCAGCTCTTGTGACTGGAAATTTTTGTGTCCCCCCCCCCCCCCGATGCAATACTTGCCTATTGTTTAGAAGCATTAATTCTGTTAGCTTATACTATAGGTTGCAGACAGCATTAAGATCTCATGATGCAAAGGCAGAAAAGACATATAAATTGCTTTAAGTGTCATAGGACTTTTTCACACAAGGGAAAATTGGAGGGTTAAAGTGGGGCCAATGCAGGGTCATCCAGGGCTTAGGGACAGTTCATAGCTGCTTTTCACATGACGCCGCACACAATCAGGAGAGATTCCACAGAGAATATGAGGTGAATCAGGAAATGAGCAAATTCACAAAACTACCGTATTTGCATGTCCATTTTGCTTGTGAATTCATTCTCTTCATGTAATGCTAGCCATCTGAAAATGCAAGCCTCCAGATGCCTCTGCTTCCCAGATTTCCCAAGGTGCCTTGCTGTGCCAAAGAGAGGGAGCATGCTCTTTTCTTAAAAGGATACACACACACTTCCCTCACCCGGCTGCTTTCCTCCTCTTTGCAGGCTCTAATCAGCTGGGGGGAGAAGGCAGAGAGGATGTTTCGGAAGTCCTCCTGAACAGGAGGGAGAAATGGAGGACATGCCCTGGAAAAGGAGGGCATTGGGGATTATCAGCCCTCTGTGGAATCAGGAAGGTTTATGGACCCAGTCCCCTCTTTTCTCTCTCTCGTGTGTGTGTCTCTGTGGTTTTGCTGAGTTTGCAAAGGGAAGCCTCATTCTGCCTCCCTCTGACACAGCTTCTGGGGCTTTGGGAGCTTCTGGGGCAAAGAGGATTTCCTTACCCCCTGGTTTCCCCTCCTTCCTTGGGACATGTGGGGGGGGGGGCGCTTGTGGAACTGACAGTTTGGAGCATGTGCAGAAAAGGCATTTCTAAGCTGGCAATGGGGCTTTGTCCTCCCCTATTTGATAGCCAAATTTGAATCTGACCCTAGGTAATGTGACTTTAACCTCTTGGGGTGCTCTTGTGTGTGATAACCATTAGCAGATGGGCTTGCTGTTCTGGGATGTCACCACTTTAACCATTTTTGGGATGGAAACACATAAGTCCATGTGTGAAAAAGTCCATAGTGAGACCCTTACATGTAAAAAATTTCATGTTTCAGTGAAAAGTTTTTAACTGTTGCTTCTACCTCAGTGTTATTTTGGCAGAGCAAAGATTAACTGGCCAGCTGATGTATAGGGAAAAGTGAGAAATGATGAAAAAAAATTACAATGTGTTTCTGGAGAGAGAACAGCAGTTTTGTAGGAATTTGTCTCAGAAGGCACATGTTCTCCAACTTCAGTTACTGAAACCCCCTTGTAAGTCTTTAGTGTTGTAGTGGCCAAGTCCTCTCCCCTCTTGGTACTTTAGGATGAAAAAAAGAAACAGTCTTTTCATGTGATAAGAAGTTGGATTCAAAGGTTGCATGGCCTCAGGAGCGTACCTTCTGCACCATGGAGCAGTTGCACTTTCTATGTGTGTACATGCTTCTGGAACAATCTGCTGGTATGCAAGCTGTCCCCCTTCAACCTAATTCCCAGTCCTAGGTGGCTGAGGACTTGGTCAGAGACCTTCTTCTTTTTCTTGTAGCCCTGAGGCCAGTGGCAGCTAATGTCAGTGAAAAATCCACTCCACTAAGTTTCAGAGGTACTCTAATCTTCGTTCAGCACTTTGGACAATTCCTTTAAAGTCCAACTTTACTGGCCCACTAACTTGGGAGCCAATAGGCAATTGTTTCCTTCCTTAAAATTAAACTTCCCAAAGTAAGACATTTAAAAGGTATATTTACATTTCTGCAAAACTTCTGTTTGAAAACTTTTGCTAGGTTTTGCAGAACTAGGATATTGCAATATTCTCATTGCAATGTGAGGAATGTGTAGTTTCACATTAAAATACAGTTGGCCCTCTGTATTCACAGATTTTTTTAAACCACAGATTCAACCATCCATGGCTTGAAAATATTCAAAAATAATATAAATTCCTAAAGCAAATCTTGTTTTTGCCATTTTATATAAGAGACACTATTTTACTATGCCATTGTATTTAATGGGACTTGAGCAACCACGGATTTTGGCATCCACAGGAGATCCTGGAACCAAACCACAGTGGATACCAAGGACCTACTGTATATTTTTGTTGCAGAGACAAATAGCCTGGTTTATTTTTCAATAAAAGCATGACTCCGGAATATTTTAAACAGTCTCCTTCTGAATGCTCTGTGAATAATTTACTTTCTGTGTTTTATTGTCCCTATGTAAAATAGTTTCTGAGGGTCAGTTTTGCATTTTTAAGGCTGCACATGGATACATTTCACAGCAAAACACATTATCTACCATCACAATTCACTGTTTTGTTTCTAACTGCTCTTAAGCTATTAATCCTCTTTTTTGTCTTTCTGCATTCACAATGTTCTCTCTCTGCAGTGGCACTTCAAATGACACTGAAAATCTTTGTGAACATTCTTCCTTTTATATGTACAGTCTACCAGAGTTGATTTACTCATTCTTAAAATACGATAGAGCAATCCTAGTTCAGAAACAGCCAATAACATGTAATAGCTATTCCCAGCCTGGATAAGCTGTTATCTGGAAGTAGTAGAAGGGAAATGAATGTTCTGCAGTGCACATAACAATACCAAAATAGGAACAGTGAACTGATATAGATGCACACCAGAAGACAGAGATAGGTCAAAACAGGGCAGAGAGACAGATGGACAGATTTAACCACGACACTTTCTGGAATATTTGAAAGAAAGAACAATGACTATGGTGAAATGGCTGAGAAACCATTGATAATTCAATAAGAAATATCATCATAGTATCTGCATTTGGTTTCCTTGGAGCTCTTGAGCAGAACTTAGAAAAGTTATCTTTTAATGCTTCAACTCCAAGAATCCCCAAGTCAGCATGTAGGCCAGAAAAATACATTTCACAAATTTTGTTCTTGAGTTTCCATCACCTCATTTAAAACTTTGATGAATTTTCTTTAAGACACGTGGCAAATATGGAAATTTTCAAGGCAAAGGGGAATCTTGCTAGAATATGAGAGAGGGGCAATAGGAAATATAAACATGGGAAAGGTGGTAGGGGAACATTTGATTTCACATTGGAATCAAATCAAATCTTATTGTACACAGCAGGGTTCATTGGTCAGACAAACAACTCTCCACAAGCTAAAAAGAAGAAAGCCTTCAACAGGAAACAGGACAGTCCTTGAACAATTGCATGGAGATCAGCCAGGTGCATGATTTCTTCCCATTCGCTTGCGTTTTATTTCACAAAGAACGGTGCTCTTTCTTAACCTAGCCTCCAAAAATGTAACAACAGAAATGCATTAGGTAATGTTTACTGCTTAACATGGAAATTCACTCATCACCTCCTGTTGAGCAGAACCAACCTTGTGAACAGTTACACCTCTCACACTTAGCCATGACTGGCTTGCAAGTTCTACAGTTTTCTTTTATTTTCATGATCTCACTCTTGTTTTCCAATGCGTCTGAGGTAATCATTGCCATCCATCATCATTTTATACCAATAGTGATGCAGTTTATGAGTGCAAGTTTAGTATGTCCTCAATCATCAAGGAAAGGAAGAAATCTTGGAAACACAAAACTGAAAGATGTCATGATTAAAATACAGCTGAAGATATACAAAATTATGGGTGCAATGAGACCTCAGTCTTTGACACCCAAACAAATGTGTTCATCTTACTTGCAGCAGTTCAAAAACACTTTGGTTGGACCAATTGGTGGTACAATCCAAGGGAGTAAGTAATAAGACTATAGTTCAGGTCATATTAACACAAAAGGCTAATATAGACAAACATCTACACTGGTGCCGTACTTTGCAGGGTCATTCCTAGCTTTCTACATCGACAATGTGGGTCAGTGTGTGATCCTTCTCTCCTACTCAAAATTAGGAGATAGGTAGCACAACACACACACACACACACACACACACACACAACCTTGTTGGGGGAAAGTCTTCTTATCAATTCATAACAAAATCCATTCTGGATTTATTTCTGGATTCCCTAGTTTTTATTATGCTCAATAATAATGCACCAGTAGTGACTTTTCCAAAGGAGACAATGGCTCCTATCTACTCTACAGCAACCATTCATTAGTAGCTCTTTCTTACATCAGTAACAAGATGAGCTCTCTGTTCTTGCCTCCATATCAACCTTTTTTCTGCCAACACTGGCAGTTCTCAAACACTACTCCCACCACTGGTTCATAATTATCCTTAGATTCTTTCAAAGCTATTGCTTGCTGATACTAATTTCCATTCCAATGCCCCTTCTTCAACATGTATTATTTAAAAGTTTCCTTCTTTCCCCACAATTGCACATCTGTCAACTTTTTAGCATGTTGCAGCTGTGCATGTTGCATCCAACTTCATGTGTTTGTTTGTTTTAAATAGATTTGTAACACATTGCTAAAAATGCATTGATCTCACTGGCTCCTTTCTAGAACTTTGCTAGGATAACTTCTTGAGGACATTTTGCTATTTGGACTTCATTACAATGAAAAGGATTAAAGAAGAGAATGTCAATATCTATAAATAATGGCATGATGAATACAACCATTTTGAACCTGTCATATTAGATCTGCAATAAATACATTTAGGAGGGTTCTTAAATAAAGAAGAGCCCATTTTGGTTTGAAATGGGTTGCATATTCTTGTACAAAAGCTTATTTGCCATAGATAGGCTTGCTGGATGCATGCCTCAGCCCCCTCCCCCCTTTCTTATGCTCTAGATTCAAAGTATGTCAGTTTTTGAATGCATCATTTCAATAAACATAGCATTGTGTATGGAAGGTTTTTATTCTGTGAAAAAACTCCCACAGGAATGTGCTTCACCACAGGGGAGCTGAGGCCTCTTGCTGGGGCCACTAACATTACAACCAGCCATTGATGCTGGCACAGCACTATGAGCCCTGGCATTGTCCTGGTAGAAGCAAACTTGGGTCCTATTGAAGGGATGTTAAGAATAGGATGCCAGGACACAGGACCTGACCTGTCATTTTTATTTCACTTTTCCCATGATGAGATTTCCTTGTATAAATCCTACCTTCATCTGCTTTCCATTTTTTTTCCTTCCCAGTCCCAAAGTTACAGCTGTAAGATGCAAACTCGACATTCAAGATATACCAACAGAAGCATTTCCACTGTTTTATTCAGTCAGTCTGAATTTGCTTAGATAAAAAAATAATTATATATATATATATATATATATATATATATATATATCTATATCTCCAACCAACCACAGGTAATTTCCACCTCATGCATGAATACATAATAAGTGAGCTTTTGGAGAAGTGATAATTAGTGGAGAGGAATTCAATTGTTAGCAATGCTCACTAATTTACAAGGGTTTGTGATCTGTGTTGCTTTGAAATCTCCTTTGGTGCAGAGGTGACAATAATATAGCTGCAGCCCTTTCTTCTCATTCCCAAATGTACTAATAGCATGTAGTTTAGATGGACAGCTCCTGCATTTTATTTATTGATTCATTTTTTGTTTTATTTTAAACTATCTTCTGCTCAGTCCTGGGGTTGTTTCTAGTAGCAACCCAAAGAATGTGTGAGGGTGTCATATTAATCCTCCATTAAATCTGTAGTATTTAAATTTTAATGGTATAATTCAAGAGCTGACAAAAGCCCATTGAGCCGGACTATGGAGAGGAAAAGAGCCTGTCCCATTTTCTCAGGGGTGATGCTATAGCAACACAGAATGAATTTGGGGTCAGGGAACAAGCTGTCTCCAAGCTTTGTTTGCACTTCCTGGCTAAAAGTAGAATCTGGCGGTATAAATTTGACCAAAATAAATGGTTATTTTGAGTTGTTCACTTTGTAAACCATCTCCTCTTGAAAATAGCGAGCAAGATGCAAAAGACACCATCACAAAAACAGATGTGGCTTAGGCAAATTTAGAAAACAGAAGTGTTTAGAGTCACTAAACAGAAGAAGTTTAGGTGGACATTGTTTTAGAGCATCACTGCTTTCCTGAGATATTTGACATTTCCCCCTTAACTTTGTGGAAATAGGAGGCCACCATAATTTACACTTTTGGGCATAACAAAGTTTTAGAAGGATTATGAAAGGCAAAACAAAAAGAAGACATATTTTATTTTATAATATATTTTTATCCCACCTTTCTCCCAGCATTGGATCAACCTCTCATCCTGTTAAAAGTCCAGTCACATTGGCACTAAACAAGAACAAAGTGATGGAATGGGTTGAATTGTGGTTTATGATACCAGGAGAACAAGGTACAAGTCCCTGCTCAGCTATGGAAACTTACTGGGTAACTCTGGAGAAGTCCCAGTCTCTCAACCACAGATGAAGGCAACGGCAAACCTCCTCAGAAAAAACATGGCCAAGAAAACCCTGGGAAAGGATCACATTAAGATGGAGTTGACCTGAAGGCAACAACTACAAAAAAGCACAGCATATGGCAGTAGATTTTAGATGAGTTAAAATTAATTAATTGATTAATTAATGTGCTTTAAAAATCCAGTAGTCTTTTTGAAAAAGCTCAGCCACAACACCAGAAACACAAAGTCTTGGCTGCCATCTTTAGACACTATAGTGGTTATCTTGGTCAATAGCTTTGATACACTGTACCAATATTTGGATGACAGAGGTCTCAGTGTAGCCCTTAATGAAGCACATAAACTTTACCCAATTCTACCATTAAGGAGAGTGAGAAGGGCAGGGAAAGTCCATGCCAGATTGATTGATTCATTGATTGATTGATTCATTGATTGATTGATTGCATTCATATGCTGCTTTTCTCCTGATGAAGGATCTAAGGTGGCTCACACAAACAATAAAATGGCAATTTTGGAAAAAGAGAGCAAAGATTCTAGCTAAATATTAGAAAGATCTTTTTAACAGTGAGAGGCAACTAACAGTGCAATTGGATTGCTTCAGAGGGAAGTGGGCACTCCATCTTTGGAGATCTTTAAACAGAAGTGGGTTGGGCATCTCTCAGGGGTGCTTCAGTCATATATTCCAGTGTGCAGGGATCGGATTAGGTGGCCCTTATGGTTTCTTTCAGCCCTAAGATTCTACTTTTTGTAACAACAGAAAATGATCCTTTGTAGGTCATGCCCTATGAAGAAGTGGGAGAAAAGGCCTCTCCTCAGCTTGAAACAGTTGAGGCCAAATTGTTCCCATGCACCTCTAGGAGGCAGTTGGGGGTGTGTGGAAACCCTTCTGGAAGAGGGAACTGTGGGGAGGTGACCTTTTATGTTAGTACAGGAAGGCAATTCAGCTGTCTAACCCTAAGGGGCCAAATATGAAATAAACATTTCCAATAATGTTACATCATTGTCTTATCTTGCTGATTATACGCTGCAGGTGCAAGCCAAGACAAACTTACTGGGAATAGGGAATAACTCTTTACCTATAGTGAAGAATAGTTTATGTAGTTTGCTTCCTTGTGAGGGAAAAATGAATATTTGTGCACAGTATTCTTCCTGTTTTTGCACATCTCAAGTCTTCTATAAAATTCTTCTGCCCAGAAATATATGTGGCTTGCAAAACACACACATGTGCATTTCTGTGCCAAATATATTCCAGAAACTCTGCAGGATGCATAAAAACCAGAGAAAAACAACTCAAAATCTTCACTGCTGCATTATTATTCCAGGGTGTTGGTGGTGGTATTTGAATGTCAGGAAGCCCTTGTCTAGCTGAAAAACAAGTAAATACTGAGTCATAATCCTGACTGAACACAATGAATCTTAGGCTGTCTCTGCAGTGCAGAAATACTGTACTCCAGTTGGATAGTACTTAAATTGCCATGGCTCAGTGCTATGGAATTCTAGGAATTGTAGCTTTGTGAGACATTTAGCCTTTTCTCTCAGAGAGCTCTGGTGCCACAACTGACTACAATTACCAGAATTCCCTAGCACTGAGCCATGGCAGTTATTGGCATCAAACTGGATTGTTTCTGCATTGTATATGCAGTCTAAATTACAGTGCCATGAGTCCTGCTTTACAGAGCCCACAATATGCCTGTGGACAGAGCTGTAGCTGAAAGTGCCTTACCTTTGAAAGAATGCCACGTCCTAGTCTTTTTTTAAAGAGAATGAACCACAAGAAGGCTGAGAAACACCTTTGACGTTGTCCATTAACAGTAGGCACTTGGGCAACAGCCTGAGCTAAGGTTGCCTGGTAGACATACCTGATCACCTGGTCAGAGACTTCCCCACTATGGTGAGATGTAAATTACCATGATTGTTAATTTTGTTCAAATTGTTTCTAATTATTTGCTTATTTAATTATATTTATTCTGAAATTATTTTTATTTATTATTTAATTTGCACCTATACCTGTATAATAGTATATGCAACATTCCTACAAATCTGTGTCCTCTTTTGTTAGATGCATTTCCTCCTCTTTGACAATGCATTTGATGCCACTCTAGCCTTACTTCCGAGTACATATGCCTAGACTTGCACTGCACATTCTCCTTCTAGCAAAAAGAAGGAGAGGAGATTTCACTATCTGTGCACTTCTGGGATGAGCTTTCCAGGATGAAAATCATTTTTCATTTGGTTATTCTGTGTGTAGTTAATCAAAGATCCTTTAGCATCATCATCTAATTTTAAAATGCTGTGGACATTGACCATATCTTTATTCTTATGCAGCTCTCACCACATCATTTTATGGCTTGTCCTACATTCTTTTATTTTCACTGGTGAAAAATGGAGGAAGAATTTAGAAGGCCTATGGAAAAGCATTTCCCCTTCACATTGTTCTTACAATAAAATTAATCTTTTTCATCCCTTTGTCAACTGCTCTGAAATCAAATTCCACTCAGGGAAAAGAAAAGCACATTCTTATTTTTGCCCCCATTGCTTGCATCCAGTAATGACCATAACATTGCCTTTTTTAAGTGAGGGCATGCCCCCATTTGGCCTGGAGTTTCATGACTACACTTGAATGACACTGTCTGGAACTCCTTCAATGGGCCAGATGGTGAACCTTCAGTTCCTCACATTTGATAGTTTATCCACAGGTGATGGTCACATAACCCTAGCCTGAATTGAAGCATTGTTGAATGGCAGCAGGCATTATTGTTTGGAAGTTGGTCTTGCTTTTGTGGCTAGAAAATAAGAAATTGTGGAATCAAGTTATAGTAAGAAAAATGTAGGGCCAATCTTAATGCCATGGCCCCTATTTTATTTAACTCAAAGCTGCTTTAGGAGGCCACATGTTACAACAGAGTTATAAAGTTTGAGAGAAATAGATGAGGGGTAGGTTGTTAAATTTAGCAGCTTAATCATTACCTGTGATTTGGTTGTAAGGCCAAAATCTGTGGAGGCCCAAGTCCCATTAAATACAATTACATAGTAAAATGGTGTTCCTTATATGAACTGGCAAAATCAAGGTTTGCTTTTTGGAATGTTTATGTTTTTAAAATATTTTCAAACATGGATGCTTAATTCGGGGGGGGGGGGGGGGGGGGGGGGGGGGGGGGGGGGGGGGAGGTGTCCATGCATATGGAGTGCTGACTGTATTTAGACTATTATTTCTATTATTTTAGATTACATATTAGTCTATTATATTAGATTCTTAGGACATTATCGCATGAGCCTCAATCTCACTGAAATTGCATTAGTAAAAAGAAACTGATACATACAGGTTTGGAAGCTTTCCTGATCATAGGTTCCTTCAGTAGCGCAACTGGGGCTGTTTCTGCCTTCAACAGTCCCTTGCATTCTCTTCCATACACCCCCTTAATCCCACCTTCTTAACCCATGCCCTACCCCACATGCCTTTGGCTTTTTAAGAAAATGTAACACAGTTCAGCAATTATGGCAATGTAATTTAGTAAAACAAAAATGAAAGAAAAGAAAATTGAAAAAAGAAAAGAAAACCAACTTGCTCACTAATAGCAAGAGAGAGGAACGGGGGAAGAGGAGAAGCTTCACGCCACATGACTGTCCAATTTTGTAATAGCCATTGGAGGAACGTACTTCACCTGAGGACTAATGGCACATGTTTTACATGCATCTGAGGAAATAGGCTCAAGTCTACAAAAGCTCAGGCTATCAACCTCTTTCTTTCAGTTAGTCTCAAAGGTGCTACAAGACCCCTTTGCATACCGATATTCTAGTTAAAGTTCATTTCTCTAAAAGGTTGGTTTTCCCTTACTTTTAAAAAAAGTTGTAGAAAAAAGAACTATGGTTTTGTTTGTTTGTTTGTTTTGTGAGGGTTTTCTGGTGAGGGATCTTAGATAGAACACATTTCTTATTAACCTAATGGAGGGGGAGGAACAAAACGAGATTGCTGAAAATTTTAACAATAATTAATCTTCACCTTGAAAGCGAGAAAACTGAAAAATATATACTTCAAAATCTCTACATCAGTATTCTTGTTTTTTAAGATATATTGCAGTCTGATTCTTTGTGGCAGAGGTTAACTCTTGAAACCCCCTTGCTGTCATAATGCAGCCTTCATGAAACTGTAGTCCTGTAAATAGCTTGTGAACTTTACACTGGTCAAAAACAGCTGGGCAATGATGTGTTGCCCTGTAACTTTTTTGGGATTATTCTCAACAGAAAAATCTGCATCTGAATTCACACACGCATACGCATCACACATCAAGTGATCTGTACTGTAGATCAGGTTCCACAAATACATCTTGAACTTTGTCACACAAGGCTACCAAAGCAGAATTACAGCAGGATAGCAGTGTCTGTAGCTGTATCTTATCACATGACATTGTATCTGTCTTGTAGTCACTTTGTTTTCCACTCATTCCTGGAGCACCCCTTTTTATTGACATGCAAACTCATCAATGCCTCCCAGTTATGTTGCTTTTCCACTATTGATTCACATGTAATAAGTTCCTCTTGCTGCAGTTCTGATATGCAGGCAGTCATATGGTGTAAGAGGGCAAGATTATGCTTCTCTCCCGCTCCCTCTTCCCAAGTAGACTGTTTTTCTCTCCCCCCCTCCCAATTTCTCCCCCTCTCTTTTCTTTAATCAATTATTGTGACTGCACAATTGAAAATATATTTTTTGCTATTAAATACAGACTGAAAGGAATACTGTGAAGGGCATAGGTTGAGAAAGCAGGGTTACAAAGGCCAGCATGCAGAAGACAGAGCCTGGGACTATAGCAGCACCATGGCATGTTTGAAGAGCTATGTGAAGAAGACTATCCCTAAAACAGTATATTTGCATTTCCTACACTAATGCGATTGTAGCATCTTACTGGCCTGATGTGATAAAGCCCCTTGAATGTCACCAAGCATCCTCTCAGAATCACCACAGTCTTGTGCAGCATACTTTCAGACATTCATCTATGAACTTTCAGATGCTAAATTACAATTTATAGCTTGGGCCCAGACTATATGAAAGAAAGTCTCTCCCTAAATGAGCCTGCCCAAGGTTTGAGATCTTTGAAGACTTTCAATCCCACAGTTTGTTTGGTGAGGTCACATGAAAGATTCTTCTCTGTGGCTGCCCCTAGGCTGAGAATTTCCCTCCCACAGGAAGCTATGTTGGCCCTCTCTCTACTCTGCTCAATCATCAGGCAAAACCTTCTTTTATTTAGACTTTGGCTTTGATTGTTATTTTTTTTATTTCATTTATGCATCACCTTTCTCCCAGAGTGGCTTCCAGAAATAGTAAATTTAAAACTTTAACAATAAAATTTAAAACAATTAAAATCACTTTATAAAACACATTAAAATAATGATTAAAAGAACAAAAGGTTTAAAAGATAACTAAAACATCCCTAATAAAAAGCCCACCTATTTATATATTAAAAACCTGCTTGAATAAAAATACCTGCCAGAGGAAGGAAAGCAGCCTAGTATACCGTGGAAGGTAGCAACCACCGAGGAGTCTCTTTCATGTCCTCACCAAGTGAACCTGTGATGATGGTGGGACAGAGAGAAAACCTTTGCCTCTTGTTAACTGGCTCTTGCAGTTAAAGAGAAGAGCTGCATTTTTGTCCTTACTGCTGTTTTAAACATTTTAAATTGTTTTTAGTGGATTGATTGATTGCTTTTAACTTTTATCATCTGTATTATTAATTATTTTAGCTATATTTTGTTTTATCCTCTGCTGGAAGCCACCTTGAGTCCCATATTAGCATAAAGATGAAAAATAAATTTAATAAGTGACATGAAGTAATAAACATCTTAATCTTTAGTCTCATCCAGTTCAGTCTTTCTTGAACTGTACTATTTCAAAATATGGGTGCATGAGGATTAGAGTTTGGTAAAAATAGTTATTTAGATTATAGCTCCGAGAATCATGCTGGTTGGCAATTCTGAGATGTCTTCAAAACCAACATTTCCTAGGCTGGGATATGTGTGTGTGTGTCACATTTTCAATCCTATATCTTGCTATGGGTCTATTGAAAGCCAGCAAGTTAAGAAGAAGGGTTCTTCCAGCCCAGCTTTTGCCTTGTTTATGGAGCCTTATCTTGAAGAGCTATTCGCTATACTAAAGTGAATGAGGAAGCTGCTTCTCCTCATGCAGGAAACAGCTGAGGTTACAGTCTTTAAGTGAGGCTAGCTAAAAATCTAGCAATATGTTGTTCAAAACAGCAGCTGGCATCCTGTTTGTGAATTACAATACCATAAGTCACAGAATTGCAATTCACTTTTATAGCTGTTGTGCAGGTCTTTTTACCAAACAACAAGTAAGGTTTCCCACAAACTTAACTTTTCAAGAGTGCAGTCTTCCCCCACCACAACATGGCCATTTTTGTGTTGCCAGAAAGCAGGGAAATGAGCAGGGCTGCATCCAGCTCTTTTCCTGTACCTGGACATGGTTCCAGCTATAGGAAAAATTCCTCTCCAGCAATACAGAAACAGCAATGTATGTATGTATATGACTGGTGGAGGGGATTACATAGTTTAAAAGGTAGAGTTTAGGGGTGGCACTAGGAAATGTAGCTACATCTGATGCATGTGCTCTGCCAGTATGTACTTTCTCATAACAGTACATTTATTACCTTCACTGCATGGAAGCAGGGCAGGCAGGTGGGAAGTGGGGAGTGGGGAGAAGGTGGCACACATTACAGGGGTTTTGTGGTCAGAAGGTAGAGGGTAAAGTGGTACTCATACCCTTTGTTGTGTTGTTGGTGGTGTGCTTTCAAGTCATTTCCTACTTACAGCAACCCTAAGGAAAACCTATCATAGGGTTTCCTTGGTAAGATCCATTCAGAAGAGTTTTGTCATTGCCTTCCCCTGAGGCTAAGAGCATGTGACTTCCCCAAGATCACTCAGTGAGTTTCATGGTTGCTCTGGGAAATGAACCCTGGACTCTAGGGTTGTAGTCGAACACTCAAAACACTATGTTAAACTGGCTCACACATACTCCTACCACTTCGTATTACATTTCATAAAGCACCATGTAACCTTTCCTATCCAGACAGCCTTCTTCAAATGGTCCCATGCTTTTAGAATGTATGTTTCCCTGTAATTCACATCTAGTGTCAATCATTTGCTTTGAATTGTATTTTCTTGTTGTTGCGGAGGGCATACCTTTGCCAGCTGTGAGAGGCCCTACTGCTTTCTTGATCTCCCTACTTCTTTGCTATTGGTTGCAAATCAACTAGTGCGCAGTAACATCCCACTAAAATGATGGGGGAGAAAAGGAGCAACATGTATATCTTTTAAAGAAAGTGGTATTTTAGTGTAAGGTGACCTGTAAACAGCTACGTTTCTTTGAGGGGTGGGGGTCAGGGGAAGCTGAGGCAGAGATGGAGATGGGGATATAGCTATGGAAGAAGCAAAATGAGGGTTTGTCCCCCTAAATAAGAATTTGGTCCCCTAGTTGAAATTTTCTTTCAGTCCCAAAATTTCAAGCATTGCAGAGAGTGAGGCACTGAAATTTAATTCTATTTTAATGTACTATTTTTGTATGTTTTAAATTGTATTTTTTATAATTTTGTAAGCCACTCTGAGTCCCAGTCTTGGGAGAAGGGCGGGATATAAATAAATATAATAAATAAATAAATCATACCTAGAATGCTTACATTTGCTGTGTTCACATCCACTTAGTAAGCTCTCCTTTCATTGGTCACCAAAACTGTAATTTATAAATGCCCAACTGAACTTTTAAATTACTGCAATGCTACAAATTTGGGGAGTAATGGAAAATTTCATTCTGTGGGGGGCAGTATTCTTTCTGGATGACAATGCTGTGATCTTACCCCCCTCTTAGCAGCTACACCCTTAAATGGGAAGGAAGGAAATCTGAGTCATTCAGCACAATCCTGATGGTAGAAATGGATGGGGGAGGAAGAAGGAGATGGAAGGTGACATTTGACAGATCCACAGATTTGCTGATTTTCTTTCTGCAGTGAACCTTTGATGTATTTAGAGATCTAATCTCATTCACTTGGCTGCTACAAAGAAATTGCCTAAGGAAGCTAGAATAGACATGTATAGAAATATACAGCATTTGGGGGTAAGAGCTGGGGAAGAGTTGAGGAAGCAGGAAATCACACCTCTATCCTCGGCAAAACAACATAAAAAATAATACACTCGTGATGGAAAGAAATTCATGTGGAAATTGAAACACAGGCCAAAAGGAAATCACAGGAAACTGGGGAAGTTTCAGTTTATAAAAGAAATTACACAGAATTGAACTCCCAATGTTTGCTTCTAAAAGCAAGTTCAATGGGATAGCCCAATGGTCTATTAATTTTCTTTTAGAGGCAAAGGTTGGGTATTTAATGCCCTGTATTAGTTTCCAGAATTACTGCTGGTTTTGATCGCTCTGAAGGCTGGATCAATTGGAAGCAAGGTGGCATCATGTGAAATGAGAATGAGAAAGCATGAACAAACCACACTTGAAATCACCCCTTGAAACATCACGGTTCTCTGGTATGAATTTTCCCTCATAACTTCTGTTACTATAAACTTGTTGCATGTAATTACAAGAAGCAGCCACTCTGAGTCAATAATCTCTTGTGGTAATGTCAAATCAATCTTCCAATGGTTCCCTTACCCAACATGGTGCCTTCCAGCCATATTGAACTACACCCTGGCTAAGGATTTAAGGAATTGTAATCCAACATAGCTGAAGGGCATAGAGTTGGGAATGCTGTTATAATATTTTTAAGTACAAGAAGTATTTTTTAAAAATAAAATTTTCAACAGGATATCACCTAAAGGCAGCAATGAACTGGCAGGAGTTGAACAACAAAAGAAGACTGATCCATTGGGAAATGTTAAGGTCTGGTATGTATACCAAGGTTGTGAAAGTTTCTTTATTCTTTTTCTTTATGAAGGAACAACACAAGAGACTTAGTGGTGAATGTGGATTTTCATTCCAAGACTGTAAACTTAGTGATGAATGTCTGTGAGATATTTTCCTAAAACTCCCTCATATTTTGTTCCAGCCTGATACTCATCATCAATGTCTTTTCACTTCTTTTCACCACCATTTGCCAGCTCCAGAGCAATGAAAGTCTCCAACATGTTCTACACCCAACTCATTCATATCAACTGGCAGTGTTGGGAATTGGGAATTGTCTGACTGGCCACCCACTCTCATTCCAGTTCTGCTAAATTCTGTCTGCATCCTTTTATGCTGAGAGAGTTAGTGTGGCAAAATATGAGCAAGCTGAGTGAAGCTGCCAACAATCTACAAATGTCTGTTTCCGTGATGGTACTGGGCTCCAAGGCCAAACAGTATTTTCTTTAGGTTGGCCCAACAAAGTATTGGATTTAATAAGTGTTCTTGTGCCCTGTCCAAATTCTGTGCATTTCTCCTTTTATAGAGACATATGGAGCAATTGCTTTTTCAGTTCCAACAGAGACAAGAATGTTCACCCAAATTCAGATGCTTGAAGTCTAAGGTTTATTTCTCTCTTTCCTCTTCTCTTTCTCAGATGCAAAATGACTAGCTCGCAACTTTGCATCCCAGTCTAATTTCAAGTCTGGTTCTGAAAGGTGGGCTGAAAGAGGTTTTGATATTTTTAGCCACAGAATATGCAAACCACAGAAAGTATGTAAACTACATGTGCATATTTGCTTGTCCTTTTCAAAGGAATTCTCTTCACTGCAATAGGGAAAAAAATACATGGCCCACAGAAAACTGGCCGCCGAGCAGGCCAGTATCACAGCAGAAGCTTCTGGAATGTTCCTGGCTGCTTTGCATGCTAAAATGTACGGCTTTACATAAATAGTATTAAATATTTTCAGGGCTTAAAAAAAATAAAGAACCTGCACTTTCCTAAAAGGCTTTTGTGCAATGCACCACCCCCAAAGCATGCTAACCTTAGTTGCTAGTCCCATTCACTGTCTTAAAAATGTGATTTCCTATCACAAGTGTGCTTTGTTTTGGCAATTGCAGAATAATGTTGATCATCAATTGCTTGACAATCTGAAAACAAAAAGAAGTCAGTCCAATAAAAGTATGAGAAGACATATATATTACACAGCATATACATTTAAGTATAAACCTATAGAAGCATCATCCGGGAGAGCATTACAACAAGTTTTCACATGACAGATGACTGACTTCAGCTGGTGAAATATAAACATCTACCCTGGCTCTTTGTGCCCTAACATGTGCAAGGAACAGCTTGCAAAGTCCATAGCACATCCCAAATAGCATCCCTGCTTGGCTCCAACTCTTGGTTGCATGCCCAGAAGCAACCACCATCATGACAATCTCCAAAACCACACTCCCACCAAGAGTCCCCAAATACAGGCTGCTTTGCTCTTCCATGAGTGCATCTAAACTGTAGAAATAATAGTATGACACCACTTCAAGTGCTGAGCTCCATCCTATGGTATTCTGGAATCAGTAATTTTGCAAGGTCTTTAGCTTTCTCTGCCAAAGAGTACTGGTGCATCACAAAACGATACATCCCAAGATTCTGTAGGATGGAGCCCTAGCAGTTAAAGTGGTCACAGTTTACTGCTATGTTGTAAATGCACCCCCTATCAACAAACTGGCTGTAGCCACTTTCACTTCAATCCAGAGCAGGACTTTTGTGAAATGCATTCTTGATTGCCCATTCAAGAACACACACACACAACAATTTGCATTACAATATTGGTAAATATTGGTAAAACAAAATTTTCTCCACCCCAATGCAATGAGGAGTACAGTTAAGTTCTAGGAAAATAGGTAAGCTTGATGAGATGACAAGCATGTGGACTTCTTGGTTTCCACTACAGCACTGATTTCTCTATACAGTATTATCTCTTCCAGTGTCCAGCAAGAAATCACACAAAGAACATCACCCCTCAAAAGACTGCATATGCAAGTGCTTATTCACAAGTGTCCATGGGTCTTATTAAACATGTGCATGCATTAAGGTGTGGGGGTGTGTGCCGCCCATTTTGTTCTTTGGCTCAAATAGCAAAGTATTGCAGGCCAGCTGTGATATCCTGGCTGTCACAGAATACTGAAGCCATATACAGACACATGCAATCAGCAAATTGTGAGGGAAAGTGTGGCTATTGGTGATGGAAGGCCTAATGAGATGGTTTATCCACCTTGGATTTACTATTTTCAGCAAGAAGGTCTACACCTTGTTTAAATTATTTTTAGAGTATTTTAATTATTGTTGTGTTGCAATTGTTGTATTCCTGGTTGGTGAGGGAGGGGATGATGGGATTTATATGTGTATTTATTTATTTTATTGTTGGAGTGTATGAAATTTATCGCTGTTGTGAGTCACCTCAATCCTGAGGGAGAGGTAGAATAAAAATAAAATATTATTATTATTACAGTGTGCCTGCACCATGCACGGATGCATTTTATGCAGCTTCCAGCTTATGCGGAAGCCACGGAGGGAGTAAAATAATGGTGTGCGCGTGCCATGGTGCCACATGCACACACCCCATGCACGTGCCCCATTATTTCCTATGGGACTCAAGCATAGGTGGATTTTCCCTTACGCGGGGGATCCGGAACGGATCCCCCACGTTAGGGGAGGGCCCACTGTATTATGTACACAGTATGAATTATGAAATCTCTCTGGTGGTGTGCTCTCTTTGCAAGGAAGGAAAGTCAGAGTGCACTATCCGCCAACCATTTCATAGATGTGCGGAATCAGAACAGATCATGCTGTTGCCGCTGCTAACAAAACATTCTGGTGCTCTGATTCTTTGAGTCCTGACTCCACTGCTTCTGTGATCCGTATGCAAAATGAGTGTTGGTTTATAATCACATTTCTGAAAGTCTTTAAAGACAAGTTTTCATCCAACAGACATTATAAGAAACACTGAAAGGGTGAAGGTAACTGCAAGCCCTTCAACTTTTCATCCAGCAGACATTATAAGAAACACTGAAAGGGTGAACGTAACTGCAAACCCTTCACCTTTTCATCCAGAAGACATTATAAGAAACATTGAAAGGGTGAACGTAACTGCAAACCCTTCAACTATCCTGTTTTGTCCAGGACTGTTCTGATTAATCTGTCATCCCTTTTTTTTCCCAGCTGCTTTTAAAATGGCTCAGTTTCTCTTTCCTCTTTCCACTTTCCCTCTTTGCCCTCAGCTTACTTCTCTTGCTGTAAAATGAATTCAAAGTGCAAATGTAGTTCATAGTCATTTAACTCAGCATGGCAGGGGAGGGGGGAGAGGAGAGGAGAATATTGTCCTTTCCTGCACGTTCAGGCAAAAACAAGCTGCTGCAACATCTCTGAGATTATGTGTTCTTTTTCAATAACTTTTGCTACCTTGACCATACTCTGATGCTGTTTGGCCACATTTGTCCCAATTTTCATTTGTGAAATGTGGGAAGACTTGTTTGCAGTCTAGCATTGTTTGCAGTCTAGCAGATGGTACCTCGCCCTAAGTGGAAAAGCCCCTGGTTTATAAATAAGGTAAAACAACGTGGTGTATTCCTGAGATAGTGCTGCAGGTTGTGCCATTTTATATTGCAGGCTGAAGGATCAGTTTTTTGGAATGCTTGCCAATGCTAAATTTAATTTTTTTAAAAAGAACCAAAAGACAAATACTGTACCTTATTGGAAGAAATCTAGCATACCAAGGAGGAAGTTTCTAGCCTGTTCCTCTTTCCACTACTGTAACTAGTTTTCATTATGCAGGGATTTGCTAGTTATTTTCATTTTTACATGGGGAGCATTCAAAACAGCAGTCCACACCTGTAGCTCAAAGTGATAAACCCATTGCAATGCATATTTGAATAGAACACTGCAGTGCATATTTGGATAGTACATGAGGACATGGTCCAGACAACCCTTATAATGGTGATGCAAATCTGGCTGCCTTCTAGAAATTGTTGGACTGCAAAACCCAGAATCCCTAGCTAGTACAGCAAATGGTGATAAATACTGCAGTCCAACAACTTCTGTAAGGGGATATTGTTACCCAAAATGCAAGGATCCTGAAAGAGCACACACAATTGTATTCAATTGGGGAATTAATTTAGTTCCACAGGAAGTAGTGAGAGGGCTTCTGGTAACATTTTAAAACCAGGGTCTCGCCAATGCATAATGGAGGCAAGTGCCCTTTGATTCCCAACCTTTTGGCAAGTACTGGTGTGTCACCCACTATCACACTCCTATGTGAAGGGATTATGCAGATTCCAGTCTTCATAGGCCTATCCTGTATATGTGCACTAGTGCTTCCAATCTGAACCCACCAGATCTCCTTATCTGGGTAGGCTACTTTCACACATTGGACATCCTCAGTGGCTGTATGACCAAAACATTCCTTTTAATATTAAGTTGATATCAAAAGTCAACTAGGGATGAAGGAGGACTAGTCCATGGGATAACAACATGTTCATATGTCTTCTCCTTCAGAGCACTTTCATGGTAGGCACTGCTGAGTCTAATATATCTTTTCTTCTTCCTCACCTTTTTGGTGGCTGGGTTACCCTTTATGAGGCTGCTGTCTTGAAAAATAGTCAAGAAGACCTTTCAAATAATGGAGTAAACAAATTAAAATGAGCTTGCTTCAATCTTTCTTCTTTTGTGACCCACTTTTGTGACTTTCTGGAGTTCTTTGATTGTTATTTTTTTGGAAGCTAACATTAGTAAGAAAGGGAGAGAACTGTAGCATTCATAGGGCTGACCTTGGAAAAGGTATATTTTTTGAATGAATGTTCCCCAAATCCACTAGTTCCTGGGCATGTTGTCGGGGTAATTCTGGAATTTATAATTCAAAGTGGTCTCTTTTCTAAAAATCTATTTTTTGATCTATAGCTGCCCTTGGTTGTTACCCTCATGAAGGGAGGGGAGGTTGTCACAAAAGGGATGACTAATGATTGAGCTACTGGTTGATTTGTAATGCTGGTTAAGTTACTTCATTTTATTAAAGTTTCCCATACACTTCTGGGCACAGTTATGTGGAGTGAACCTTTTTCATCAGTTAGGATTAAATGACTACAGTTCCTGTTTTGGAATAGTTCTGGTGCCAAAGCAAACCTTGATATGAACACATTTTTTAAAATAAATAAATAATAAATAATGCACCTTTGTTAGCAGTGTTGATGACTACAGGAGGGAGGCTTTAGGCTCCCTTAAAATAATCCTCAAAGGATTGTGAAAGAATATACTTTTTGATTGTTTGATGGAACAGGTCAAAAGGTAAAACGGCAAAAGTTTCACCCTTCCACTGATAGACTGTCAAATCTCTGCCCAGGAATCCCCCAGAGAACTCCAACTGAGAAAGCCTTCTGTGAGCAAAACGGGTAACAATAAGAGGCCAGGAATGATCTGATCTGATCCTTATTTGAAGGATGTTTTGCTTTTTCTCATGATGGTCTTTTGCCACTAGTAGCAAATTCCTGACTGCTAGATTTGCCAGATCAATTGTTCAAGCATAAAACACCCTTGAGAGCTTCAGCATATAAAATAAGGGCCACCTGCAACTTGAATGCATGAAGTGGGACAATATTTTAGGGGGGGGCACCTTCAGAATAATCTGCAGCATGTGTGTGTGACTGTCTGTCTGTAATGGACACACTATGGATCTTTAAAAAATGCATTGTGCACTTAAAAAACTAGTGAAGGAATCTCAGAAACCCAGGAGGAAAATAAGGTTAATGACTTTTCCATATTATTTCCCATAATGTTATTAATATACCTTTGACTGGTATCTTGAGATCTTTGGTTGGAAAGTAGCCTGGAATTTTAAAAAAACACCATACTGGTATGATGAGTAAATTACACAAAGCATGAACAACATGTACCACAGATTAGTGACTACACTGAGAGAACTGCCAAATAATCTTTGTTTTAACATATAGCTCTTATATTACAGGGACTTTATGAAAGCGAACAATTAATAACTATATTACAAAAGAAAAAAATGACGCAAGGTGTCCTTGTTTTGGGATCAGTCAGTCTACATGTTACCTCTGCCAAACAGAGGCTATTTTGTACCATTCTATGTAATGAAATTAGGGATGGTTTTCTTAATGTCATCACAGACTTTATTGTCAACAAACTACAGTGGATTGATAGAAATGGCGTTAACATGGGTGTAGAATTCATGTTAATGAACTGCAATTCCCAGCATTCCCCACAACTAGTTAGGCTGGTAAGGGCTACTGGCCCTTTCAGTCCAACAACATCTGGAAGGCATAAATCCAACCCCTGTCTTCACACCATAGTCCACCACTGCTCACTGAATAGCTTTCAGAATCATATAAACTATGAAGCCGATGTTCCTCCAACACTTCCTTGTGATCCTGTCTGGTGTGTCTGGCTTTGTAGCTCTTGACCTCTGGTGTGTATCTTGGATTACTTTTTCTGGCAACTGCCTTTTCCCATTTTCTGCTCTGCTTTTCCCATTTGGACCTCCACCTACCTGGGCTATGTTTCCATTCCCAAATGAAATTCCATGTAAACCATGGAGTTTGCTTGGTTTTCTCTTATCAGTTTTTGTGACTGTAGGTGCACTTACCTGACCACATGCCAACCCTAAACAGGACAGGATTCCACTTTCTAACAAACTCTGATGTGAAGTCGAAGGCTTTCATGGCCAGCATCCATAGTTTTTTGTGGGTTTTTTGGGCTATGTGGCCATGTTCTAGAAGAGTTTCTTCCTGACGTTTTGCCAGCATCTGTGACTGGCATCTTCAGAGAATGCCTTTGCCTGGAAAGGACTTGGGTATCTCTGAAGATGCCAGTCTGAAGATGCCAGTCACAGAAGCTGGAGTTTCTTCCTGACGTTTTGCCAGCATCTGTGACTGGCATCTTCAGAGAATACTTGCCTGGAAAGGACTTGGATACCCAAGTCCTTTCCAGGCAAGCATTCGCTGAAGATGCCAGTCACAGATGCTGGCAAAACGTCAGGAAGAAACTCTTCTAGAACATGGCCACATAGCCCAAAAAACCCACAAAAAACAAACTACTCTGAATTACTCCCTTGGCCTTCCATCAAGGTATGGGGTTGATTTCACCATCTTTTTAGTCCCCAGACTTTTGTAGACCCAGGAGAGGTATTTTTCCCCTTCAAAGCAAGGAATGACCAGAAGAAGTCACTTCTGGTTTTGAAAAAGGCCACCTGAAAGAATAGATCCCCAAGTGTGAAGATTCTTGCCTGTCTGAGGAGCTTATCATATGAACTTTAAAACTGGATCTACCTTCCTGGGCTGCAGCCAGGTGCAGGATGAAGGTGGGGATTATTGCATACTAAAATTGCCACCTAATCACTACCTACCATCAGCCTGGGTCCCAGCTGTGCTCCACCAGCACTTTCTCAAAGTTGGAAAGGTTCTGATTTTGAAAAAGTGCTGGCAGAGTGCAGCTGGGGCCTGACTTGGACCAGGTCTGATGGTGGGCGGTGATTAGGTGGTGATTTAGAATGAGATAATCCTTGTCTCCTTCCCATGTCCCAGCTGCAGCCTAGGATGCCTGATCCAGTTTTAAAGTTCATGCGATAAGCTACTAACATTCTCCTCATCAGGGTTATTGACACATGAGAAACCAATTTTTGAAATATTTCAAATATTTAACAATATATTTCCATCCCTAGACAACATGCAGCTCACAGGCCACACCTTCCCCACCCTGCTGTAAGGAAGGCAATGAATCTGGTATATGCAATGAATCTCAGGAAGATGAGCTGTTTTCATTAGTGTGGGTATATGTGTTTTTCTTCTTCTTTGGGCTTTGAAGAAGATCATGAAAAGCAGGAGTAATATCAGATGAACTACCCAAACTCAGACACAGTGTGAGCCAGGATTTTCCATGAGTTGGTAACACAGTGCTGTGATCATAGCTGTGATCTCCTATGGCCAACATTTTTTGGCCTTGCAAACATTTGTGTGACAGGTTTCACAACCTTAAAATGTTATTTGGCTCCTGTCCAGTTAACATGTAAGCTTAATTAGTACCTAACAATTTCACTGAAGCATAGCCATGCCAGCCTTTCTCTCACTTTTCAAATGCATGTTTTGCTTCTCCTCATTACCTTGGATCAAGGCATGCCTTCATTCTGAGACATTTCCATAAAGAGGGAGCCCTTTCTGTGGTCCATAGCCTGAGAATGCTCCAAGAACTGGCAGTTTCAGTCCACTGCAATCACAGTATGCTGAAGGGACTAGAATGAATGAGTATGGCTTATAAATCAGGCATAATTCATTTTTCTCCAACAACATTCTTGTACAGATTAGAAGGTAATCCGACAAGCAGGGTTTGCCAATTAAAACAGCCATTGAAATGACTGCAAGTGTTTTGCTTGGCAAACTCTGTTCATTCTCCTTGCAGTTCTAAATGAACAAGGGTTAATTTGATTCATTGTGAAGAGCTGTATCCCTCACAGGGGGAGATTGCTCCCATATTTGGTGTTTCTTCAGATCAGTCTAGTCCACAGATCCTGTCCCAAAGACTGAAAATATCAGTGAATAAAACCCATTGATTTAAACCACAAAAAGCTGAGTGGTGTTCTTTTGAGAGGAAGTGGGGAGCATTTTAATGGGAGGCAAGCAGCTGAGTGAGCCTGTACTCTTAACAAGACTGAAGTTTGGTTGTTGCCATGAGACAAATATTTAAGAAAACTAAAAAAAAGAAAAAAAAACCCTCCCCTTGCAACATTCCCAAAATTAAACCACATCTAAAATTTTATTTCCTAGTTGTCTTTTAAATGTCTGTCATTAAATAAAAATACAGTTGTTTGTGAAGGAAGAAAATCATTTCGGGAGGAAATGAAGAATATATTTTCTTCCAATGCAGATTGTCCTAACTGCAAGTTATATATATTGCAACTGAGAATGTCCAGAATACAAGCTAATGCAGGACTGGAAATGAACCCCCTCCAGATGTTGTTGGAAAGAAAGGATGAAAATGGCAGTTCCAACTACATCTGGACAGCAGTAGACCAGTGGCATTCTCCCACCATTGCTCCTTGTTTTTTTAAAAGGCACAGAACAGATCCCAGCAGCCTCTATATCAGCATGAAACAATGTCATTGTCACTTTGTTGCAGTAGAGCTAATATGGAGAGAACTCTGCAAGAATCAAAGTCCTTCCATGTAGCCCAGGGAACCTCTTTTGCTCTCCTCCTTGCTACCTCTCTCCTTCACTCACATACAGTATCCACTGTTCAGTATCACAGTTATGGATTTTTATGTACCCATAAGATTTCCAGATTCACAATTCCTATATAATCATAATCATGGCACTATTACCATAATTTTAACTGCTGTCCCAAACCTACTTTAACATCAGCTGCCTCGAGAGAAGGCGATCCACTATGCTGGTGATCAGGGTGCAGGTTAGTGACCTTCCCATATAGACACACACACACCAGTGAGAAAGGCTGCAACAGTTAGTAGCAGGACCCTGTGATAATTTCTTGTTGTAACCACACTCACCGGTTGGAGGGGGGTGGAAATGCCATCCACGCGTGCCCAGTCAGTAGAATGAACCTCCTTTTTTCTCTGTAGCTGGTAGGTTGGCAAAGGAATTGGACCAGGAGTTGTTACTTGGTTATACGTATGTAACTAAGCAGGTAATGTGGAAATCTGGCTAGTGTCTATAAGAAGAGAAGGCAACAAAAGGATCAGAAGTTAAGGATCTGTTAAAGACGTTTAGACTATACATCTGTTCAAAATACCTAAGTATAGCACTACGATTCCACTTTAACTGTTATAGCAACATCCTCTGAAATCCTGAGTGTGAAGTGAGAAGCTGGGCAAGGCTGGAAAGAGCCAACCAATCACAGCTCAGGAAATGCTGTGAAGGGGGGATCTGTTGGGTAAAGTGTATAACTTAGGGCTAGTTTAAATGTTTAAAAACCCCTCATTCCAGTCAAATAAAATGTGATCCAGTCACATGCAATTTGCAGAAGTTCTGGGTTTTTGTGCTCCTTTCTTCCAAAAAAATTCCTTAAACTCTGTGGGGGAAAGGATCTGTTTTTACTGGAGTATCTACTTAAATCTTCACAAATATCACATATATGATTGTCTGTCTGCTTCACATGCATTTGAATAGCTGTGCATTTTTGGCAGAGGAAGGATGGATGTGAATTTGTATCATCAATCTGAATATACGAAAATGAACACCAATTAACATGGTAGAATTACATGAAGACTAGCTCCTAGAAGCTTGTCTGTTAAAGAGTTAGGTGCAGGCTGAAATATAGGAGCTATACATACCTCCTGATACGGCACCCCCGTCACGTGCTAGGGGTTGGCTGAGGGCGCACCGCCCATATTGGCCTCACCCCTAGCACATGACGGGGACATCAAAATGGTGGCGCTTGGTACACACGAGCACCGCCATTTTGACACGATGGATGCTCAGCGTCCGTATGTCCTGGCTTGTTTGTGATGCCACATGTGCGGCATTGGCCACATTAAGAACCCACTCTTTAAGGGTTCTTTTTGCTCCGCGGGGAAGCCCCACGGTCTGGAGGCTGCAGCTTCCCATGGAGCAAACCAGGGCGGCGGGAGACCGCCCCTTTTGGGCAGTCTGATTCCCGCCATAGTTAGGGAATCAAAGACAGAGAAGCTCAGAATAGGTGTGGGGGTTTTGGAGGGGAGGCTGACTTTACAGAGAGAGTTGTTCCTTTTTTGAAACAACAATTACTGTATAGTGTGTATGTGTAACCATCATAAGGATAGATGTTTATTTTATTTGTTATATAATAAATTGTTGCTGCTCTTATTTTCTACATCTCTTGTCTGGATGTCTTCCAGTGCGCCTGTGCATTACACAGGTGCACTTTATGCAGCTTTACGCGTAAAGCCGCAAGGGGAAGAAGAGGTGGTGCATCCCATAAGGACTAATGGGGCTTGTGCCCATGGCGGGCGTGCGCCACCGCACCACTGCATGCATGAGCCCCATTCATTTAAATGGGGCTCGAGCATACACGTAATTTGCTTTACATGGGGGAGTCAGAACAGATCTGGCTGGCATTTAGATAGTCAGTTATGATGTCATGAGTCATACTTATGACCTTGCAACTGTTTCCTATTCATACTTACAGTTTCAGTATCATTGCCACAATCATAACTACCCCACAAACCCAATTTACAATCCAGCCAGCTACACTGAGGGACAAAATTCTGCAGTACCAATGAGCAGAGCCCTGAAGGGTGATGCAAACCCCCTCCTGATAGTAATTTGTGATGCACCAATGAGTTGCAACAGGACCCCACAGAGATCCCTGTTTCAGCTCAGAGCACCACCAACTGCTGTAGGAGGAGGCTCAGTGCATCTCCCTCCAGTGCCCTACTCACCAGCATCACAGAATGCTGTCCTTTGGTGTATGTGGTTGGATTTTAATATAGGTTTGGGAATCAGATTGGAGAGAAATCATAGTTGTGACATTGTGGTTGCATGTGTGATGCAGGATCTCAGCCATTACTTCCTTCTTCATTTTAGGAACAGAAAAACAATATGGAGTGAGCTGATGCCATCTGACAGATGATCCTTTACTTACTTAGAACACACTCTGATTACTACTCAGGCAGAGGTTGGAAAAGTAAGGGAGGTTTCCCCACATGTCAAAAGAATTGGAAATGCATGCCTCATTAGATTGCTGAAAAAGTTAATAGTGGATATCCTTTGATGAAGCAATGTTCAGAAGTGGCAAATCTTATTAAGGTGTGGGAATTTGCCTGAATGTCTCCTTTTAATGCCATGATTAAATATTTATAATTCCGGGAAGCTGATGTACAATATGTTTTGAAAGCATTATTCACTTGGAAGTAAGTCAAAGTGACCCAAAATAACTTATTTTGGAACAAACTTACCTGCAATTTTGATATGTGTTGTCACTTATGGAAATAATTAATTTTGTTCTTGCTCTCAAGAATTTTTAAAAATGCAAAAGTTTTCTCATTGATGAGTGAGATTATGAGATTTGCTCCCTCACCTTTTTGGATGATTTTTCAAAGTTTGGGGGCTTTTTGCAAAATTTCACAGTTTTACTGCACAACAATATTTCTATGTATTAAAATTTTGCAAACCCCTCAGGGTTTTTTTGTGCAATAAATTATTTTGTGAATTAACTTTCTTTCTTTCTTTCTTTAAAAATATTAATTTCCCACGCTTTACCTAAAGATTTTAAGGGATCATAAAATAAAAACAACTTGACAAGTTAAAATAGTATAAAAATGATTTTAAATTGCTAAATCATATTAAACAAAGTAACAAATTAAAAGAAATCAGATTAAAATTGGTTACAATGGCTTTAAATGCACGTGTGTGGATTTGTATAAACTTGCTCTTCAATCTGAGACTCTTCCCTTTTGATTTGGATAAAACAAGTTAGGCTGTTAAGGCTTTAGAAAGCAGCTTGGCTGAGATCCTACATCTTTAGTGTAACTACTATGATGCAGTGCCATCATCATACTTATATCTCATGATGTCATCCCCCCCAAAATGTACCTTTATAGCCAGCAACACCCCAGCTGAAGTGTTTGCAAAGTGATGGAGACTGGGGCACTGGGAAATGACATCCCAAGCACTCTCCTGGTCACAGGGTACATTGAGAACATGCAGCTAGAGAAGTCCCTTGGTCCTACCACAACTGCTTTTCTTAAAGTGTTCTGTGACTAGAAGAGTGCAGCACCTCACAAATACGTCAATCAGGGTATTGCCAGGTTCCAAAAGTAGGTTTTGGCAGTCACAATCAGTCATTAATAACTGTACATGTGACCCCCAGCAGTTACAAGATTGTAAATGCAGCTTATGATTTTGTAACTGCTGAACAGGATGCCAAGCTGTGTTTTTACTTGGTGCAATTTTAGCCCCTCAGCCCCCAAAAGTTCCACAAAACAAAAACAAAAACAAATTGTAGCCACTGAATATTTTCACACTGGCATATTTAACAAATATAGCTATGCAAAAATTCCAAGTACTTCAGGTATCAAACTTTGACAACTAAGTACTATACTACAGTTCCCAGGATTCCATAGCATGAACTTGTAGTGATTACACTGGGATCAGGCTGGTATAACTATGTAGTGTAGATACACTCATAAAGTGTTTCAGTCATGAGATCCTGGCAGGCAGTGGTTTCTCAGTTCCTACAAGTCTGGCTCAGGTGTGGTGTCATCGTTTTGCTATCCATAAACAGAAGAATAAAGAAGAATGTAATCTTGACAATTAATGTTAAGAATGTGGTTGACTGTTTCTTTATTTGCATAACTGACCTTGGGGAAGTTGGGGGTTTTTTAATCTGAAGAACTGAGAAATATAATTGTAATATTTTCATCTTCAATTCTACCAGATGATCATCAAATGAGTGGTTATCAATATCAAGACATATTCTTTGCTGTCATCATCAATCTCTATCTCTCATTCTCATAACTTCGCTTCTAACAGCTGTAATGGTGAGACAGGAGTCCCTGGCAAATTCAGGAGAAGTCTTCTAGACTCTCCTTCAGGAAATCAGGGTTATTAAAGGAATTACAGACTGAGGTGTGTTGTATACATGGAATGCATCTGTCTACCACTTCTAGCCTGGGCATGGAAATGTCTCTCACTGTGATGATTCATAGAGGTCCATTATATTTCACCAGCGATTAACAATGTTGACTTTCACAGGAAGTGTTACCAATAATAATAATAGTAGTAGTAGTAGTAATAATAATAATAATAACAATAATAATAATAATAATAATATTCACTGGAATTGTTGCACATGGGGGGGGAGTCACTGTGTGAGAGCATGGTACTGTCCACCTTCGCAAGTGCTGTGTCTCCACAGGGACGTAGCCAGGATTTTGGGAAGGGGGGGTCCAGACTAAGTGCCACCATTATAATGGGGCTTGGGTGTGGCAGCGCAGTAGTACGCACCATTCATTTTATCTAATGGAAGGGGGGTCCGGACCCCAAGAACCCCCCCCCCCCGGCTACGTCCCTGGTCTCCAGGAAACAGCCA
Organism: Sceloporus undulatus; assembly: GCF_019175285.1. NCBI lineage: Eukaryota > Metazoa > Chordata > Lepidosauria > Squamata > Phrynosomatidae > Sceloporus > Sceloporus undulatus. Next base: position 96,469,847 of record NC_056522.1, read on the forward strand.
TTTGTATTCAGTTACACAGTTTATGTGAAAGCAGCTATATCTGTCCCATTCCAAGGAAAATTCCATGGCCGGAATCCTTTGAGACCACATGGCTGCCCCCAAAATAGATGTCTTTCCTTCTTCTTCCTTTTTAAAGAAAACAGGTGCATAGGGGTAAACAAAACAAAGGCAAAAAAAAAAGGATAGTTCTGTGTTGCATGGGGGGGGTTGTGTATCTGTGTATAAAAGACAGGAGAAGTGGAAATGGAGACTAAGTGTACAAAAGTTGCCTTTATCTGATAAGTAAGAGTTAAATACATTTTCAAATCCTTTGCCCCACATGCCACCAAACTATCAGTGATAAATATACAAAGGTTTCAGACCATTTTCATTCAGGCAAATAAATACCAGACCTGAAAAGGAACTATGTTTAGCTTTTAAAAAATTCCACACCACTAAGACCTCATTGAATTGTTTATGCCTGCATTTTGCCTTAGGAAAATGTCTCATAGCAAGTCAAATCACTGACCCATTTAAGTTCAGTACTGTCTACGCTGACTGTCATTGGTGCTCCAGGGCTTTAGAAATGAGAAGAGACTGAACCTGGGATCTTATTGACAAAACTGTGCCTTGGATAAAACTGTGGCTTGGCTCCTGGGTAAACCTTTAGGAAGCCATATGGGAATAGCCAGTTGTTTGGTTCCTTCCTTCTCAACCAAAAGTTTCTTTGTTTCCTGGACTAACATCCATGATATGATGGAACTAGGGTATTGGTTCCTGCATTTCTTTATTAGACGCTAACCAGAGACACATGGTGTGGAGGGGATCTGAGCATGTGTGACCGCATCTGGATCACGTTCATCCCTTTTTAGTACTGACCTTCCATTTTGTTTCCTTCCTTTCTCTTCCCTGCTCTGCCCTCTTCTTCATCTCCCTTTCCTCTGAGTAAAGAACAGGAATCTGGTTTTCAGTGCTTACATTACTTTTAGAGAGCACTGAGTACACTTATGGTTCTTTAGAAATCATAATGAATCATCATCACTCATCATCAAGCATCAGTCATCATCTATTCATATATTTATTTAATTCATATTCCACTTTGCTCCCAAGACTGGAACTGAGGATAACTAACAGCAAGATTAGCTAATAAAAAGACACGGGGGAAAATCCACAAAATTATGTTAAAACACAAACATGTTTAAAGCAATTAACAGCACAAAAAAGAAATACATGTAGTTCATACCCATTAAAAACTCCTTCCTCAGCAATCAGACAATTTTTCCAAACCTGCTTGAATAAAAATATCTATGCTTGCTGGTGAAAGGACAGCAGGGGCAACAGGAAGATTCCAAAGCAACTACCAGAAAATGTTCTGTTGCATCCCCACCAGTGTGCCTCTGAGGGTGGTAGAACCAAAACAGGGTCCACTCCTGACAATCTCAAAAGCCAGGCAGACTGGCATGAGAAAATGTGGTGGGGGGGGGGGGAGAGAAGAAGGATACAGTAATGTATCTTGTATTACTGATGAGGTGATCATAATCCAGTTTTATGATTTTTCTAGATTTTCAGGCCTGAATTCAGCCTGAATCACCCAATACATCATCTGGACATTTTGCACTGAAAATGACATCTTGCAGTGAGACCATTTTATTTGGCTCATGTACACGAATCCTGAGACTGTCTTTCTGAATAATTATTATGAATCAGATAAAGTGGTGATGGTGAGTTAAGAACTATCCTGAATTATGTTCTGTCATGTCACATCTTAGTCTTCTCTTCTCCAAGTTAAACATACCCAGCTCCCTAACTGGTTCCTCATTAGGCTTGGTTTCCAGACCTTTGATCATCTTGGTATCCTTACTCTGGATGTGTTCCAGCTTGTCAATATCTCTCTTGAACTGTGATTCCCAGAACTGGACAAAAAAGAATAGAATGGCACCATTATTCTTGATAGATTTTGCATTGGAATTTTTGGTTGCCTCTACAGACTGTCGACTAATGTTACTATCTGGTCTACTAAGACTTCTATATCCTTTCCATAGGTTGTTAAACCAGGTGTCTCATTCTATCAAATAATGGTGGTGATGATGATTTACTATATACTGATATTTCTTCAGTGACCTTTCCTTAACTGTGGACGAGCATTCATTTCATTATCAGTGGTTCTGAAGACTTTTGATCAGGTCCAAATTTTGGAAAGGGGTAACATTTAAGGAGACAACTATTATAGAATAAGCTGCTCAGCTTGGAATCAGGATCAAGCTCAAACATTTTGCTACTGAGACAGAGCAGCAAAGGACAGTCCCACCACCCATTCAAGGCAAGATAAATAATATGTAAATAAAGCCAAGTTATTTTATCATCTGAAGTAGAAATTTCCATTAGCATACCCCTATGTGGCAGTAAAAATGGGATAATGTCATTAAAATGAATAATGAATAATGTTGTTAAAACAATATATAAATGATTGTGATTCTGAAAGGAATATTATGAACATCCCTCTTTAGATTGCTGACATTAATTTCAATGGGGAGGGTGGTGGTATTGGTTTTCTGAAAGAAGATAGTTCTGATAATAAGAATAAGTACCCATTTCCTTGCACTGGCCAAATGGAGCATAAGAAGCAACAGAAAAGAGAACCAGATTCCCTAGTACATCTTGATATTTCTGTTCAAAGAACAAACTCATATCCTGTTCAGCCAGTTGCACTCATGCCATTTGATGCCTTGGAGGAATGTAGAAATGAGTGCAAACCAAAAATAGTAAGTACATAAAAAAGCTGATAAATAAACATCCAAAATGTGCTTTTAAAAAGATATGTCTATTGTTGTTGTTGTTGTTGTTGTTGTTAAAAAAATATTATGATTGCAATCTGTGGGAGAAACATTAGCTGCCAAACTTTTTTTAAAAACTCTTATCCCCCATGCACTGTTTTAGGATATGTCCTCCCAAGTTTGGTATCATAACATGGCCCATTATGATCATCAGCAGGGCACGACTCTGAGGGTTTTAAGTTACACATTTAACTCTTGGTCAGTTTTAAAATATCCACAGCTGACTACATTATAACCCTAGGACATTTTAAAAAATAAATATGTTACAAACTCTTTGGTGCCTTGGTAAAAGGTTTGTAGAGAAAACTGAATGTATCTATAATATATATGTGTGTTTCAATTTATAGGCACTGTCCTTAATACAGTATTTTAATTCCTGAAACATACCAGCAAAGGCTCTTTCCCCTCATTTCATAGAACTATCAACTCAACAGTATGAAACATTATTGTACTTGCTTTTATCTCTCTTTTACCAACTGTATGATTTGTATCTAACCCCACTACCAATGAATTTTCTCCTTCCATGTCTGCAAATGGTAATGGATGACATAGAAAGAGTAACATCTATAGCAGCCCTACAGAGGTAAATTAATTGCCAAATTGTAAAACACCAGTGGGAACGGGGCCAGCAATCGCCTTGGGGACAATGGATTCACTCTGAGTTTTGTGCCATTCCTTCCACAGTTGTTTCAGGTTGTGGAGATTCTCTCTGCTGGTGCCAACTTCTACGAGAGTAGGGTCCAGTTTTTGGATGGCCCTTCTATAACTGGGATTAGCTGTGCTTTCGAACTATTTTTAAATTTTATGTGCTGTTTCTAATACAGTGCGCCCTTACTTTATACAGGAGATCCATTCTGGACTCCCTGTGTAAAGCAAATATCGCCTATGCTCGAGTCCCATTTAAATGAATGGGACTTGTGCATGCGGCAGCATGCATGTGCCATGGACGCACGCCCCATTTGTCCCTATGAGACACACCTCCCCTTCTCCCTGTGTGGCTTTCAGCGCACCCATGTATGACGCAGGCGCACTGTATTATATTATTGAATTGTTTTAATTGTTCTGTAATGTTATGATGGCTCCTTTTTATCCTGGAAAGAAGTGACCAGTGGGGTCCCACCGGGTTCTGTCCTGGGCCCAATGCTATTCAACATCTTAGCAATGGCTTGGATGACAGAATTAGGGGCATACTTATCAAATTTACAGATGACACCAAATCAGGAGGAATAGCAAATACCCCAGAGGACAGGATCAAGACTAGAAAGCTGGGACAAAGCTAACAAAATGAAATTCAACACGGAGAAATATAAGGTACTGCACTTAGGGCAGAAAAACTAAATGCATAGATATATAGTGTCCCATACTGACAGCTGTCCCATAGGCTTGCAGCATACAAAGTACACAGTGGCATTCAGTTAACACTGTTGACTATGTTTCTCTAAAGGTGGTTAGGATCAGTTGAAATGTATATATGTATTTCAATCTAAGGAACAGGGAACTGTAGCCTTAACAGTCAATGAATTCAGAGGGATCTACTTCTGAGCAAACATGTAAAAGAGCAAGCTGTTAATTTCTTTAGTTGATCTAGATTGGGGTGGCAGTATTCTTGTACTATATTGCCCAGGAGACTCCCACTTTTAAGAAACATTAGGGTAAAAAGCAATCAAAGTCACCCAGACCACTGCAGACATGTAGCAGTCTCAGTCAATTGTGTTCTGCTACCCTGCACAACTCCTCTAACCCCAAATATTCTCAAAACATCCAATTTGGTGCTGAAACCAAAACTAAAAGTGATGTCATATCACTTCCAGGTTGACAAAAATGCACTCATCCAGTTTGTCAGAGTGTTTGAGATGTGGTCATTGGCACAATTGCCCACCAATAATCTAGATACATTTGTCTGGAACACTTAGTTGACAATAGTCCTTAACCCACAACTCCTTGGGTGCATCTATACTGTAGAAATAATGCAATTTGACACCGCTTTAACTGTCATGGCTCCATCCTACAGAATCCTGGGATCTGTAGTTTTGTAAGCCACCAGCACTCTTTGGCAAAAAAGGCTAAAGACCTTGTAAAACTACAAATCCCAGGATTCCGCAGGAAAGAGCTACAGCACTTAAAGTGATGCCAAACTGCATTATTTGTACATTGTGTAAGCACCCCAGTTGCATTGTGATAATAGCCTATAGAACCTGTTTTCTTTACAGTAGGTTTTGGAGGGAATCATGCAGCCCTCCAGATGTTGTTGGACTACAAGTCCCAGCACTCCTAGCCAACATTTAACCAATGGTGAGGAATTTTATGAATTCAGTTTAATGGCATCTGCATGGTCACACAATGCCCAGCCTGCCCTAGTTGAAGCTCTGCTAGATCACCAGATGAGACACTTCCCTGCATGTCCTTGCTTCAGTATATTCTTGCTCAGTCAACAAATATAATATTATGTGGTCAACTATGCTGCTCATTTATGTCTAGGAAAGGGGTCTTTTAATACTTCCAAATATTTGACCCAAGGATTTCACTGATAAAGACAACATTGTGCTTTATGAAACATTTCCCTTAGAAACTGCTTCAGTACTTTTCTAATCTTGCAGATATTGTTTTTTGAAATAATAATTATAATAAATAAAATATAGACTATACAGAGACTGATATCATTGAGGATGTCTGAAAGACCAGTTGCCCTAAAATATAATTCTCATGAAGACTGGTGCTCTGGTTTACATAGATATGTGTGTTTCCCCTGGGGTTAAATAAAGGAGCTCCTTCCTGTTCACCATTCTTGAATTGGCTTACTTAAGGCACATGTGTAAACATTAAGACCTGTCTAGAATTATTTCCATTATATTCCATTATACGCTTCCCCAAACTTCATGCATTTTTGCAGCTGAAGCGAAAGTCTTGTGAATAGGAAACTCTTAAGCAAGACATTACCAAACATGTCTGCTTTCAGGTCCATATCTTTTCATTTCCATGGAAATAGCCACAAAATGCTGGAGATGGCAGACAGGCAAGCGAAAAAGCAGCTGAAGTGATCATCCTGGGGTGGGGGGAGGAATTAAGAACTTTCCAGGCATTGGTGGTTTCACAAGGGGGAGGTTGTTGTAGGTACCACAGTCACTTGCGCAAAAGGGATGCTATCAAGTAAACTGTCACCACAGTTGAAACATAGGGCCCAAATAGACAGGCCAAAATAAAACTGCTTCGGGTCACTTTGGAGGTATACTATTTAAATGATGCATGCTCCTTAAGAGGCCGGAAGCCATGCCAAAACCACACTCCAATCCTAAGGACTTGAGAGCAGCTTTGGCGCAGCTTCTGGCCTCTTCAGATGTGTGTCATTTAAATAGCATACTTCCAAAGTGACCCAAAGCAGCTTTATTTTGGCCTGTCTATTCGGGACCATAGTTTGTTTGAAAGTGTGACTAGCCTCTGTGGTATTCTCCCATTTATCTAGCCAGTTTCATCCTCTCTTTTTTTAAAAAAAAATTTGTATATGTATGTGTGTATTTTGAAGCTGCATCAGACATATTTGGTATGTAGTGGTCCACAAGCCATTTGCTGCTGGTCCATAGCCAGTGTTTAAAAAAGATAGAAATGAATAAGCAGTGAATGGGCAAAAGAATGTTAGTGGTCACTGACACATTGGGGGGGATCAATCTTCTACATCAGAGACACTGAGGAGATTATTGCACAAGGCATCTACATTGCAGCAATTATGTTTTTGAAACACACAGAAACATGCCAGTATTGAAGCAATCTTTATTGCACCTCCACTTCAGTTACCAGTATGGTACTGCATATTTCTTCCACACTGCCCCAGCTTCCAGTTCCTTTCCATTAATGCCCAACTTAGGCCATGCAGATCCATGTGGTGGGCAGGCAGGGAATAAACTGGTCTGGCAGAGGGGAGAGAGATCAGGTGGCAGATGACAGCAAAAAACTATAAAAAGCACAGCTCAGCCTGCTTGGGAATAGCTAGGGGAGGGGGAAGAGGAGGAGACTCCTACCTCCACATGCAATGTGACTGCTGTCTCTTCCATTTCTGAAGCAGAAAATATTATTGCATGAGAAGGGTTACCTAGATAGCAGTGCTATTTGCAGTCATTGGTGGGCTTTCCCTGTCAATGACAAGGTGTGCTTCAGAAATTACTACAATTCACACCAGCAACAGGATGAAGACCAAGTCATGCAGTAAGCACTGCCCGATAACACTACTGTCTCACTCTGGTCCTGCAGTAGAAGCCTTATGTGATAATGTCTAGCAAAGCACTGGTATAAACCTGAGAAGAACCCTTCTTTGAAAGCAAAAGATTACAGTGGAGATGTTGGTGCCCAAAGAGGGGTGTTCGCAGATGTGCCTTTTCCTTCTTCTCCTAAGATTCTTAAAGTTAAAAGGACTGCAGGGTAAACTGAATGCAGAGCCAGATGTGTTTCTAAGTGCAGATGCACTGCATTGCTTTCAGAGGGCTGCACACTCTAATCACATGCACAATCAAGTTTAGCCAAGCCCACATTCCACTGAAAGCAGTGCAGTGTAGACAACTTGGAAACTGATGCACAGACATTGTCTTCATTGTGCTTTTGGCAATGGAAGGCACATCCAAATGGTCATCCAGATGTGCATTCCACTGAAAGCAAAGCAGCACAGATGAATAAAATCTGTACACAGATCCACATTTGGATGTGCATACAATTTATTCCAGCAAAAAATGTGAACATTTTTCACAGGTCTCAACATGCTAGGAACAATTTTAACATAAAATATTTACTCATGAAAAAAGTCTCTGCTGCAAAGAATTTACATGTTGTTCTAGCTTGTCCCAAATAGCTTTATGCAAATCCATGATCTGAACCCTTCTTTTGCATATATGTAGGTACCGTTGCACATACACATGATGCTATTAGAGTAACAACACTTTCTTATTTTATTTTGGTCTCCACATGGTGTTCTCTACCACTCAATAAGTAAACATGACAAATACAACATCTACCATCTGTATTTAGTAACGCCTCTGCTCACAGAATCAGCAAAATGAAGTTTGCAGACTTCTTTCTAAAAATAGAATCATGCTCCCTTCCCTTTGAATGTCTGCTTTCTGCATGGTGAAGAACACTATACAGGGACAAAAGAGCACCACACTGTGTGTGCCAAGCAGATCAGAGATTCTCCATGGATCAATCAGTACCGTCCCTTGTGCTAAATAACAACAACAACAACAACAACAAGAACAATAATACTAGCAACAGGTTCTTAAGTAGCAGTTCCTTGAATATTTCTTAGAAAAGAGTTCCCGGGCAGAGTACTTAAACTGGTCTTTGTTGAAACTTTTGTGTTGGTGTGCTGGCACTTAACCTAAAGCTGTTCCCTATTGTTTTATCATATGAACAATATATTGAGTGAGTGAATCCTCTCCCTTTAACCTTTGGCTCTGTGTAGCATAGACACCAATATGCACATGGCTCTTAGATGTTCATGGACTACTGGTTTCAGCAAGTACCCAGCAAAGACAAGGTAGGTGAAAAATTTAGATTTGTTTCTCTTGGTGCATGGCTTTCATCAATTCTCATTACTTATTTCACACTATCTTTCATTAATTTGGGGTAGTATCTGGAATTCTCAACCAAAAAACTCCAATGCCTCACCAAACTACAAATCCTAGAGTTCAACAGGAAGCAAACCATGGCATGTAGAGTGGAATCATCGTGTTATAATTGTGTATTAAGAGACCTCTCACTTCTGAGAGTGAATCTATTGCCAGAAAAGAATTGATCTCCTCAGGTAGCTTCCTGCCATCCAGTACCAAATGTGGGCTGTTATAGACACATATTCCACTGCATTTCCTTGGATATGCACATATACAACAGGAAATAGGCAGCGAACATTATGAGAATGTAATGGGATTTTCAGGCCTTGCTTCTTTTATCTTTAGCCCCTACAAAGCACAGTAATTACAAGTTCCTGCTATGCTTGTCATTTCCTATTCACTGTATTCCTGTCAATTCCTATGTATATCCTTTCATTCTGTGTAGAAAACTGTTGAATCAAAGAAGAAAAAAGAATTGGTGTGAGGGGAGGGATATTGGTTGAGTTCACAGTGTTCCTTTGGGGTCTTGCTCTGCTTTGATGCTTTACTCTGGAATTTGTCCAAGTACAGCTTAGATAAAAATAGCTGGGACTAAATATTTACCTCCCTCCACTAGACGAAACTCAGTATTGGCCTTCTAACTGTGTAAATCCTAGGATTTACCAATGTTTGTCAGCTGGAAATCTTTCAGAGGTCCAATCTGATGAAAGCCCTAATAAATGAATGCTGAACAGAGAATTTCACAAGAGATCTTGAGGGATCAGAGGAGGGGAAAAAACCCTAAATGCATGGATGCCATTTTTGGCAGCAACCCTGGGTCACAATAACCTCTAGTTTTGAATGAAATCTTAACTGTGTAGAACAGGGATTTCCAAACTGTGTTTCAAGGAAACTAATTATAGCCTCCTCGTTCCTGGTGAACAACACCACTCCCCACAAAAAAGATAGCTAGCCTACCTTTACCAATCTTCTGTAGTACATTGCTGTGGAGAATAATGTTTCTTACAATACAGATTGCACTCTTGATTCATGAAGGGCAAGGGTGAAGTCTAACAGACCTGGTGAGATCCCTTCACAAAAGATGAAGTGTGGAACATATGCTAGAATTATTAGCAATATGGTTATGATTTGCAGGGGGACTTGGACAGGTAACTCTTATTTTGGAAGGTACTCTCCAGGCCTAAAGGTTTTTATTTGCTAAAAAGGTCATATGTGCCACAATTGAGGTCTCAGATTTTCCCCTTACTATATGTGGAATGGGATTGTCTGTTATGAACAAAATGTTAAAGCATAAACAATATCTGAATGGCCAGGGCTTTTTGTAGTATAAAGTTGCAGAATTTGCAGCTTTTTTTTTTATTTTAAGCAGTGTTTCTATTGCTCTTGGTGTTGGTAGGAGGCCCTCTGAACAAAGATTTTAAAAATAAGAACAATCAGAAAGCTCAGTTTGTGTATCTATATACTTCTCTTCTAGGCTTCTGGAACTAATATATTTTGTTGCCATAGTAGCTACTGGCTTTCTTCTAGCCCTTAACAAACAGTTCTAGCCCTTAATAAACAGGATGCAGGAAAACAAAGAAGCCAATAATGGTATTAGTGAATTGTACCACAGCACTTCACAGCCTCCATCTGCACACCTTCTACACTGCCTTCTGGGCCTTCTCTGGCCTTCTGTACTTTCTTTGGGAAAAGCCACTGTGAATTTTTGCTCCTTGAACTTTGTTTTCTTGGATCTCTCCATGTCTATTCCTCACTCCAGATGCATAATATTTTTCAAATTCAGAACAATGGATTAGCTGTTCTCTCCAAGTAGGTTTCCAGAAACAGGCTTTAGAGTTTTGCCATATGTTTATCTTTCTTAGTATTCTAGTGAGTAGCTCCTTTATAACTTTGCATGCAAACAGCACCAAAAACACTGAAGGCATTTGTTTGTTTATTTTTACTTCTGAGGTGGCTCACATTGCACGTGAGTCTCTCTGTGGGCAGCAGATCACACAAGTTGTGACAAAGGCAACAAACATGCTTAGTTTCAGTTATGAGCTGTGCTGTATTTATGACATGTAAGGGGCATGGCCCAGAGCAAAAACACTGTGGGCATTCACAGTGTGAGAGTGGAGCCAAACAGATTCATCTGGTGTAAAGTCGAAGGCTTTCATGGCCAGCATCCATAGTTTTTTGTGGGTTTTTTGGGCTATGTGGCCATGTTCTAGCACAGTTTCTTTTTGACCTTTCGCCATCTGTGGCTGGCATCTTCAGAGAATGCTTTGCCTGGAAAAATTAGGTGTATATATACTGTGTGAGCCTAGGAATGCAGGAGTGATTTGCATGTGTGTTGATGGCTGGCCTCAGGTTGGCAGGCTAATGCAAAAGAGGATTAATGTCTGCTAATTGGTGATCATTATCTGCTGGGAAAGCCCCTGACTCGGAATGGTTTCCCATTTTCATTTGCTGAGTCTTTATTTTGCTATTCCTCAGGACTGGTAGCCAAATTTTGTTCACTTTAAGGGTTTCTTCTTTCTGGTTGAAATTGTCCAGGTGTTTGTGGATTTCAATGGCTTCCCTGCACATCCTGACATGGTAGTGGTTGGCATGGTCCAGAACTTCAGTGTTTTCAAACAGTATTTTATGCCCAGGATGGTTTGTGGCATGTTCAATTAGCAGACATTAATCCTCTTTTGCATTAGCCTTCCAGCCTGAGGCCAGCCATCAACACAGAACAATACACATGCAAATCACTCCTGCATTCTCAGGCTCACACAGTATATATACACCCAATTTTTCCAGACAAAGCATTCTCTGAAGGTGCCAGCCACAGATGCTGGTGAAACATCAGCAAGAAACTCTGCTAGAACATGGCCACATAGCCTGAAAAACCCACAAAAAACTATAGATTCATCTGGAGCTGATGGTTGAAGTTGAATGAAGAGCTAAAGGAAAGAGCAGGTGTAAGGAATAATGTGAGTGAAGACATTATGCACAACTAGACAGGACCAGCCATGCTATGCATCTGGTAGGATTAGCAGTAAAGGAAAACTGGCTTCACTTGCAAGCAAAGAAATATACAAGGATGCTCTCTTTGGAAGTGACCAGATGTTTGCAGTCAATGGTAGCTGATGACTCCTTTGCCGGTGGAACTCCTGCTTTGAGTTTCATGTTAATGTAAAAGGAAGGTCTTGGAGGCACTTAACCTATTTGGGGATGTGTTCCAGTACCTTGGGTAGCTTCTTTAGAGTTCATCAAAAAGCTAGAGCAGATTTGCCATGACATGGAAACCACCTTCTCCCACTGACTGCAGTGTCATAAACAAGCTTTCTCTTACACATTGCCTTAATTGGATGTACTGCCCAAACATAAACCCAAATGCTACATTGCAGAAACAAAGCAGCATGCTGACAGTGACAGCTGAACATTTTCATCTGTAGGGGTGGTTTATTCTGATGTGCATCTACATGTGTGACTTTTGTCAGGGGTGCTAGCAAAGCATTTTCTTTCTAAAATAAAACTTCTCACCTGGAGGTACATTTTCACAACCAAAAATTTCTACCCAGTTGAAAGCATTTGTCTTGTTGCTAGAGTGGAGATGGAAGGAAGGCTGTGACAAATCTTTGTAGCTCTGACCCACATAAAGATTATAGTAAATTATTGGTATATACATATTAAGCAGAGTGCAGCATGCCCAGTGACATCCGGTGTGGGATCGCCACTGCTAGGATGAGTGACAACTGGCTTGACAACAGTACATGCACAAGAGATCCAGGAATCTTCATGGACCACAGGCTGAACATGAGTCAGCAATGTGATGCAGCAACTAAGAAAGCCAATGCAGTTCTAAGATGCATCAATAGGAATATAGTGTCTATCTTGAGGGAAGTAAAATGGTACCACTCTTTTTCTGCTTTGGTCAGACCTCACATGGAATACTGTATCCAGTTCTGGGCAACACAATTCAAAAAGGATGTTGACAAACTGAAGTATGTCCAGAGGATGGTGACCAGCATGGTGAAAGGTTTAGAAATCATGTCCTATGAGGAGCATATTAGGAAGCTAATGCCTGTTACAGACTGCCAAAATAAAGCTGCTTCGGGTCTCTTTGGAGGGATGCTATTTAAATGATGCATGCATCCTAAGAATCTGGAAGCTGCACTAAAGCTGCACTCCGGTGCTTAGGAATGGAGTGTGGCTTTGGCACGACCTCCGGACTCTTAGGACCCATGCATCATTTAAACAGCATACCTCCAAAGAGACCCGAAGCAGCTTTATTTTGCCAGTCTGTAACAGGCCTATGTTTAGCCTGGAGAAGAGAAGGTTAAGAAGTGACATGATAGCCCTGTTTAAATAGTTGAAAGGATGTCATATTGAGGATGGAGCAAGCTTGTTTTCTCCAGCTTCAGGGACTAGGGCACAGAAGAGCAATGGATTCAAGCTACAGGAAAATAAATTGCACCTGAACATTAAGAAGAATTTCCTGATGGTAAGAGCTGTTTGACAGTGAAACATACTGCCTCGGAGAGTGTTGGAATCGCCTTCATTGGAGGCTTTTAAAGAGAGGCTGGATGGCCATATGTTGGGAGTGCTTTGATTAAGTCTTCCTGCATGACAGGATCTCTTCCAACTCTATGATTCTGTGATTCTAACTTGATGTCAAATAACAGCAACAACAACAGATAGGCTACATCAGCACTAGGCTAAAATTTCTTGTATTGCCCTGCGCTCCTAAAGGTAAATGAAGCTTTCTTGACCCATTTTATTAAGGTAGTATATGCATGTGTAGTATGCTAAAGAATAACAAAGAATTATGAGAGGCAAGGAGTGGCAAAGAAATAAGAAAATAATAGTAATAATGACATTTTGTAAAAGCTGAGATATGTTTATGTGAAAGAAATTTTAGATTATTGCTCTGCTTACAATTTAGAGTTGAAACAACTTTACACATATCACAATTCTGACTTTAATATAAACCTGTCAGTCTGAAAATGTGACACTTGGATTCTGGAACAGAAACACTGACATCAAAATTCAGCTGTTTGATTAGTTACTTGGATGAGAGAATGAGGTTCATGTAAAATGTACTACATTCAATTAGAAATAATCTAGCAGAGACTTGCCAAATGCTGACATCTGTTGATTGTCAGTCTATCAAATACTGGCAGGTAGGTATCTAATACTGCAGTATTAAGTACTGACCATTCCTCAATTCCAGTTGGCAGATGCTTTCACCTGGATTGCTACACATCAGATATTGTTAAATACTGGCTGGTATTGCTTGCCAGCTGTCAAATATTGTCAAACATTTATTTTATCTACAAATTATGTAGAACTTAAAAGCTGAAGGTCTACTATTCCCACACTCAGGACATCTGAAAACTATTCTTGACCATAATTTGCATATGGTCATTTTGAAAACACTGGTGTGTATGAGAGAAAGAGATTGACAGAGAGAGAGAGGGAGAGAAATTATTACACAACTATTAGGCTGCAATCCTGTTCAGCGTACCGGGCACAAGCTCCATTGAACTCTGTTTCTGAGTGGATGTGCTTTTGATTATGCTGTTAGTCACTGAGTTGGTTACTATCTGCCATGTGTTGGACAGTAGCAGTGCTCACATACCACATTACATGGGAGGTCCTGAAGCTGTAGGTCAGGGTGCCCATCATCATAGGTTTGTGGCAAGACACTGCTTCACTTTCTGGTTTCTGTCTGACTGCTGACAGGGTCGCTTGCAAACCCTCAAAACAATGATCTAATTGTATTTATTTTTAGCACATCTTTTGCACAGATGGAGATGTGGTATTCTTCTATCATTAGTTACACCCATATCATACATAAAGGCCGTGTCCTTTGTGGTGGGATCTGAAATATGTGTAAACATGTTTTTCAAATTGCACTTCTGGTCACAGTGGAATCCAGATTTTCTCCAACTTTTCCACAGTGGAATCCAACTGGTACCCTTTGAAGGAGGTATTGGAACCTGGGGAATGATGGGAGGAAGATGTTTGGTATTTGCCTTTTCCCTTTCCTCTTTCTCACCAAATTATAAAGAGAGTTGTTGTTGAAGGCTTTCATGGCCGGCATCCATAATTTTTTGTGGGTATTTCGGGCTATGTGGTCATGTTCTAGAAACTAGAGATGTTGTTGTTGCTGTGCACCCTCCAGTAGTATCACTGTGGGGGGGGGCTGCACCAGGTGACACCCAGAAGGGGGATGACACCGGGTCAGCTCCCCACCCCCTTCTGGCACTGTTTTGGCCAGTGGGCACTGCTCCACCCCTCGTGGGAGCTGTTTGAGGCCACACCGGCTCTCCCTAGCCTGACGCAGGCACTCCTAGGCCTATTAGATATGTTTTAAGGTATAACTTTTATTACCATTTTTGTTTAGTGGAATAAACAGAGTCTGCTATTACTCCTGTTGCATATTGTGTTGATCAATATACTCCAAACTGTAAGCTTTCTGGGTGTAATTTATCTGGATTTCAGCAAAGCATTTGATAAGGTCTCCCATAATGTTTTGATTAGCAAAACAATTAAATGTAGAATAAATTGGAACACTGTCAGATGAAGCCATCATTGGTTGGAAAACTGTGCTCAATGAGTGGTCATCAATGGCTGTGCTTCATATAGGAAGGTGGTCCCAAGTTGAGTGCCTCTAATATCCTAGGGCCATTACTCTTCAACCTTTTCATCAATGACTTAGATGACATTAGGTGGAGGAAAACATTATCAAGTTTGCAGATGACACAAAAGTGGGAGAGGTGGCTAACACATTGGAAGATAGGAACAGAATTCGAAAGGACCTAGACAAACTAGAAAATTGGGTAGAAATTAATAAAAACAAATTCAATAGAGAGAAATGTAAAATTCTACATTTAGACCATAAAACCCAAATGCACAGGTATAGAATGGCTCAGCAGTACTAAATGCAAATAAGATCTTGGGATTATTGTTGATCATAAATTAAATGTAAGCCAGCACTGTGGTGTTGCAGCTAAGAAGGCAAACAATATTTTAGCCTGCATTACTAAGAAGCATAGTTTCCAAGTTGAGGGAATTAATAGTCCCACTGTATTTTGCTCTAATCAAGCCTCATTTGGAGCACTGCATTCAGCTTTGGGTGCCTAATTTTAGGAAGGATATAGACAAGTTGCAGCAGGTTCAGATAAAGGTAATGAGGACCATAAGTGATTTGGAGAACAAAACATATGTGGAAAGAAGTCTCTCTAGTCCCTGTAGAAGTGGGAGAAGAGGGGTGAAGGAAGCTGTATGACATGACTGGCAATTTGTCTAGCCATCATTCAGATCTCTTGACACTTTGGGTAAATCTAGACATTCATCATTCCCATTTCTTCAGTCCCTTTGCTCACTATTAGTTCTGGTGTTGTGAGACCAATATGGACATATCTTTTTAAAAAGAAAAATGTTCTTAAAAAATCTTAAGTGTAGTAAATGGCTAGCTGTGCTTCCCCTCTCCCATCCAGCAAGAAGGAGGCAGAATGGCCAAGGAAGACATTATGAATTAGAAGTATTAAACAATACTTGTGGGGGGGGGGAGCTTTTTTTGCAATGTATCCTGGAAAAAATTTTTAAATCACACCTTGGTCGAATAAAATGTTACTGCTATTACTAAGAATTACTACTGAATGTTTCAGGAGAACAAAAATGTCACCTGATAATTATTATTTTAAAACAACAGTTAAAAGCAGCAATTACTGCAATGATATCTCCAGAGAGCTGGGAATTCACTGAGGGTGTAAGGTACACTTTTGCAAAATGCACGTAGAAAAGTGCATACATTTCAACCTAGCAAAAACCACAACCAAAACAAATGACCATTAAAATAATAAAGGTCTTCAACGCCCATTAAATACAAACTGGGAACTGGACATATTTCTTTCAGGAGAGAGCTCCATGGGTGTTCCTATCTCTTCTACCTTCTAACCAAATTGGTCTTTCAGCAGAAAGACTATATCTGGCAGATGGCTGCTTACAGCCGACAGTATCTTGAATCATTTCCTCCTTCTCCGAAAGCTGCACCACAGGCAGTTTAGCTACAGTCTAGTGGAATTAGGCCATTTATCACTTCAAGAGCAGGGTTGTTGATGTTTTTTTAATTCTCTGAAGGGGGTGCTGAGGAGGCTTATGGATCTGAAAAAGAGGTTTTGGGATGCATGCTTAAGACACACTGTCCTCAATCTGATCTATTACCACATAAACCCTATTCAGTTATATATAAGCAAAGAGTGGGGCTCTGCAGATTAACAGTGCAATCCTAACTCAGCAAATCAGGATTACAGTCCAACGCAGAGTAACCCTAATTCAACCAAGAGCCAGCTGTGACAACACTAGGCTTGCTGAAACTGTCCTGTATCCTAACATTGGTAGTTCGAGGATAGATTTGGCTCTGGATGACAGATTAGGATCCAGGAATGTTATTTTGGAGAATTTCTCATTGGTTTCCATGTGCTGGAAATTACTTTGGCCAGCCCTAACCTTGGCCTAAGTTTGAGCTGGCACAGGGGCTGTGTCTCTAGGCTGAGTGTGATTTGGATGTGGTGTAACCCACTTTCTTCTCTGCTCTGCCTTTCTTCTGACCTATTTTGGCTCTACAGATGGCTATCTCAGTGCTTGTGCTTTTGTATCTCTCAGCTGGTTTATCTCTGAAATCAACAAGCATATAAGGAAAATTCAGGCAACGTAAAACTCGTTTAGCTAGCACAAGAGCCTTATGACTCATTGTAACCCATTCTTGCCAGCTTATCTTTCTGTTAGGATTGCACTATATTCTGCTCCTGGCATCATTCCTATTAGTCACTGGCTTTGGTATCATACATATACAACACAAATACAGGCCTTCATGTACAGATTTTCATGCATAAACAAAGATCTATGTGACCCAGACTTCTAACAGCCCAAGGTTCTGCACTGCCTGCAAGTTAAAAAAATACTTAGTACAAAAAGTTAAAACACAATTGGACTGAACATCTATTTACAAATTATGAGTTCAAGATACCATTAAAAAGACATTTAAAACATAATAAAATTGAACAAAACTGCACCCTCTCTCCCATTAAAAGCTCTGTCTGGTGCAATATACTGTATTAAAAATCAAATGCCTCCTGAAAGGGTCTTTATCTGCTGGCAGAAAGCCATCAGGAAGGGGGACAACTGGACCTCCCAGAGAAAAGAGTTCCACAACTTAGGAGCAGCCATGGAGAAGGCTCTTTTCTGTGTCCCCACCAAACATGCCCATGATGGCAATGGAACCAAGAGAGCTTGAGTGGGCTCATATACAGATATAAAGTTTTTCAGGTAGTCTGGACCAAGTGTGTTGAGCTTAAAGGACATAGCAGAACTTCAGTTGGTGCAAACTGAATTCAAAGGGTGGTGGAAGAAGGGAGAATATTGCTCTTCTCAGTAGGCTCAGGCAGAAGCAAACTGCTGTAGCTTCTCCTAGCTTGTGTGTTTTCCCCCATTTGTAACCTTTGTCATCTTGACCACACTCAGATGTTGCTTGGCTACACATGTCCTGCTTTCATCTGTGAAATGTTGGCAGGTATATATTTTCTCTTTCAAAAAGAGAACCCCTGTTCCATAGACTTTTCATATAACACAACTACAGCACTATGACTGTACTTTAACTGCCAAGGCTGCATCTTAAAGGATCCTGGGGTTTGTAATTTGGTGAGATCCTAGAGTTCTCTGGCTGAGAGTTCTAAATGCCCCTCTCTAAACTGCAAATGCCAGGATTCCACAAGATGTTGCCATGGATGTTAGAGTGGAATTATAGCATTATTGTTGCTGTAGTGTGAAAGGCTGGGATCAAAAAGCATGTTGTTCCTTGGTTTTGCTTTCAGTGTTAGTGATTCTTTGCCAGATCAATATGATTTTTGATCACTTCACCCTCATGATCAAACATAAGGGGTGCTAAAAGCTTTTTTCTTTGCTTGTGTCTCATTACCTATCATAGAATCACAGAATCATGGAATAATAGAGTTGGAAGAGACCACAAGGGCCATCCAGTCCAACCCCCTGCCATGCAGGAAATCCAAATCAAACATCCCCAACAGATGGCCATCCAGCCTCTGTTTAAAGACCTCCAAGGAGGGAGATTCCACACACCCAAGGGAGTTGTTCCACTGTCCGAACAGCCCTTACTTAGGAAAGTTCCCCTAATGTTGAGGTGGAATCTCTTTTTCCTGGAGCTGCCTCCATTGCTCCGAGTCCAGGACCTTACCACACTGGGCTTTTTTGAGCGTCAGTTCGCATTGCCGATTGTATTCGCGGTCATATCGCATCATTCTCTCACCTGGGCAGCCTTCCGAGCGAGGTCTTGCGCATCGGCCAATGCGTATTCACGCAAAGCGAGCCAGTGCAGATTGGATCACCACACAGCCCACAATAAATGCGTGTTCGCCGATGTGCATCGCAGCTTTGCGCATGCTCGGTGGGCTCTGAACGGGCCAACATTTTTAACTTCTGGGGGTGAAGAATAAGGTCACTGTTTTAGCGCTGTATAGCGAGAGATTTGCTGCCTTAGCCATTACGAAAGGGTATGGCACATCTGTAATATGTGTGTTGTGTGTGGTGTGTGTGTGTGTTGATATATATATATATATATATATATTGCGCACACACATAAATACATACATACTTATATATATACACAAGTGGTACAGCCAAAAGTGTGATGCCTTCATTTGTCACACCACATTGTCTGATAGAAGTTTATATATTGTGTGTGTGGGTGTGTGTGTGTGTGTGTGTGTGGTGTGTGTCTTTTTAGATTGTAAGCCTGAGGGCAGGGAACCATCAAATAAAATATTGTATGTACAGCGCTGTGTAAATTTACAGCGCTTTAAATAAATAAAGGTTCATAAATAATAATAATAATAAAATAATAAAATAATATATACACACAAACACACATATATAGACAAAACACATGTGCCACAGCAAAAGTGTGATGCCTTATTTATAAGTGTACACACACATCTGTCTGCTTGAGTGTTTTATATATAATGTGCTGTTGTGTGTGTGGGTGTGTGTGTGTGTATACACCACACACATACATATACACTATGCACACTCCACACACAAAACAAAAGGTGGAGCAGCCGAAAGTGTAATGCTGCAATGTATATGCGTGCACATACACTTGTGTGTGGTGTGTGTGGTTGTATATATATATATATATATAGTATATATATATACACACATACATATATATACACACACACACATATATATGCACACACACACAAACTGTGGAGCAGCTGAAAGTGGTAGGTCTGCATGTAGATGCTTACACACATACTTTGGTGTGTGGGTAGGACATATATATAACACACATACATATACATATACACACACACACACATATATATAATATACACACACACCAAAACTGTGGAGGCAGCTGAAAGTGTAATGCTGCATGTATATGCTTGCACCACATCTTTGTGTGTGTGTGTGTGGTGTAGATATATAATATATACACACATACACACATACAATACATACACACACACACAATACATATACACAACACACACACACTGTAGAGCAGCGGAAAGTGTAATGCTCATGTATATGCTGCACACAAATCTTTGTGTGTGTGTGTGTGGTAGATATTATACCATACATATACATACACACACACACACACACACATATATATAACCACACACAAACTGTGGAGGCAGCTGAAAGTGTAATGCTGCATGTATATGCTGCACATACATCTTTTGTGGGTGGTGTGTGTGTATATATATATATATATATATACACACACATACATATACATACACAACACGCATATATATATGTATACACACATCTATATAGAGTAGCACACACACACACACCCACAAACGTGTGAGCAGCTGAAAGTGTAATGAGCATGTATAGGCTTGCACACACATCTTTGTGGTGTGAACACACACACACAACCACACACCACAAACACATATTACTATACATTCCCCCCCCCCCTCCCTGACACAAAAAGTTTCTGCTTTGATTCTCGTTCAGTGGAAATAATGCTCCCAGCCCCCCAGCAGTTGTGCTCAAAGGGGAAAGGGCCACCGCGAAGGAGAAGGGGAAAATTCCCGCGCAGCATCATGGCAGATTGGTAACCGGTGGCTTCAGGAGAACCAGCAAAGATTGGTGTACACACCAGCCAAAGCAGCAGAGGTTCCGCACTGGCCATCAATGCGGATCCAGAGTCCCCTAATTTTTGCGACTCGGGAAACGGAAGGCCGGCTGCCTTCAGTTCACCCAGCCTTCAATAGCATCAGCCAAAGCGTATTCACGTTATATCGCATTGGCAATGCGTATTCAGCTCACAGGGGTGGACCCAAGCTAATAACATGAATAACGCATTGGCCAATGCAACTGACGCTCAAAAAGCCCCCGTGTGGTAAGGTCCAAATCTTGTAGCAGCAGAAACAAGCTTGCTCCCTCCTCAATATGACATCCCTTCAAGTATTTAAACAGGGCTATCATATCACTCTTAACCTCTCTTTTCCAGGCTAAACATCCCCAGCTCCCTAAGGCGTTCCTCATAGGCAGGTTTCCAGACCCTTCACCATTTTAGTCGCCTCCTTTTGACATGCTCCAGTTTCTCCACATCCTTTTTAATTGTGGCCACCCAGAACTGGACACGGTATTCCAGGTGGGGCCTGACCAGAGCAGAATATAGTGCACTATTACTTACCTTGATCTAGACACTATACTTGCTGTGATCAGCAAGAACCAGAAGACCATTTCATCTCTAATAAGTAAACTTAGATGACAGTTTGGGCTAAATAATCAGAGGATGAGGCAAACAATCTGGCTGCAGCATATTTCTCTTATGTCAAAAGAGCATATGTGTGATCTCATCAATATAACAGTTTCCTTGCCAGTGGTCAAAGGAATAAGCAATTTAGAAGCACAGGAAGCAAAATTCATCCAAGGAAATGGTCCCTGAAATCAATCCAATTCCCTTAAAAGGTCTTTCCCATGAATAAAGAAGCCATCAGTTTGTAGTGCACACAGTATTCTGTGTTTGTTTTTTAGAGATATGTGATGAACTTGCCCGTGGTTTAAGGATAAAAGTTTATGAATCAATATGATCAGGTGCATATAAATTAGGAAGCATTTTCTAATTGTAAGAGCTGTTTGGACAGTGGTCAAATATTGTGAACTGTAGTACTACTGTTGGAAATCTTTTAAACCAAGGAAGATGGCCGTGCTCCTGGAGGCTTTTCTGTGGATTCCTAGTCTGGCAGGGAGGCGGTACTTGGGATCCTTCCAAAGCTACAGGTTTGCTTCCTCATGGGACTGTTAGCATAGCAGATACATTTCTAACTGCTTATCAGTGCATTAAGCACTCCCTAAGCAGTTTACAAGGTGTAAGCTAATTGCCCCCAACAATCTGGGTACCATTTTAGCGCGACCTGAAGGATACAAGCCTGAGTGGAGCGGAGCCCTTTCACTGGGATTGACTCGCAACCTTGGTTTGTGATGAGTGGCTGCAGTACAGCCAGTGCAAATTTGGTACAGAACAAAGCCCAATTTGCAAAAGGTTGATCTTGCAGTGGGAAGAAATGATAAATGGCACTTGTTGCTGCTCCTTCAAAAGAAACTTAGGGGGGCCGGCTGACAACCGCATGTGGGACGTCCGGAGCGTCCCCTTTTAAAAGGGGCGGCGCTTCTAGACGCCCCTAGCCTAATCGGACTCCGTCCGACAATGGCGCCGCCCTTCTACATGGCGCCGGCACCATCTTTGCTATCGGACGCTGAGCGTCCGTACGCTTGCCGTCCTTTGGACGTAGCGCGCGCCCCTGGCGCCTCTCTACGTCGCAAACGCGGCTCTAAAAGCAGCCCATTTTGGGCGCTCTTTTTCCGGTCTGCAACGGGA
The DNA here is from genome assembly GCF_019175285.1 of Sceloporus undulatus. Taxonomy (NCBI): domain Eukaryota; kingdom Metazoa; phylum Chordata; class Lepidosauria; order Squamata; family Phrynosomatidae; genus Sceloporus; species Sceloporus undulatus. The sequence continues at coordinate 96,492,148 of NC_056522.1, forward strand.
GCCGCCGCCGTGTGGAGGCCTCCGGCTCCCCTGCGGGACTAACCGGCGGCTCGGCGGCAGACCGCCGCCAAAGCGGTGGTTTGTATCCCCCTTGAGGCTGTGCAGACCCACCCCTAAGAGATGGTCTGCGTTGCCTCCAGCTGCACCAGATTGGGGCTGCGGCGACCGCCTTGCAGCCCCCAATCTGGCGCTTTCCTTTTGCACCCTGGAAAGGGCACGCTAGCCACAGCCCATGGCGTTAAGGTGCTCCCTCGGCGGTGTGTCGTGTAAATGCAGCACCCGTGTGGCGGTGGCACGCGGCGTTAGTGAAGACTTACCTCCCTAGTCAGACTTAAAATATGCTCCTCGTTTTGGATTTGTTGCTTTTTAAGATAACTGCCATGCTAACTGGGCAGTTCGGGGAATATTGTTAAAAGTAACTTTCTTTTTTTTATTATTATAAAAGAAACTTTATTAATACATAACCAAACTACCAAACAATACAGAACCAGCCCACATATACAATCTACAAACATCCAATTTTGCAAATTTACTACACTCGTCGGTGCCCTAAAACGATCTACACACGAGCTTCCACTACTCCTCTCGACATATTATGTCCTACTTTCTACGTCCAAAGTTTTAATACAGCATTCAAGTTCAATCTCAACCAACTTGTCTCTCATATCTTCTACTAACCCGCTCTCTTCTACCTTCCTAATCTCTCCCCTCCACTTCTTCTAATCCCGAACGAACCTACCTACACTCACCCTCGTCACTCTACAACTCCTTCTTTCCTCTCTATCTTGCCTCTCCTTGCCTCCCGCTACCTCCCTTCTTCCCATCTAGTAACGACTTCCCTCAATATTCTTCTTCGAAATCTTCCATCGCAAGACATTTTAACATGCATACCTCACTTCCTTCTTCAAACACACCTTCATTCATTCTGACTTCCTACTTGCCAGTTTTGTATAATTCTTGTTTGAATATGACTTTCTTACTTAATATCCTTATTCGTGGATCCCAACCCTACGTCACCTACTGCAATCCCATTACTGCTAATCTTCCCCACTTTATTTCTAAATAGTTTTTAATCTTATACCAATCTTCACTGAACTGGTGCTTGGGCTTATTTCTCAGTGCCTGTGTCAGTTTATCCATCTCCATCCCATCGTATAACTTTGTCAACCATTCCTCCAAAGTTGGGTTCTCCTCACATTTCCATTGTTGGGCATAACAGATACGAGCAAGAGTTACCATATAGAAGACAGTCTGTTAAAAAGTACTGTAACTTTCTAAGCTCTGAATACAATTTATTAGGATCCAGGTAGTATGACCCTAGCTGCAGCACCAACAGCATCTTGTGTATGCATAGGGGGAAATTGAGATTAAATTGAAGATATTTTTGGAAACTAATTTCCTTCTGTTTATATACCTATTGCCCAGATCTTATGAAATATCTTCGATTCAATCAGAAGCACTGTGAAAGGAGAACACATAACATTCTGCCCAATGAATGGCTGATCCGTGCCCTTCCTTAGAACAGAGAGAGAACAGATCATTCACAGTTAAACTGAGAGCTATAGTTTAACAGTCTTGGTACCCTGAGTTCCTTGTGCTCAGATAGTTTTGAACCAAGAGAGGCAAAGCAGTACTGCAGAGTCAAAGGGAACTAGTGCTGTAAGTAGTCCACAGGCTCCAAAAAATATATGAATGAATTACTAGTTTTAATGGACACATTCTTGCACACTGCACAGTGCCAGAATTCAAAGATATCACCATGTTAGTGCCAACACTGCCCTGGGAAAAGAGTATGAACTCTCCACAATTGTCTTACGGAAGTTTTATGTACACTTTTGTAGCCCTTTCCATTGTTTCATCCTATGGAATCCTTGGGTTTATAGTCTGGTGAGGCACTAGTGCTGAAGGTGCCTGGGGCCAGGTTAGCTTCCACTTCGAGAAGGGCCTTTTCCACAGCTGCCCCAGCCCTTTGGAACACGCTGCCCACCGAGCTCCGCTCATCTACCACCCTGGCCCAATTTAGGAAGGACCTCAAAACCTTCCTATTCAAGCAGGCATTCCCCGATTAAATATCCTGTGGGCCTCCCTCCTCTTCCGTGGCCATGAGGTTGGGCTAAGGGGCTTTTATTGTTATTTTTTAGACTGTTGTTATTGCTGTTTATATGTTTTTAACTCTTGTATTTTGTTTGCACTCGCTGCACTACTGTAAGCCGCCCTGATCTTTTGGAAGGGCGGGATACAAATAAAGATTTTATTATTATTTTATATTTATCTGTAGCTGAGAATTATAAACCCCCCTCCCTGAACTGAAAATCCCAGGATTCCATAGAATGTAACCAAGGCACTTAAAGTAGAATCCTAGTACTATAACTGTGTAGTGTGAATGTGTCCTCAATGATTTCAGGCAGAAGGTGAAAGAAGTTTCAGCAAGCAAGTGCTCATCAAAACTTCTTTGGTATTAAAAGAGCAGGCCTTTAGCTACTTTGCATATTGAGTCAAGAAAAATTGACGGGAGAAATAATTCACTATTTTGCAATAAACAGGCCAGAAAAACAGAGCTTTAAAAGGAATTAGCCTATAAACTGTTTGCAGTAGTGTTATCTCATTAGAATTTTTAAATTAAAATATCAACAGGACAATACCTTTATTAGGACCAAAAGTTATAAATATGGAGGAAGTGTTGTAGAATTCTGTTTCAGGTTAGGAGTTAAACAAAAACGCTAACTATTTTTCTTTCACACTTTCTCTGCATGCCTTTTGTGCATGTTGGAAAAGATCCACAAGGGACCCTTGTGCAATTTAAGAAATATACAAAATATAATTGCAAAATAAAAATAGAAACATTTCTTTTATAACACATTAGACTGTGTTTATAGAACAGGAGTGATGTGTAGAAAGATGCCTGTGTTCCAAAATTGTGCTGACCCCCATGAAGTTTCAACCTTATTCAGAGCTAAGAAAAAGTACTTTTATAGACTACAGCTTCTAGAATCTACCAACTACTCTTTAGGAAAATGCATTGCTCTTTCTCGTGTCAATGTCCAATGGCAGGATAATCAGGGGAATACTGTTTTTTTTTTCAAATACTGTTGTTAATATGACATTTCTGCAATGACTGTTTAAAAACCATTGAAATCAGTGTAACTGATAGGCATAAATCTTGGTCTGTTCTGAAGCACATATATGAGAAAAAACTTCAATTGGATTCCACTCTGTCATTTATTTGTAGTTTTTAAAAAAGGGTCCCTGCAAGGTACAGTAAGAAGCGCTGACTTTTTGTTCTGCCCTTAGCGTAACTTTCTTAGGCAGAATCAACACCTATAAAACAATTCATACTTACCTCAGTGCTGATCCTGTAGGAACACATGATGTATCCACTCGCTCATTCACCACTGAAATGGGAGGGGAAAAGAGGGAGAAGACAGTCACTATTGGAGATTTTGCTTCTCCAAAGCAATACTTAAAACAGGGTAACAATATTTCATGGGAACAATATTTTTGTTCTCATAGGCCCGGTACATACCTCCCCCAAAAGGGCAGCTGGGGGTGGCCGGTTTTCCTGCAGAGGGATGCCGCAGCAGCCAAACGGCACACTATTGATCTCAAGGCTGGCTTCGGATGGGGAGGAGGCAGTGGTAGCCCAAAGGAGAAGGTGAAATAAAAAACTAGTGCTCGGCTGGGAAAGTGGTGGTGTTCTTGAGGATAAGGAGAAAACAATTATTATTTTTTTTCTTTCTCATTCTCTAGCTGAGTCCCGCTCACAAAATTGCACCTCATGGCCAAAGGCTTCAGCCAAAACAATGCACCCAGACACAAGATCAACTGTGGGGTCCACTTGGGTGCAAGTAGACTGAATTATTCCAGGTCAAAGGAAGCAAGCTTCTGTAGTCTAGGTCTGCCTATTTATGGTCAATGTTATTATTATTATTATTAACCTTTATTTATAAAGCACTGTAAATTTACACAGCACTGTACATACAGTTTTTTTTAATTAGACGGTTCCCTGCCCTCAGGCTTACAATCTAAAAAGACACCACACAAAAGGAGAGGGGAGTAGTGGTGGGGAAGGGGATGGGGTCCAGCAGTTCCTCTCTACCTCCAAGGCCTGGACCAAAGCAGGTGGACTGGAGGGAGGGCTTGGCTTCATAATGGATGGTTAATCTTCATCCAGGGAGGCAAGCAAGAATTATGCAAGGCCTGGGAACACTTCTCTGAACAGGATGGTCTTCAACTCCGTTTTGAAGCTGGTTATAAAGTGATGGCTCTTGTTCACGGGGGAAGAAGATTCCAGGAGTGAGGGGCAGCGAATGAAAAGGGGCGAATCCGAGATGGGGCAGAGGAAATCCTGGGCTGGGACAGCAGACCTTGACTACCAGAACGGAGGGCCTGAGTGAGAAGGTGAGGAGAAAGAAGATCTGATAAGTAAGGAGGGGCCAGCCCATGGAGAGCTTTAAACGTCGACAGCAGGAGCTTATACTTGCTCATGACCAGAAGTGGCCAAGTGATTATTTCTCAATTTCACACACTATACAATGGTGCTGTGAGGACATGCTAGATTCACCCCATGTGCATCACCCTGGGTTCTTTGGAAGAAACAAAGACACAGATGTGATGAATAAACTATATGTTTTGGACCAGAGCTGGAAGTTTACTTAACTTGCACAATAGCCCGTTTAAAATGTTGCATAAGGTGATTGAAACTGATTAATACATAATCCACATACACCTCTAGTGAAGCCACTTGATCCACAGAAACTGCCACCATAGGAACAGCTGCCATCGGCCCTATCCTGCTGCTGCTATCATCCCACCACTTGCTCTGGCTCTCTCCTTGTCCCGTCCCTCATCCTGCTTCCTCTGTCCATGCACAAAGTTTCCTTGCTTACTCATGATCACTCACAGGGGCATGAATGGACGAAGGGGATTGAATGGGGGAGCCATCCAATGAGAGTGCAACGTGGGTGGTAAGACTGACAAGAAACCAAGAAGGGCTATTGGTTGATAGGCTTATGCATGCTTGAAATAGGGGGCAGAAGCAAAGTTGCTGCCATTGTGTGACCTAAAATACTCCAATTCGAACACAGAAAGAAACACCCTTTTGTACTGATTTCAGTTAGGACAGGGACTAACAATACAATCTAATCCCAGTTTATTACAAATAGGTGTGGCATTAACAGGATTAAAGGGGTGAATACTGTGCACTGGAGCTGGATTATGTTGCTGGTTTGGATTCCGTCTTGGACAGAAAAGAAGAAATCCTAGCTTTTGACAAACCTATGCAAAATGTAAAATGATGTCTGGGTTTAAATGAGCCTTTGTGGCAATGTCATTTGGCTATTTGATTATTCCTCCCTTAATAAACTGCTTTTGCCATGACTTTTCTTCCTTAGTATCCCTGGAGGGCCCTTGACATTCTGTGAATGTTTTCATATTTCATTGTTTATGTTTTTGCTGCCTCAAGAGTCCTTTCCAGTTGTGTTCTTTGCATTGGAATGTTAAACTGACAGGCAGGTTTTAATTAGCTGGAGTCTTAATTGCCAAGGAGACCTTCTTATTTAAACCAAATAAGAGAGATTGCATTCAAATCCAAACACACCCAATGAAGGACAGCTTTATACTCAGGAGGGGGTAATAGTTTTATCACTCTGGGCAGTAACATAGTTCGCATGGGTTATGTTGGAAAGAGATTTACAGTAACATTCATTCCTTGCTCTCCATTATAACTCCTTTCTTGCCAGTCTGCCAGGGAAATTAAATCTCCCATTTCCAAAAAAGCATGGTAAACAGTTGGTATTGGTCTCCAAGCACTTTAATTTAACCTCCCTTGGAGTCGCAGATGTGTTGCTCTAATAGTACCTATATTTATAGTATGTTGCCTTTGGCATTTTCATTCTGAGAGCCAGTTATAAAAATAATAATAACCAACCAACCAACCATCTAACTTGTTTTTTAAAAAACAGTCAAGTACAGCCAGTGTTCTTCACATAGGCCCATGTCTTGGAGGTGCTGCTGACTTCTTGATGGCAATGAAGGTCAACGAAAGAACTAAGAAAAAGCACTATGGCACACAGACACACAAAACAGCTTCCTTAAAAGCAACCCTGGCGTAACTCTGGAGTATCCTTTTCCCTAGGTGTCGCTTGGAATGAACTCTTTGTATAATATAATCTTTGAGTGAATGCCGTGGGGAGTTTAATTTAACAGCAAAGTTAGGCATGCATCATTTCACAAAAGGGACTCAGAACCTCAAGGTATTTGGTAGTAAATGGCTTTCACCTACCAGAAACAGCAATCATTCCATGGAAAGTCAAAGAAAGAGGTCTTGCTGAAAGTGCTATAGTGCTTAAGTGCCTGATTCTCCTGAACATGAGCTAAGAGGCCAAGTACTCTAATTGGAAAACCCTGCTGGAATTCTATTGGTTAACTATGAATGTGTAAGTACTGTATAGTCACCTCTCTGTTTGAGTGGCCTTGCTTATGTGTGAGTGGCAAATAGAAGGGGGACGTAATAGGATGTGTGTCCATGACACACAGTGTCATTCAAGCCTATGGGGCTTGAATATCAGCGAGTTTCCATTTTCACGTAGGCGGTCCAGAACAGCTTCCCCATGAAAAGGGGGGGGCTAACTGTAGTTACAGAGCTATGCAGTGAATTCTGGGCCACCCTCCCTAGGTCCCCATTTACTAGGAAGCATCTGCTGAAATTGATGAGGCCCCATTAACTGATGAAAAGTTAGCTGACATTCTCATCCCATCCTGTGAGCAATCGCCATTGCAGCAGGCAGAAATAGAGTCCTTTTCACAATTTGCCCTCATGCTGGAAGTTGCTCGCATGAAAGGTTGCTTGGAAAGTTAGTCACCTGCTTCCCAAATGGATACTCAACAATTGCAGTGGTAAATGAGATCTAGAGGATTTTCATTGTCCCTATGTGTCACCTAAATTAGGGACTATGGGGCTCAGCAGACTACCCCTAAGGGGCAGCTCTGTGCCACCCCTTTCCTTGCTGGATCAGGGCGGCAGCAACTGCACACTGCGGCCATAATCTGGCCTTTCTATGGTGCAAAAAGAAGCCACAAAAAGTGATTCCTTTTCATTCCCTGAAAAGGGTGCCCTAGTCACCACAGTGGTGGCTTTTCAGCGCTCCTTTGACACATTGCTTTTAAACACTGTGCCAACAGAGCACCATGATGCCACCTACCATTCAGTTGGGTGCGCGGTGTGACGACAGCATGGGGGTGGCATGGGGGTGGCATGGGGTGGCCAGCATTTGTCCTCAACATCCCCCACACTACCCCCACACTGGTGTATAACACTGGTCTGTAGAGGCTCTATGTAAGGATTGTGAATACTGCACAGTTATGAATGTGTACCTCCAGGGTACATGTTTTTATCTCCTCAACAGGATTCTGGTCCAATCTTTTTTGTCAAAATTAGCTGAATCTGCTGTGATAGACTAAATAATGAAGGGAATCTAGAAATACAGGGTTGTAGATAAGCCAGTATTTGAAATAAGGTAGTGGTGAAAATGGAGGAGTCATAGATCTGGATCAACTCACTATTTGCATAGGAGCCTGCCTGGGAACACCACATAAGCTACCCAGAGTTCCATTATGGAACAAATATGGTATATAAATGTGCTAAAAAGCAGGTAAGCAAGAATCAAATGGGTTCAGTTCACACAAAATCATCAATTGGAATCAGCTTATTCTGAATGCTTGCCAACAAAATGCATTTTACCTTGTAATCTGTATTTATCGTACTGTGCATATCTCCTGTTCTATGCTTTATAGAGTTAGGAAGTTAGCAATTGCATTGCTTCATAGTGACCATTTTTATAGCATCAAAGTGGCCCCAAGAAGACTTCTCTTGAACTAAAATTGGCCTCTTTGGGGACATTTTCTTTACAATGCTATCTGACTTGAGGGTTGCATTATTAACCTTGACAGAATATCTTCAGGCTTATAACAAAAACACAGATGGTTCCCAACTGACCACAGAAAGGTCATTTCGCCTTTTGGGAACATTTTGTGGTGGTTCTAATCTTTTGTTGCCATTCATGGAAATTAAGCAGCTAAGTCGTAAATAGGAATGCTTTCAATTACCCATTACGTTCATTCTCTGGAAGCGTTAATATCACTTTTAGGCAGAAAAGAACATTAAGGTCTAGCAGTGATAAGTTTATCCTAGCTTATTCTTCCAGTAAAGCTCTTTAATGCACAAGTTCCATTTCGTCTCACTCATTTGCATGTGTACGTGCGTCGGTCTTAAATCTCTCAAATCCTCTGGCTGATCACATGGATTTTTAAACAATGGAAATCTAACACCTGCTGAGGTTGGAGTCATGAAAGACCAGTCCATGTTGGTATTGGTGTTGTCCGAATGGATTTGTTTCCCATGAAAACTGGAAAAAAGGAGAAGATGAACAAATTAACAGAGTCTTTCCTCTTGAAATATTACCTTCTCTGAATGTCTTCAGTGTGGTGTCACTACTGTACAGAAGCACCCAACTTCCATGTAATGGGCATGGGGTAGGAAACTCCTCTCAGTGATCTGACTGCATAGCTTAGTGTTCCATTTTCCATACATACAGTGTCATTCTTACATTATTTTATCATAATAATTCTTCACCATGGGCAAAACTGGTTGGCACACAACAGGAAGAACTAATGTCAGATTTACAGTTATGTCACCACCACTCTTTCTCTTCACCAAGCTGAACATGTCCAACTCCCTCAACCTTTCCTCATACAATTTGTTCTCCATACCTTTTATCATTATGTTGCCCCTTTTTAAACTTCCTCCAGCTTGTCTATACCTTCTAAAAATGAGATTCTCAGAACTGAAAGCAGTACTCTCGATAAGGCCTATCTAGTGCAGAATACAGGGGGGGGGGGGCTATTATTTCCTTTGTCTTGGAAACTACAGTTCTCTTAATGCAGGCTAAAATATTATTTGACTTCTTTGCTGCAGCATTGGGCCATGTTCAGTTTAAGATCAACAATAATCTCAAGTTCTTTTTCACATGTACTGCTGCTAACACAAGTATCCCTCATCTTATAATATTGCATTTGCCTCTGTTGAATTTCATTCTGTTTGTTTCAGCCCAATTTTCTAGTTTATTAATAGCAATAGCAAGTACATTTTTATACAGCTTATCTGTGAACTAAGCACTCCCTAAGCAGTTTACAATGTGTACGCTAATTGCCCCTAACAAGCTGGGTATTCATTTTACTGACATACAGAAGGATGCAAGGCTGAGTGGACCTTGGAGCCCTGCCAAGGATTGAACTCACAACCTTATGACTGCAGTACTGACATTTAACCACTGTGCCACCAGAGCTCCTAGTGCTTTTGAATTCTGTTCCTCCTATTTTCCAAGGTGTTAACTACCCCTCTCAGTTTTGTATCATCTGCAAACTTGATAAGTATTCCCTCTGACCCATCACCAAAGTTACTGATAAAAATATTGAAGAGTGTTGGCCCCAGGACAGAACCCTGTGGGATTCTGCAAGACTTTCCTCAAGTCTGAAGTGCAGGCATTGATAATGACTCTTTGAACATGGTTTTCCAACCAATTTTGGATCCATCTGACAGTGTTTCCATCTAGTCTATCAATCAGTTTGCCAATTAAAATATCATGGAGAAATTTATCAAATGTTTTGCTGAAATCCAAATAAATGACATCTACAGCATTCCCACTGTCTGCTAAACTAGTGATCTGATCAAAAAGATATCAGATTAGTTTAACAAGATTTGTTCTTGACCAACCCATACTGACAAACTAATCATGTCATTGTTATAGAAATCTGGGGGAATCCTACAAATCCTACAAAAGCTGGATTGTTTTCAGATGATGTCCGGCTAATTGACCATTAATGCGACATTAACCTGTGCAGAAAGGAAAATCCCAAAAGTAAAGAGTGGCATTATTTTGCCCACTTTATGCACAGGTTAACAGCTTGTTAATGCTCAATTAGCCCAATGTGTGTTGTAACAGAATCTAAACCCTGTTTATCCACAAGATTTGGACACTTTGTCTCCCGTGTGATAAGGTCCTAAGGCAAAGTAAAATATAATCAAAACAACATAATAAAATAAACATTTCAATTTGATCATTAATATGATCCCATCAGTGTTTTTGAGGTGCGCATTCCTTCTCAAACAATTCAAATTCTTGGGGATGGAGCAATGAAATAGCTATAAACCCCATTTAAACTGTAAGCCAATTCTGTTCTGCTTACCATCTGTGGGATGGTGGGCAAGGAGAATTGAACAACACATAATGCTAATTATGACACTTGAAAGTCTGTGGATAATCTTAAAATTGTAAACAGGAGTTGCTGGAGGACCATCCAGATCAGGACTGCTGTGTACAGTGAGGGAGCATTAACTCTCTGCTCCCATTCCATGATGCTGTTCAGCAGAGAGATTTCTATCTGGAATCAATAGGAGCTCACTCACTCTCTATTCTGCCATGCAAAATAATATTTTGTTTGTGTGTATGACTTTTATCAGTGCCTTAGCATGATGTCTACAAGTTAAAACTCCTTCCATTCATAATATCCCTGATCAGCATGGCTGCTATTTACAATTCTTAGAATATTTATGTAACTCTGATGTCTTTGACCATGCTTGTCATTCAGTCCTTAGCTGCCACTGTCTCCACCCTCACAGCCAAGGTGATGGCGACATACCACTCTGGACAAAGCAAACAGAAACCAGTGGCATTATCCTGATGTTGTGACTGTAGGAGAAGTGTCTTTTAAGATTTCTGTACTAGGTTATCCTGCCAGGGTGAGTTAAGGACATAGCATCTGGTATCCTTCTGAACATTCTGGCTAGAGCTGAATCTTTTTATTAATGTATTTTGAAAGCTTATAGACTAAAAATTCCAGCAATCCTCCTCACATGGGGGCATTTGCTCCCCCTCCCCACAAGAAACTACATAATGTTTACAGACGTTCCTTTGTAAGCCCTTGCATCATATCCCTACGGCTGTCCTGTTTCACATAATGCCTTAATTGAAAGATGTGATTTTGTAACCTCTTTGATGAGATCACTGTGTCTTTCTTCAAATTTAGTTAATAAAACAAAGAAAGTCTAAAAGGCATGAGTAGGATGGTTTCCGCCTCACACACACTCCCACGCCACCATTGCTTGCAAGGATTACAGAAGAGATTTTCAAAATATTTCGACACTGACTTCACAGCAGAAAGTGTTTTGTGTGGCAGAATATCATTTTGGAATATTGTTCAAGAGTATTGGCCATATTCTTGTTTTCTGATGTAGTATCACTGCAGCATTTTGTTTCAGGTCCCATTTGCTTCTTGCAAGTTTTCAAGTGCTCTTTCCCACATCACCTTGGCCCTTCACATATATTTATTGCTTTGCCCCTGCAGAGCACACCTGAGATTTCCAGAAGGTTTGGTAAAAAAAACAATAGTCCATCAGCCCCTCAGTCCAGAAGAGATACAGATGTATACCTATTTTGTTTTATTTTTTAAAAAATACAGTAAAATACAGTGCTGAATGATATAGGCATGCTTGTGCCATTCTGCAGGTACAGTTGTTATTTCTTCTCCTGCACCATAATTTCTGTTTTTGAGAAACTACAGACATCCTAGGCTGGCTTGAACAGAGACCCTAATACAGGTATGGGGTAAGTGTAGAACATGGGTTGTTTATGGCCTCTAAATCCAGCTTTCGCCTCTCCTGAAGTCTCCTGATATCCCCCAGGCCCCTAGACCCTTCATTATTTTTTCAGGTGATTTTCAAGCACTCTTCGCCTGAAAATGGTGAAAACATATAGCAATTGCTCTCAAACATAGCACTTTTCTTCTTAGGGAAAACCCTGAAAAAATGGCTGCACATTGGCTAAACACACATACTGTCCAACATTTTACAGATAAAAATTGGGACATATGTGGTCAAGCAACATCAGATTGTGGTCAAGATGACAAAGGTTACAAATGGGGAAGAACAATTCAGGAGTGCCTGAAGCAGTTTGCTTTTGCTGAGCCTACTGGGAAGGGCAAGTTTCCAACTCCTCCTCTCCTTGTTGAGTTAATTGAATACAAGCTACTTTTACCTTTTGAACTAACTTTGCAGCAACTGAAGTAAGCTGAGGACCAAGGGTAAAAATGGGAGGAGGAAAGAGAACTTGAGACATTTTTAAAGTGGCTGAAAAAGTGAGATGACAGAGTATTAACCAGGAATGTGAACTAGAAGTAAGATGATACAATATCTGATGTGCCCTTGGTGTGGCCCACAGTAGGGAGGGTGATACTTGTGGGCCTTCAAGTCCTTTCTGACTTATATTGACTCTATCGTGGGGTTTTCTCAGAGTGGGTTTGCCATGATCATCCTCTGAGGTAAGAGAGTGTAATTTGCTCAAGTTCACCCAGTTTGTTTCCATGGCTGATCCAGGATTCAAACCCTGGTCTCCAGAGTTGCAATACAACACTCAAACCATTCCACCACACTGGCTCATTTGGATTACAGTTTGCTAAATTTAAGCCCCCCCAAAACGTAAGGTCTAAAACAGAAAGAAGAAACCTTTGTGTTTTAGGGAACATATGTATTAATGAAGACAGCCTAACGCTTGGCAGAATGCCCGCTCAAGTGTAAACAAGATAAGAGAATGTCCACCTAGGCTATGATAGACTGAGATAGTTCCCATTATGTGGAAAGGAACAAGTGGTTAAGATATATGGTTTAAGATGAAAGTACAACAGCTGACTTGCCATGTCTTATAATGAAATGAATATCTTATCACCGATACAACATAATGGGATGTAATGCAAGCAATATGCTGAGAAATTTACATGTCTGTGTTTTCCCTAAGGGGACTGTGTGTGTGTGTGTGTGCGTGCACGCATGCATGTGAATGTAACACACACACACACACACACACACAGAGAGAGAGAGAGAGAGAGAGAGAGAGAGAGAGGGACTGTATCTAATAAATGGCCTAAAAGATTATATATGGGCCAGTACATACCGGCGGGAAGTGGCGTGGTGCAGCGATACTAGGGGTTGGGGGCATGCAGCAACCACACGCTCCCGAGCCCTAGTTTGTGTGGACGGTGCCATCGTTATGCAGTGCCATCTACACAAAGAATGTATCGATTATGTCACACATGTGCCATGTCTAAACAGCACGGTGTGTGTGTGATGTAACTGTGACGCCTTGGCAGCGTCACAGCAAGGAGCTCCATTTTGGAGCTCCTTTGTACTATGAATCATTGCCAGTGCTGTGTGGTCTTCTCATCTATACCAGACCAAAGAGCCTGCTCATTTTCCTTGGTATCCTGAGATATCAAGACCTAAGAATACTTAAGTGGAGTATTGGTATTAACTTTACCTGTCTGGATTTCACCATCTTCAGAAGCTGGATGCCTGGGTGGCCTAAAGATGATAATGGAACCCCAGACAGAATACTGATTAGCTGATAAATGGCAAAGGATCCTTCTTATAGAGAAGGCTAAATATCTCACAAAATAACAAATCCCAGACCTGCATAGTATTGAGGCATGATAGTTAAACCAGTGTCAAACTGTATGAGTTCTGCAGTGTATATGCAGCCCTACTGTGCAGTTGAGACCTTAGTTATAACAACAGTAAAACAGGGGGCAAATTTAATGTGGGGGACTAAATTCCTTTTGCTGAAGTTCATTATTATGTTAAAGAATGCAATACAATCCATTCTTTTCTAATGTTCACTTTAGTTACAGGCCAAAGGCACTAGCTATCCCAAAGTGTATCAGACATCTTTAATTAGCTGGTGGATTATTCCAATGCCATGAAAATGTTCTGCCTTTACTCCATAATATTTTGCCATTCTTTTCAAGAAACAATGTGTCTTCCTTTAAAAAAAACACCACCCTCTGACTCACTTTCTCCTATGTTGTTGGTGTAGGCCAAGGCCAAGGCTCAAGTCAGACTTCTGGTAGAACAGCCAGCAGGACACAGGATGGAAGAAACCCAAATATCCAAGCCCAGCCTTTTGGATTTTTAAACTAAGTACTGCATCATTAAGTAAGTCTTACCCACTCTTGGCTTATAAATAGATACTTGTGCTTATCACATTCCCTCACTGGGAAGGAATGTAAATCAGCCTTGGAATGAAACACCCAGGAAGTCTGCCTGAATAATATTAGCAACTTCATGGTAGAAAGACACGTACATGTATATTTCCCCCCTACCCTCCTCCCAACTGTCCTTGAGGAGTGACGTGATGGTTTCTATGCAAGTATGTTTGAGGGAAGGTTATGTCACTGGAAAATATGTGCTGAAATAATATCCCCCCAGACCTGCCACACTAAAGGAATTCTGGTGGAGAGGGTGGACTCTTACTATGTGAAACAATGCATTTAAAAACTTGTAGAGCATCATGATGAAAGTGTGAGACACAAACCTTAAAAATGCAATGGACTTATCTGGTCCAAGATCTATTTAGCCACCACAGTCTTGCCCCTCTTTTTGCCCATTCTTTTTGTCCTCCTTTTATTGGAAAGAGGCTATTGAAAACCTCCTAAAATCCTGCACTGGGGTCTAAATAATCTAAGGCATTAGATCTCATCTGATCTTGGAAGCTAGAGGTGCATCTACACTGTTGAAATTTGTAGTCTGATACCACTTTAAGGGCTGTTGCTCCATCCAATGGATCCCAGGATTTGTAGTTTTACACGGTCTTTAGCCTTCTCTACCAAAGAGCGCTGGTGTCTCTCAAAACTGCAAATGCCAGGATTCTGTAGGATGGCAGTTAAAGCCATGGCAGTTAAAGTGGACTCATACTGCATTATTTTCACATGTAGACGCATGCAAAACACGCCATCCCTGGTTGGTATGTGGATGGGAGACGCCCCCATGGAATACCAGGAGCTATATTCCAGAGGATGGAACTGGCAAAACCACCTCTGGATATTGCTTGCCTAAGGCCCAGTTCATACCTCTGGGAATGTCCGGGCTGGTGGCGGCCTGTTTTCCCATGGAGGGAATGCCACAGTAGCCAAACTCCCCAGCGTCCCACCACCCCAAAAAGAACGGGGTTTTTTTGGGGTCACCGGGTGGATGTCACAAGTGTACCAATGGCACACTCATGACATAAGCGACACGCAGCAATGTGTATATGCTGCACGTCGCTTACGCCAAGATGGTGGCGCCCATGTAGGTGGGATGCTGACATTAGGCCACCTACCTGCCATGCTAGGGTTAGAGACCGTGCAGTTGGTGTGTGGCCCCTAACCCTAGAATCAGCGGCGGCACGGCACTTTGGGACCATCTGTCGCGGGCTCAAGAAAACCCTATGAAATCCAAGGGGTCGCCATAAGTCGACAAGCAGCTTGAAGACATATATACATGTGTACACAACACCCCTTACCAAAATTAACAGGTACAGCTTTCCTATCATTATACCTTCATTTTGGAGAAGATTGTACCTGTTGAAATGTTTACATATCTTAAACAGAGACACTGTTGGAAAGGGGGTAAGGAACAAGGATTCCTTTTTAGTTAATCCACTTGCCCTATGATAAAAGCACTATGGACTTTTTCACACAAAGGAATGCATCACCATCTCAAAAGAAGAAGAAAGTGGGGCCAATGTGGAAATGCATGAAATTACATACTAGCTCATCCCATGCAAAGACGAAAACAGCATCCATCCAAAAGAGAAAGCAGTGTGAATGCAAATGAATTCATCACATGAGTACGTACCAATCGGCTTTTTATTGCGAATTAATGTGTTTGCGCCTGTGCAGGGAGGACAGGATCATGTCTGGAAGATTTTACAGTACCGGTCCCAAGGACACACACACACACACACACACTGAGTTAGAGGTGGACAGAAATAAGGAGGAGGCAGAAGACATGCTCAGCCTCTTCATCTTTACCTTCCCCTCTTCTCTAATTCCTCCGAAAAGAGCTCCTTTGCTCTCGACAGCCAGGGAGTACAAGAAGGAAAATCAGAACAAAAGATCATGGGAATTGTAGTCTTTTTCTAACATTTCCTGTCAGAGCATTAAACTGAGTTTTTATGTTGTTGCAGTATGCCTTCAAGTCATTTCAGACTTATGCCAGACCCTGGGTTTTCTGGGCAAGATTTCTTCAGAGGGGTTTGCCTTCACCCCCCCCCCCCCCCCCTTCAATCTTTCCTCCAAAATAGCTGCTTTGGTCTTGGCAGCCATGCAGTACAGGAAGGAAAATCGCAACAGAGGATCATGGGAATTTATAGTTTGTTTATAAGGGGGGATCCCATGGCCAACCTGGAGGTGCATTTCATACTCACGCAAATGCGAATTGACTGCAAATTCACAGTGGAACAGGATTTATACATTCAATGTTTTTCCAAATTTACCTGTTCCTGGGATGATTCATGATTGTCTTTGGATTGCCTTTGGATTGCCTGCAAAGTCGTTTGATATTCTCTTGTGAAATAATGTGAAATCCCATGGATGACCCCGAATTGAAGTTCGTTTAACCTTCCAATTTTCCATGAGTGAAAAAGTCCTATGATAAAAAACAACGGCTGGAATCCTATTGGTGGGATTTGTACATGTGACCCCAAATTTCACATGTGTATGACCTTTTTTGGAAGTTCTGATGGAGGCTTTCACTACTCCCTTGTGCAACATCTACCCTCACCTACCCCCAAGGCATCTCCCAAGCAATGGAAGACTCTGCCTTGGCTGGACTGGTGGAAGGGAGGGAAGAAGGTGACCAAGGCAGCGCCTGGCTGTAGTCCTGCAAATGGGAGAACAGAACTAATGTTGCCCACCTGGATCTCTACAGATACAGTGTTGGACCACAGCCTTAAATTATTTCAACTTTGCAGCGGTTATACTTGTAAAAATCTGCCTATGCAACCATGAACTCATTGCATCCATTGCACAATAACCAAGAAAAGTATGACCAGCTCCTAAAAGTTTGTGACAACACCTTTAGACTTAAAAAACGAGGTAAAAAAACTCAGATGGCAGTAGCTATGGGCAAAGACGTTAAACATTTGTAACAGTGTGGTTGATCAGGTAGCACTGGAGTAACTTCATTACAGCTGTTTGAAGCCCTTATACCTCTCATACCTAAACAGGTCCATGTGCATACTCCTTTTATAACATGTACCCTAGAGAAGTGGCAAAATTAGGGAATAGAATTTCTCAGATTCTGATATTTTTCAAATTAAACAAGTGTAACTGAAGACATGGCCTTGAGGCAGGGATACAACATTGTCATGTGCCAACCAGACTGTCCTCCATCAAAGGTTCAGATCTGCTCCCCAAACTGATACACACCCTTTTGTGCTTGGAAACTCCCAACTTTGATCCCTTCTTCCAGTTTATGCCACAGGCAGGTTCCAATTTCCCTCCTGTCTTCACATTTTAAACCATCTCAGACGGAATGTCAGCAAGTTCTGATCCCCCCTCCTGCACCTGGGCAGAGTGCAGGCCAAAAAAGGCAGGGGAAAAATGCCAAGAGGGAAAAGGAGTGTTCTTGGATTGCCTTCTTATTTCTTTCCTTTTCCCTGGGATAAGAAAATAGATGCTGGTGGAAAAAAAGTTGAGAAAAATAATACTGTCTAGGAATACTACTTACCCCTGCATTATTTCACCATAACCTCAGCAATTCTTGAAGATCAGTAAGTCAAACGCAGATGTTAAAAACACTGAAAGCCTCCCATTTGTGGGCTGAAGACTGATGCACTATTGAGAGAGTTGTTTCTTCACCCCTAGGCATTTCTTCACCTCTAGGTATGAGACTGGTGTGGCAGTTTTCATGGAAGACTTATGTTTAAGCTGAACCATTCTCCATCCATTCTCCTCCATATTACCATGCTCTTTTCTTTTCTTTTTAATTTACATGCCACATGCACATTTATTATTACAGTATTATTATTTTAAGTGCTGTAAGAGGATGCAATACTGTAAGAGGATGCAATACTGCTCTAAGAAATTGTTCTCTCTTTTTTAAAAGGGTTATTTTCAGTAGCTTTATATGCTTTACACATAGTAAAATATAAGGGAACTGTTTCGTACCATGGGAGTCTCTGGTGTAGTGGTTTGAGAGTTGAACTATGACTTTTAAGACCATGGTTTGAATCCTGACTCAGCCATAGAAACCCACTGGGTGACATTGGGATCGAGATCGTGTTTGCCCTATTCAGTTATAGTTGGCACCATAGAACTCTGAGAGAAGTACACTGTCATGTGATGTTCTTGGCAAGATTTGTTCAGAGGTGATGTCCCATTTTCTTCCTTTGAGGCTGAGAGGTTGTGATTAACCAAAAGTCACCAGGCAATATTCACCGCAAAGCAGGGATTCAAACCCAGGTCTCCCATGCCCAACGTTCAGAACACTACACTATCGGGGTTCTCATTGACTGATGAGTAATAATTTTCAATTGGACAAACAATTATCAAGCAGAATGTATACAATTTAGTTATGAATTAAAATGGGTGCTTAGAAGTTCACTTTTAAGAGAGAATAATGATCACAAGTCTTCTCCTGGCCCCATGGATTTATTAAAACTTGTAAATTAGCTTATCACAGATAGCAAGATACATATGTTTTTAAGAAGAACAATTATCTATCTACCATTCTGTATATGATCAGTAAAAATAATATTATTTATTTAATGGTTTTTGATAATATACAGCTTGCAACATGGCGTAGTGGTTTGAGCATCAGATTATGACTCTGGAGACCTGGGTTTGAATCCCTGCTTGGCCATGAATGCCCCCTGCTGACTCTCAGATTCAGAGGAAGGCAATGGCAAACTTCCTCTGACCAGATCTTGCCAAGAAAACTCCAGGATAGGGTGGCCTTAGGGTTGCCATAAGTAGGGAATGACTTCACTGCAAGTGCACAGCATGATTCTTGTTGAATGGAAGCAAACCTTGAGTTACCATTGCTTTACAAAAGTTATAATGTAATTGAGTACATATATGTAAAATCCTTGCAAAACAAAGAAGAGCTGTAACAAGAGAAAACATCACAGGGAGCTTTGGTAACATTGAAACAGTGTACTAGTTTCCATTTCCTTTTTAATCTTGGCCTCTTTGCCACTGTCCAACTTTGTTTTGATATTCTGACAATCAGAAGCTAAAACATGTTTAGTCACCCCTAATTTTGACTGGAGCCATAGCAACCATGACAAACACACTAAGCTATTAACAGAGAAGATAAGGATGTGTATCCTGTTTAACAGCTTGGAACTTTTTGACCCCAATGTAGCTGCCATCTTTTATCTCTTTTGGTTTCTTTCATTGCCACAAAATAGTTTATTTGTAGTTCCTCTTTTCCCTGAGAAGAGAAGTGAGGGGAGAAACCACATTGCTTTATCTGTTCTAACAATTTTTCCTCTCTGGTTAATTTACATACTGCTTAGGCTGAAAACTCAATTTAGAGGAACACATAACACACTTCCAATTTTTCTTTTAGCTTACTAAATATATAATATAAATTAGATACAATAGTTTTTAAAATCTTTTGTTCTCCTTAAGTGCAGGAAATTGGAGAACAAGTTGTATAAATTTTACTTGTCAATTCTGCTGTTTGAAATGAATAACTTTTCCTTTTCTTTCTTTCTTTCTTTCTTTCTTTCTTTCTTTCTTTCCCCCTTTCCAGCTAAATCTTATTGGGAGTAAACATGTATTTAAGCAAATCTAATTCTTGACCTAATACTTTAGAACTGATATTTGATATATAAAATTGCAGTATAAAGGGTAAAGGGTTATAAGAGAGGAATAAATGTAAATAATCAAGGGTGGTGAAAGTCAGTTTTATTGTGAGAAGAGAGATGTTAGAGGGTATGGCTGTTAGATTTGCAAGATTGGAAAGATGTGTAGAAGAGGAAGAGTCAGTGGAGGAGGAGTGTAAGAGAAACAGAGGATGAAGGTTAAGTATGTGGAGAAGGTAAGAGTATGTAGGTAGAAGAGAGAGAGAGAGTGGATTATGAGGTATGGGCGTGAGAAGAGCTTAGAAAGTTATTAGGAGCGGGTAGCTAACTTCAAGACAGGATAAGGAGTGGAATGGGTGCACGCATGTGCATGTAGGGATGGGATAGGATTAGTTAAAGTGATGTTAATTAGACAGTCAAAAGTCTCCTGCTTTGGCCTCATGCAGGCATACAAAGAGTGAATAGTAGTGTCTATTATAAGCTACTGGAGACGTCATCAATGGCAGGTGCTGCTATCCATTGAGCAGATATGAGTTTGTGGTGCTTAAATTGTGGCCCAGGGCTTCTGCCACTGTTTTGTCTGAAGCTGTCCATTAATATTGCCAAGTCCCTTTTCTCTCCTCAGCAGAAGTCATGATCAGAAGGTGATCATCCATCTAGCAAGTCTTCTAAAATTGCTAGTGGTGTTGTGGAGTAAGTTACTGGTTATTCAATCCAAATGGCACCTGCAGCATTCATATAATCTACCTGTAGGCATTCTGATTTTTCTTTTCTGTTCTGGGAGCAAAATGCATATAGAACTCAATTTTCTAACAGTTATTGCACTTCAATTTGGAAGACAGATTTCCACACATGGCTTTATGGGCTCACAAAGTCTTTTGCCTTCTTCATTTTTCTGCATGCATCAGAGTACACTGCTTATCTGTGTGACTGTGATATTATTATTATTATTATTATTATTATTATTATTATTATTATTATTTTGATCTATGGAGTTTATTACACAGGAGGAATTTCTCTTAATTTTGAATGAAAAGAAAGTGGGGCCAGAACACATTCATGTGAATTCGCTAGTTCAGCGAATTTACGTGAATTCGAATTGCGTTCAAACTGACTTCCCATTGCCCGAAATTGAATGTGGTAGTCTATCACGTAATAACGTTAAACCCCATGATTGCATTCAGATTGCATTGGATTATACTTCCAATTTCCCTTGTCTGATAAACTCCTGTGTGATTGTAACTGCATGACTATGATTTTTATTTTTAGATTTAAAAACAAAAAAAAAAAACCCTGTATTATCTTAAGGAATAATTTCATTCTTCTTAGTTATTTAGTTCCTAAGTTAAGAATTGATTTACTCAAACAAAATGAAAAACACAGCAAAACTGAAAGCACAAAAAGTACTTTTTGGAATACAGGTTGTTTTACTACTTGATTTTGCTCTCAAAAAGTAACAAGTTGGCCCTGTTTATTATTTTAAAAATAACTCATTACACTGCATGTTGCTAAACACTCAATTTTAGCAAATTTGGCAATTTTAGCAATTAATTTTAAATTAGTTGTATTTTAAATACACACAGTAAAACAGAAAAAGAGCCTCAAATCTCTGCAAACCCCAATATTTTAGGAGTGATTAATAAATGTTACTTGGTATGGCAAAATAATGGCATTTCCAGTCAATGCTTTGTAAAAGTAACAATATTGGTAACATCAGTGGTGAAAAAGTAACATGTTTCAGGCAAAACTATTATTTGCAATTCTTTCCTTCCGAACTCTGAGTATATAGTAAGTTTGTATGTACAGGACTGTCTGCCCTTTCTTCAAAACACTTTCTAGTTCAGTGTTATCATCCTTTCTCTGCTTAAAAGTCCTTAGGTGATTGCATTAAGTATCTAAACAAAACAAAACACCACACTGTATTTCAATAATCTTTTACTAGAGTAGTTTAGGTCTACAAATTCTGTGACAACTAAATTTGACTGGACTCTTGTGACATACCAGCAGGGTGGATAGGAGGTTTTAAAGAACAGTCAAGCCTAGCATTCTGGCCTTACAAGTGGAACATAAACAAATCTTTGGTCTTGCTTCATATTCACAAGGCAGAAGAAATTTTAATAGCCCCCCCCTTTTTTTTTCCGCCCTGGCACTTTACTATCCCACTGTGCTGTTCTCTTCTACTTCACAGGGACCTGCATCAAACCAACTGGAAAAAATACAGCTTGAGGTGTGGTGTTGTGGGGAGTGAGAAGAAAGGACATTGTAAAAACAGTACAAGAACTTCAAGGCAAGATTTTTGTACAAAGTGTTGCTTACTGAAGGCAGGAATAATGTTTATGGGAAAAGATATTGCAATAGAAAAAAGGTGATTGTTTAAACATGTGTGGCTCAATCCAGAGAGATAAAGAGTACTCTAGAACTATTTAACCCAACAGGACATTCATTAGGGATGCCTAGCTGTGTGAATTATCCTTCTAAACAGATTGTCAGATTTGTGCAACATTACAACCCATTTCTGCTTTGATTTGCAGTATACTCTTAATCAAAATGCATATTAATCCATGGTTTGGTTCACATTTTCCCCCGATAGTGCACACTGCTATGCACACTTTAGAACTCTTTGCATTCCGAACACCTCAAGATTAAGTGTGGCTGTTCCAGTGTTTCTACATGTGTGCATATGAATGAATAAATGAGTCTTTATTTATATACCGTTGTTCCTTCGATCACGGCGGTTTACAGAATAATAAAATACAAGTTACATTAGCAAAAGTCCCTCATATTAAACAGTACAATACATCAATTAAAATGCATCATTCAATCATTAAAACCAGTTAAAAAACAATCAGACAATTCAATCAATACAATACACACAATACACAGGAGAAAAATAGTGATTAGGACATGTGGGGGAAAGCTTGGCGGAAGAGGTAAGTCTTGAGATTTTTCTTAAAAGACTCGAGGGAGGGGGCCGGGCCGAGCTCGTCAGGGAGAGAGTTCCAAGTCCGCGGGGCCGAAACAGAAAAAGCCCTATGCGCAGACGCTGTATATTTCACCTTAGGAACTCTCAAAAGTTGTCTCCCACCCGACCTGAGAGTGTGGGGCGGATTATATGGGGAGAGGCGGTCCTCCAAGTACTCTGGGCCCAAGCCATTTAGGGCTTTATAAAAATATTTATAAATTTTAAATGTGTGCACATTTTAAAATTTATACCTGTGGGTCCAAAATCACAGTTACTCATCACCACACACAATCACTTATAGATAGCCTTCTTTGATTAAAGCTTTATTTTAAAATCTGATGTTGTGAAAAAGTGTAGTCTTGCAACTTGTATGATATATAGTTGCATACCTTCAAGTTGTTTCCAACTTATGGAGACCCTAAGGCAAATCACCCTGTCACAAAATGCCCTGCTCAGGTTCTGCACACTCAGAATAGTAGCCTCCTTAAACCACTACACAATGCTGGCTGTCTTGTATGATTTGTTGTTGTTATTGTTGTTGTTGCTGCTGCTGCTGTTGTACATCTCCAAGTTATTTCTAACTTATGGCGACCCTAAGGTGAACCTATCATGGAGTTTGCTTGGCAAGATTTGTTCAGAAGAGATTTGCCATTGCCTCTCCCTGAGGCTGAAAGCATGTGACTTGCCCAAGATTACCCAGTGGCTTTCCATGCCCAAATCTGAAATCAAACCCTGATCCCTAGGCTTGTAGACCAATGCTCAAGCTGCTATGCCACACTGGCTCTCCAGTATATGATACACACAATAGCATACACCATAGGGTAATTGATCTACAAGTAGATAAATTACCATAGTGCTCTTTTCCATAAATCATTCTTGATTAAGAATATGGATATAGCTCATGGAATACCCTGCATGGAACATCACAACCTTATAGCTAGTCACAGGCTGTGCGTACTGAATGTCCCAGCATTCAGTATGTTTCTGCATCCTTCACGTTAGGTACTCTAAAGCTTAAGAAGGGTAATTGGCAAAATAGACATTGTAAATGATCACATCCTGATCTTTCTTCATGGCCAGTTGAAAGAATACAGCTCCAGGCAACAATGTCCAAGCAGCAATCCCATGCAGATGAACTGAGGACAATGAAGGAGAAAGAAGGAGCAAACCCAATGTTTGTTCTGAAAATGGAGGGAGATGACAGCTTCCACTGAATTCCATCTTCTGCACTTGATCTATGCCTCCAGGTGTGCCAATCACAAAGGTAAGTACAGCTGCAAGCACTATTTGATTGAAGGTAATTATTCAACAAAATGTTGGCATGTAAGGTAGTAAAGGTGAGTTTCCAAAGCATAGAAACTTCCAAAGTTGATCCAAGATCTGAAGCACAGCCTGTGACTAGCTATAAGGTTGTATTTCTTTTGAAGCCAACAGACTTTACTCCATGTATATAATGTGGAGTGATGGTTGCCCCTACAGCCCCTACTTTGAACAAAGCAACTTGTAATTGCTTGTGACATGGTGTATTAATTTATACATAGTTCAAGGAAATTTGCTTTTGAAATGGACATTTTGGCCATACAAAAGCCAGCTGCGCCAGGTGATGTATCAAATTTTTCCATCCTGGCTTCAGACTGATGGCCAGTCATTAAGCAGAATGTAGGAGCGAAAACAACACTCTTATTGCAGTCAAATGATCATACTTTAATGGCACACGAACAGAATCTTGTCCCAGTTCTTGCAGATATATGATGTGGGGTTCTTGGCATTTAAAATTCAAAAGGAATTATTCCAAGCTTTGGAAACTTACCTTATACTATATCAGACCATTTCTCCTAACACAACCCTGCCCATACTGACCCAGAATTTCAGACAGGAGTCTTTTACAGTCCTGTCTCAAGAGATCAGGGTGATTTGAAGTTTCAGTGCTGGGAGACTGCTGACGACTAGTTTCTAACTACTTGAATATTAAATTATAAAAGGAAAGTGTGTTTTAAGATAATTTCTCATTATTTTTCCATACCTTACAAAATCCAACCTTGGAGACTTTCATGAAAAAAAAACCAAGATCTGAAAGAACATAGGCAGGTACTTTATACAGAACCAGATCATTCAGCTTAGTTTTGTCTACACTGACTGGCAGGCGCTTCTCTTTCACATGCCTACTGAGGATGGCATGGAATGAATCCTTTGTGAGCAAAGCAACTACAGCCAATTACAGATACAAAAGTATCTCTTGTCATCAGTGGAATACATTTTTAGATTAGTTGGCATTTAATGAAGTGATCTACAGCCCACAAAAGATTGTACAAATTTAAAAAAGGAATGTAATTAAAGCATTATTAACCTCTTTGTTGTTGCAGTTGCAGAGCTGTTATTAGTCACTTAGAGCAAATCAAGCTTGAACTCTCCCTAGATGCTGAAATGACCAAGCTGAGGCTTTTGTACTTTAGATATCTGAGTAGATAACATAACTCATTAGAAAATTAATAGAGTGGGAGGCAGTATGAAAAGAAGCTAGTGTGCTGTTGTGATATGAATATTAGACTATAACTCTGGAGACCAGGGTTCAAATCCCTGCATGGCCATGGAAACCTACTGAGTGACCTTGAGTGAATCACATTCTCTCAGCTTCAGTTGAAGGCAAAGGCAAACCCTGTCTGAACAAAGGTTGGCCTTTGGGTCACCATAAGAAAGAAATTATTTTAAGCCCTCACACGCACACACAAAGTGGGAAAAGAGAGAGACTGCATTTCAGGTGGATTGGATAGGCTATAATATTGGCAGAGTCCAAACTTGGTCCTTTGCTTAGCCCACATAGGTACATAAGGCTAGTTGTTTTGTTGCTGTACTGTTTTATAGCATGTATGTTGTGGGTGTTGTTGTTAACTGCTCTTGAGTTGATCTCAATTCATGGCACGCCCATGGATGAAACCTTTCCAAGAATCCCTGTCCTCCACTGCTCTGCTCACATCCTGCAAATCCATGCCCATGGCTTCCTTGATGGAATCCATCCATCTAGCAAGTAGTCTTCCTCTCTACATCCCTCCACCCTTCTTAGCATTATTGTTTTTCCCAATGAGTTGTGCCATGATGTGGCTAAAGTACAACAGCCTCAATTTTATCATCTTGGCTTTCAGGGAAATTCCCAGTTTGATCTGTCAAGGACCCATTTATTTGTCTTTTGGGCTGTCCTTAGCACATTCTCCAGCACCACATCTCGAAAGAAATGATTTTCTTCCTATTCACTTTCTTAATTGTCCAGCTCTGACATCCATACAAGATAACAGGAAATACAATGGCCTGTACAATTTTAACTTTCATTCTCAATTGTATATCTCTTCAGGATCTTGTCTAATTCTTCCACAGCTGCTATTCTCCATTCTTAATCTTCTGATGTCTTCACTGCAGGCCCCATTCTGATCATTGTTTGATCCGAGGTATGAGAACTCTTTTTACTATTTCTATTTCCTCATTGTCTAGGTTGATTCTCTGTGGTCATTATTTTTGTTTTCTTTATGTTCAAAGGTAAGCCTGTTTTTGTACTTTCTTTCTTGATCTTCCTTAGTAGTTGCTCTAGATCAGTGAGCTTTTCTTTTAGTAGTACTGTGTCATTTGATTGCTGATATTCCTTACTCCTATCTTCACTCCTCCCACATCTGAGTCTAAACCTTATCTTCTTATGATGTTTTCTGCATGTAAGTGGAACAAATAGGGTGAAAGGATGCTACCTTGTCTGAGTCCTTTGCCAATTGGGAATCATTCTGTTTCTCCGTGTTCTGTTCTGACAGTATCCTCCTGTCCTGAGTACAAATTCCTCATCAGGACCATAAGATGTCCTGGCATTCCCAGGCTTTTAAGAGCATTCCCTAGCCTTTCATAATCTATTCAGTCAAAAGCTTTGCTATAGTCTATAAAGCATATGCTGATTTTATTTGGAATTCTTTGGAGTGTTCTATTAGCCATTATATATTTGCAATGTAGTCCCTAGTGCCTCTTTCTTTCCTGAACCCCATTTGGACCTCTCTCCATGTATGGCTGGAGTCTATGATGTTTATCACACTATACTCTTATAGTGCTACTATTCCACTTTGACTTCTCTAGCTGCCTCCTGTTGCATTCTGGTATTTGCAGTTTTAAGGAGGGGTATTTAGAATTCTCAGGCAGAGAATTCTAAATACCCCTCCTTAAAACTGCCAATACCAGAATGCAACAGGAGGCAGCTAGAGAAGTCAAAGTGGAATAGGAGCACTATAAGAGTATAGTGTGATAAACATCTATGTTACAGAATTTTGATCAGAATTTTGCTTGCATGGTAGATTAGTGATATGGTTCTATAGTTGCTGCAGTCTTTTGCATCTCCTTTTGGGGGGATGTATATTGATCATTTCCAATCTATTTGCCACTGTTTTGTTTTCCATATCTGTTGATATATGCTTGTTAGCATATTCTGTCAGTATAGAGTGAAGCTGTTCAATTGGATTTATTTTTCCCCATGTCTCTTATTGCAGTTTCCACCTCACATTTTAGAATTTGGGACTCATTTTCCTATGGGTCTTTGTTCCATGGGTCCTTCATTTTGTCAACCCTTTTATATAACTTTTATGTGTGTTGTATCTAGCATCTTTTTATTCCTTCCAGGTCTTGAATTATGTTATTTTTATTGTGATAATGTATATATAGTCTTTTAATGAATGTTAATGTTTTTAACATTTTCATAATCATAAATTATTTAATTGCATTTTCAATCACTTTTATATTTATAGTTTTATTTAAGTTTTTATATAGTTTTTAATCCATAATACTTTTAATTATGTTGTACGATGCCTTGAGTTTCGTTATTTGGATAAAAGTGGATATAAATGACAACAACAACACTAGTTTTCATGGAAGTTTAGGCACACAGTCAATTCCATTCAGAATATATTCTTTTTATAATTTCATCTGAAAGACAGGGAGAGAAAGAGAGAAAGAGTATACCTGCAAGGGAAAATAATGCTTTCCAATTATGAATGAAGAAAGAAGGCAAACTGAATGTGGAGGCCCATCCACTGCCATCATTTCTTGTGTTTCCTTTATTGCTGTAACATAGATAAGAGAATGAAAGAAAATTCCTGATCCTGTGTGACAGTATGTATTTTTGCCAGATGAAGACGAATTTATTAGTGATAATGAGAATCTATAAGAATATCATATCTCAGCTCAGGTTGACAGTGGCCACTGTAAACAATTGGAGAACACTGATAGCATATTAACTGACCTGCATTCTCCACAAACATCCTCAAAATACCTTAGAAAAACAACCCATTTCCTGTTTGGGTACGTAATAGATGAAACCAAATATTCAAGAACTAGAGCCAAAATCTACAGCAACTATTGCTTCTCTGTGTGTCTGTCTCCCTTTCCCTCTGATTAAATATTAAATATAAGGAGCTTATTGCACAGCTTTAAAAATCAAGAGAACCATTGCTTCTCTCTGTGTCTGTCTCTTTTCCTCTGATTAAATATTAATTATAAGGAGCTTATTGCACAGCTTTAAAAATTGACTTACCGCTCCCAAATTGAATTCTAATTCGGGATACATCTGTATGCTATTGCATGGATTTTTGCCACCAATGCTGCCAGGCAGGTGCAGCCATGAATCTGAGTTCAGCCTGCCAATTTGCAAAGCCCAGAAGCTCCCAGCTTTGCAAACCGGCCAACTGAACTTGAATTCTATCTGGAAGTTACATGGGCTGCACCCACCTGATGGCGTCAGTGGCAAAAATCCATGCAATAGGATCCAGATGCAGCCCAAATTAGAATTCAATTAGCATGTAAGTTGATTTTTAAAGCTGTAAGATAAGCCTCCAAGTTGAAATTCACATTGTATTGTACCATTCTGTGTGTGTGTGTACGTCATTGCTGTTCCTGTTGTTTGATGCTAGACTATCTTGAAAGTCCTTTTGGGGGGCGTTCACACTAGGAAATAATCTTGTGTGGAAACCGGGTTATTTCCATGGTGTTTATATTGTCCCCAACTGCACTCGGTGCAGTTTGGGGGGGGGAGCCAAAAACCCCACTTGATCTGGTGCATTTTGCACCTGGTCACCTACCACATCCTTTTGATGATGCCACAGTGATCCAGTTCGATAGTGAGATCACATGGGATTTTTTTGAAAATGGAGGTACCTCCATTTTCAAAATAATCTGGCACCTCTTTCTCCTTCACATCTCTCCTCCTCCTCTTCCACCTCTCCCTCCCTCCTCTTACTCCTCTTCTTCTCCCCCCACACCTGCTGGCATAAAGAAGGTTATAAATTACTTTATATCAAACATTACAAGTGGATAAGGTATACTGTGTTGCTGTTGTTGTTGCTGCTGCTGCTGCTGCTGTTAAGTTTTCATCTCTATCCCTCCATTCCCTCAAAAATGAGACTCATGGCAACTAATGATATATTTTTAAAACAATACAGATTAAAACTACAGTGGGCCCTTGGTATCCACTGGGGTTTGGTTCCAGGACTCACTGTGGATACCAAAATCTGTGGATGTTCATGTCCCATTAAATACAATAGTATAGTGAAATGGTGTCCCTTATATAAAATGGCAAAATCAAGGCTTGCTTTTAAGCATTTATACATTTTTTTTAAATATTTTCAAGCCGTGGATGCTTGAATCTATGGATAAAGAACCCATGGATACAGAGAAAGCTTCAACAAAGATATAAATATAAAAAATAAAAATCAATATAATAATTGAGAAAATTAAAAACATTAAACATTAAAACATTAAAGTTCATTAAAAGACAATGTACAAACATGAAAAACAGCATGGCACAGCATTAAAAGCTCACCTCAGTTAATTTCTAAAAGCCCAATGGCATAAAAATGTTTTAACTTTCTGTTGGAAGGAGGGGAAATTCTGGTCTCCATTAGGAGGGAGTTTCAAAGTCTGAATGCAGCCACCAAGAAGGCCCTGTGTCTTCTTCCCACCAAATGAGCCTAAGAATGTGGTGGGGCATAGAAAAGGGCTCTCTAATGGACATATGATCCTTCAGATAGCCTGGACCTAATCCATTGTAGATTTCCTTAACTCCATAGTGCTCTGTTCATTGCTCAAACACATGTTGTTACCTGCTTTGATCCCCAAAAAGGAAGAGGTGGGATATAAATAAATATTTTATTTATTATTATTATTTATGACAAAAAATATTTTAACTGCAAAATCTTGAATGAGAATGGGGGAAACATAATGATTACAACTGAGGTGGGTGAATTTAAAAAAATGTATATTATCAATAAAATGCATAAATATACAGTATCTCTTTTTTTAAAAAAAGTGCTTACAACTGCTTCACTGAAATTAGCCTTGTATATTTATACATTTAATACAGTATTCCCCAACTTTTCTTTCTTAAGGTGGCTGGACTCCAACTCCCACTATCCCAAACTACCATCACAATGGTTCGTGTTGATTGGAGCTTTAGTCCAGCAACCATCTAGATTGTGAAATGCTATACTTTCTTATGATTTTCAAGCTGTTTTAAAATTGTGAACAACATGGCTAATGAGCTGATATTTATCAGATCCAAGAAGGCACAAAATAGTCTACTGTGCCAGACAGCATTGTGTTTCTGCTTTGGAAATTCAGTGTCACTTCATTCATATCAATCGCTTGGGAGACAGACAGTGAGACTAAGTTTCCTGCCAATTCAGCTGCTTTCTCATAGTGTTCCTACTCTGACCCACAGAAGCTGGCACTAAGTGAGCCAACTGGCCCAAATTCTCTTTGCACTCCAGTGCACTTAACAGTTGCATGAATCAGAACTTCTACTAGTCCAGTTTGGTCCTTTGCAGGTCAGGGCAAGAACACTCAGAACAACAATAAGTTTGGAAACTATCAGATCAAAATAATCAGAGGACAAAATAAATGGGAACATTGTTTCCATAGTACTGTACATCTCAACCATACAGATTTGCTAGCCTTATCTGTGCATTTTTCATGTTGTATTAAAGTATGCTTATATAACAGCCTCCTTCTACATTTTTGCCCCCTTGATGAAATGGGGGCAGGGGTGGGGGCAACAGACGTGGCCTTGCTCTCCTCTTACTCCCACAATTCTTAACTGTAGGAGGGTTAACACCCAAATAGTGCTGTTAGGCCTGGCTGATGCAAAATCCACTGGATTATGAAACTGCTCCTATAATGATAATAATGGCCCAAGGGTGTAGCTAAAGAGGAAAGGCAAAATGAAGACATTGCCCCTCCCATAACAATTCTGCTCTCCAGAAAGAATTTTTTCTTCATTCCCCAGATATCTAGCATTGCAGAGAAATATGAATAATAATAAATATCTAGAACTCTTACTTTTACCATGTCCCTTTGATAATTTTGCCTGTCTCTTTTCTTTGGATGTCTAAACTGTATTTCTGAATTCTCAGCTGGAAAGTTAGTACAATGCTAGAAATTTGGTACAGAAAGAAAATTTCATAAAGGGGAAGGAAATGCCCCCCTCCATAGGTATACTCCTGCAATGTTCTGTTACAGTATCCAGGAGCCAGTCTCTGAAGCATGCCATAGGAAACAGGCAGAGGAAAGTGTTTCAACTGAGAAAGTTTTTCATATTGTTCTCTTTCCAGGATCTTGTGCTCACCTCAAATGACCTTGAAGAAACTCTCCAGGATGTTAACAAATACCTGGTTTCTGCAAAAGGTTTTGCTTGTCTTTTCGATGCCAGTCTTACTGTACCACTTGTCTGTAATAATGTGGTTATCACACAAGCTGTCCAAGACTACTGCCATGGTCCCAAAGGCAATATGTCTAGAAAGTTTCTGTATGTCTTGGAGATTACAAAAGAAATAGAATGAAGTTGAAGAAGAAATGTTTTGGCAGCTGACTCATGAGGTTTATATTTTATCAGTCCTGCCAACACTATGTTCAGTGTGTGGGACGCTGATGTAGTACATAGCTGTGTGTACTGGTAATGGCATTGGTTCACTAAAATAGCCTGAAGTATATTAGGCTCATGTAACAGGATTAAGATTTTTCTCCTACCTGGCATAACAAATACAGGGAGTTTTTTCAACTACTGTAAATTGTCTTTTAAAAGCATCTATTTGCCCTAGGATTCTAGATGCCATGTAAGTGAATCACATATGCCAGTCAGATTAAATTCTTCCTTCCCTCCTACCCTGCCAAACACAGAAAAGGAAATCACTACCTGGGCTTGGATGAGAAATGCCAGGGCGTCTGCAGAAGCAGAAAACACCTTTTAGCCTGGAATGTGCTCCTCATGAAAATTGTTAATAGGGGCAAGAAAGCGGAAGAGAGATGTTTGTACATCAAATATACATTCCAGCCATTCTGAAAAGTTTTGAGGTTTCGGTGTGTTTTTTTTTTTAAAAATCAACCCGGAGATCTCTTAGCTTATCCTGTTTTGGTCTTATTCCTTCTATTTCCCCTGCATTTGTCAATATTATTGAAAAACATAGGGCTTCATTTATCTCTGTTCATTGGCTTCACTCTGCATCACCTGCAACAATACTTAGTATTTATGCAGAATTCAAAGGGCTTCACATGCTTTTATCTTAAAGTTTACAGAAGCCCTGAAAGGAGGTCAGTGTTATTGCCATGTTACAAAGGATGGAGACAAGCAGGTTTCTGAGAATAATGGACTTAGAGTATGGTGAGTCTCTTTCTTTGGAGATCTTTAAACAGAGGCTGGATGGCCATCTGTTGGGACTGCTTTGATTATGTATTTCTGCATAGCCCCTGTGATCTCTTCCAGTTCTATGATTGTATGAGAATGATGGTAGATCAAACTAGAGCAGATCAAATTGGGCAGATCAAATAGTATAGAAGTATTTTTTTTTTCAGGTGACCATCTGGTTTGGGACCTGAGTCTGATTGAATCAACATGAAGCAACTATGTGTTGACTCAATAATTGATTCAATGGTTCTACTATTGTTAGGACTAACCAACAGCATTCTAGCCTTGGTGTCTACCTTGTCTTAGATTGTGCAACTACATGAGTCACTGACAGACAGATGCCTGCTGGGTCATCCCCTTTTCTGTATCGGCACTCATCTTGTACAATGCTCTAACAAATGAAATCCATCTGACTGATATTGTGTGCTTTTGGTGGTCAAAACATAATTCTATAAAAGGGCTATTTCATAGAATGATAGAATCATGGAGTGGGAGGAAACCATCAGGGCCATCCAATCCAACTCCCTGCCATGCAGGAAGATGCAATGAAAGCACTCCCAACAAATGGCCATCCAGGCTCTGCTTAAAAATATCCAGAGAAGACTCCACCACACTCCAAGGTTGGATGCTCTTTATCTTATTACAGTTGTGATAGTTGTTTGGTGAATTATTGCTCTTTTATCGGGAAGCAATACGTGCAGTGAAGAGATCCCTCTTCTCTGCACGTATTGCGTCTGCAGAGTCCCGTCCAACAGAGCTGTTTAGGGTGGTGAGGGAGCTGACGCAGATGTCCCCTGCACCAAATCGTTTACTTAACCTGACGATGGCCTGCTGCGACGCGTTTAATAACTTCTTTGTAGATAAAATCACTCAGATAAGAGCCGACTTAGACGCCAATATTTTAACAGAAACCATAGACAAGGTGTTCAGCGACTCTGTCGATGAAGTTATTCTGGATCAGCTGCAATCTGTAAGTACCGATGACATGGACAAGCTCCTTGGTAGGGTGAGGAAAACAACTTGCCCTCTCGACCCTTGCCCATCATGGCTGGCCGCCCAGGGGGGGATGCATTGAGGACGTTCCTTATGGATATCATCAATGCGTTCTTCAGGGAAAGACATATTCCATCTTGTTTGAAGGAAGCGGCTGTTAGGCCGCTTCTGAAAAAACCTTCCCTTGACCCCCTGGATATGAATAATTACAGGCCAGTCTCTTTACTACCATTCTTGAGCAAGGTAATTGAGAGGGCGGTTGCTTTTCAACTCCAAGCTGTCTTGGATGAAACTGATTATCTAGACCCATTTCAAACTGGCTTCAGGGCAGGCTTTGGGGTTGAGACTGCCATGGTTGCCTTGACCGACAATCTGCGTCTGAGCATCGACAGGGGCAGTATGACCCTGTTGGTGCTCCTAGACCTCTCAGCGGCTTTCAGTTACCTTGTCTAGCCCATTGGTCTAGAGGGATCTCAATGCAGGCAGAAGCCATTCACCTTCTTGGCCATGTAAAGACTCAGAACAAAGGGCAGCAAATGACAGAAAATAAAATTTTAACTCCCATTAGCAACAGAAATGTAATTTCCCTTGAGATCTAGGCTGCCCCTGTCCTGTGCAAAGCTGACTGCCCATTTCATAATCAGAGAACATTGAATTTCCCAAGAAGGCTCTGTACTTTTACCTATGGAAAAATATTTAGGTGCTATATGGATAAGATTTGCCGATTGTAGCCCAAATGAAACAGTTTTACCTTTGCTGAATGCCATACTACACTACTGCTGAAGGCCCAACTCTCTGGTGTGCAAAGATTTCAAACAGAAATTTTATCTGGCCCCAGCATCCTTATTTTAGACTGAATGAAGTATCATTCAGTTCAAAGCTGCAACACCATTCCTGTGCTATGTGAGCACTGACACCTTTTTGGCAGTGAGAATCAACCGCATTCACAGGATTTGGTTTAAATTCAGATGTTGTTTAAATTCATTGAAATGAAGAGCTGAAACTGAGAAATTGCTTGTGAATTATTGCACATAATAAATACCTCTCCCCTCCCCAGAAAGAAAGAAAAAACAGCTAGAAATGGTAAACTGAGAGTCTTCTGATTGGTTAGAAGGGCCAAATAAATCTGGACTACTACATTCCAGAGGTTTCCCAGAGATTTTTTCCTTGGTACCTCTGTGGCTCATCTTATTACATACCCTTCTTCTCTGGGCGTGTTGTTTTCATTACTTGCAACATAATTAAGACTGTTCATTATTATGTAAAGAAAAACTATGGAGAACATGATGTACAAAATAATATTTGAGACCAAGGCAACCAAAAGTACACACAGCTACTGCCACTGCCACTAGATTTAAAATTTAAAATTTGTGAATTATAGGTTCAACTGTATTGGGAGGAAAATGGCTCAGTAATACTTCACACCCTCACACATTCAGGCTTTCCCTAACAGCACATCAAGGGAAAGGCTTGCTTGCATGCAAGTGTTCAGTCTGTGGGTCTCAGAGGCCCATGTGTGCAGATGCCAAAAGAGAATGACATTGAGCAGTTCCTCCTCCCTATAACTATCTTTAGCGGGAAGTGTGAATGTTTACAGATTAACTAAAGGCTAATCACTGAACTTCCTAGCTGAAGAAGAAAACAGTTTGGTCACATTTTGCCATCCTTTTGGGGGGCCAGAGGGGAGATGTAAAAACATTTGAATTGGCCTGAAATAAAAGCACATGCTTCACACGATTGTAACCAACCCCAGAAGGAGTGGGGGGGGGGGACTCAGTCCTCTTGGCTTTGAACATTTTGAACAGGAAGCCATTTAGCATTGGAATGCATGCTTAGCCGGTCCAAGAAACACCCGTTCTTATTACTTCTGGGGTATTGAAAAAGGTTGAGGTGAAAAAGCATAATTTATAAGCAGACCCTCTTTTCCTGTTTTGTTTTGATTTTCCCTCCTCCTCCTCTGCCAAGTCTGTTTTTGAAATGTTGCATTAGGAAACCCATTTCCTCTCCTTTTAATACTCAGCTTTCATTTTGTTGGTTCAGCTGCACCTTCACTTCAGGTGATAGATGGCTCTTGCTCTTATCGGCTTAAATTCCAAAAACAAGGGGAGATGCATGTTATGATTTCATGGTTTCTGATGTTAAAGAGGAATCTGGGTGGAATTAAGACTATTGTGGGATTGATATCAAGATACTCTTCCTTTCACAGAATATTTTAGAAGGAAAACCCAGAAATCATGAAGAGAAAAGTTACTTAAGGGCAGTTCCATACTGTAAAGCACCCTCATTTATGAGCACAATAATTACTTTTGCTTCACCCCAGTCAATTTAAAGAAAATTTGCACTGTATTAATTTATCTTTCACCTGTCAGCTTCCAAAGTCCTCTCAGATGCTCTACAATCGGCCACATTCAAACTGATCAAACATGTTGTCAGCATTGCCATTTCACAGAGAGGAACCTGAGGCCGAAAGGCTGTGTGACTTGGCAGTGGTGAGAGCCAATACTAGAACAACAAAAAAAGAGCTTTTAGATCCTATTTCAACCCGTTGTACCCTAAACACTGAAAAAAGAAATATGATTAATTACTGGTAAATATGATTAATTGTGGTCCAGCCATCTCAATTAAATTATGAAGTTTTGAAGAGCTTTTGAGCTCTCAATTCTATGAGCACCATATCTTCCAAATATAAATTATGGATGCAGCTCTTTTTTAATGCTCTCAAGTACTGTATACATGTCTTTAACTCTGAGAAACATTCATTTAAAAATACTTTAAAATTGAAGGAACCAAGTGTTCAACCATTTTGAAAACAATGCTTTTGGAAAGGGAATGCAGACATGTTTTCATTGTAAAGATGCTGAGGCAGGGAGCAGGGCAATCTGTTCACTTCTGTTCTTTCTGTGCTGCTACTTCAAGGTTATTTGTAATGCACCATCTTCCAGAATTAGTCACATTACCAATCCAAGCCAGTTTGGGATTACAGAGTAAACGGGATGAGATCACAGTGTTATGCAGCCAAATAGATTTTGCTGCATGATGCTGTTACTGAGCCCAAATAAAGATGATTGAAAATGACAGCAATGCTGTCTAGACCAGCCATATGCATAGGTGCAATGGATAAGATGAAGTGGAAGTGTTATGTAGCCAATTATGTGTTCTCTTTAGTGACATCACTGAGCATGAATGAATTCCTTTCAGAAAAAGGGTAATGGTGCTTCAGGAAGCCATTTTGGATCCCACTTTAAAAGAAAGGTGGGATGTAATAACAATAAATAATAATAATAATAATAATAATAATAATAATAAAATTTTATTTATATACCGCCTTTCCAAAGATCAAGGCGGTTTAACAACAAGGTTTAAAAACATTCACAATACAATAAAAACCCACAGTAAAAACAGGATAAAACACAATACATTTTCACCCCAAAAAATAAAAAATCTCAAACCAGCTTCCAATGTTATTGAGAGGGGGGGGAGTACTTCTGGGATCAGGGGTATGCCTGCTGGAACAAGTATGTCTTCAACCCCTTCTTGAATTGGTCCAGCGAGGCGGCCGAGCAGAGCTCTCCGGGGAGCGAGTTCCAGAGCTTGGGGGCCGAGATAGAAAAAGGCCCTCTGGGTGGTGGTAATATATCTAGCTTCTGGAACCCTTAACAATTGCTTCCCGGATGATCTGAGTGTGCGAGGCGGATTGTATGGAGAGAGGCGGTCCTCCAAGTACCCTGGGCCCAAGCCATTTAGGGCTTTATAGGTAATAACCAACACCTTGTATCGCGCCCGGAAGCGAATCGGCAGCCAATGGAGGTCTTTAAGGACCGGTGTTATATGACTGGTCCTGGAAGTACCAGTGATCAGTCTTGCCGCCATATTCTGCACCAATTGCAGCTTCCGAGTATGGTACAGAGACAACATTTGTGGATATTATCAAAATTATTCCCAAAGTCATCACTTAAATGTTGATTTCAGCATTGTTGGAAAATAGTTTCTTTCTTATCCATAGCAAAGAATGATTACAAAAATCAAAGAAACATAAACAGAAATGAAGCAAGGCATGTGCTCTATGACATTTCCTGTGAAGTAGAATATTCCACATTCACTCATATTTAAGTAAATGTACTCATATATACACACAAGGAAACAAAGCTAAATGGGAAATTACATTCTTGGAAAGCATTGTATAAGAGGTGAAGCATGACATAGAAGTTCTAGCTGCAGTGTTTGATGTTCCATCACATGTGTCAGTCACCATTTGATACCCATTGTGATCAAGTGATGAACATGGACAAGTGTGTTCCAGCCAGCCATTGGAAAAGAACAGAACATACTTCAGCCGAATACATTGGTAACTTAACTGCAGAACTTGTGGAATTTTGCATCTAATTTATACCCAGATAACAAACATGTTTGCTAAAGGATGTTCAAATATTTTGTGTGTATTTTTAAAATGATCATCTAGTTAGGCTAGAAAGGAAGTCTCTGCTGAGTCCTCTTCACATACCAGTTAGTTCATAAAAAGAGACAAGACACTGAATGCTTGCACTTTTAGTAGCAAAAACGAAAACTGACCTTCAAACACTGAAATGGGGGGCGGGCAAATGGGGGAGGTTTCTTCAGTATGTCAAAAACTCGGCAAAACAAATTTGAATTATGAATTTTCCCTACAAAGAGTAGTACAAGGAATGGGTCACATCATGGACAATTTCAAAGGCTAAAAGCTAACCACTGGCAATAAACATATTTCACCCGTAATGTAATGCAGGAATTATGGTAAAGCAGATGGTATTTGGGGTCTGGCTGTCAAGTAGTGCAATCAGATCCAAGCCCTGGTAGAATGCCCTTTCTATGCTACTGTCAGGGTTTGCATACACACTGGTTTTTTTGTTAACAAAAAGGGGCATTAAAATGCAGGGAGGGAAAGAAAGGACTGTTTTCTTCAAGAACTCTCAGAATGGTTTTAACTTTGATGCAGCCATTTGACCCCCCACCCCTTCAACACCTGTTTTTCTAAATATTGACGGTACTGCACTCTGAAACAGTGCAGAGTATCCAGTAAAGATCTGAGGTGAAGATCAAGGCAGGTATCAGCTGCATAGGGAGCAGGATATCTATTCTACTTGAGGATGGGAATAAAATATTGCAGCTGGTGCCAAGGATTTCTAGAAAATAGGCAAGAACAACTGAAGTGTGGTTAGGATATTAAAAACAAACTAGCTAACAAAAACTTGAGAACTACAAATACTGTCATGCCCCAATGCATTTGTTCTTTCTGCAGAAGCTCTTTAATCTGTAGAATTAAAAGGAACAATACAGGAACAGAGAAAATTGCCTTATACTAAATCTGCCCATTGGTCTATCTAGCCCAGTATTTTCTGCTCTGACTGGCAGCAGTCTTCCAAGGTTTCAGGGAGATAGCCTTCCCTAGCTCTCCATGGAGAAGAGGTCTCCCACCTGAGTGCTAACTGGGCCTGAAATTGTTTAGTTTCTGAAATCAGGCAAGACTGCTGTGTTTATGGGAGACATAGTGCTTCATAAAACACTTGAACTGTTTGATTTATAGCAAGAATGGGGACACACGTTCCTTCAGACATTGCTCACTCTAATTCTAAAGATTCCTTACCATTAACTAAGCTAGCTAGCTAGAACAGATGAGAGCTGCAGTCCAGCAAGATGTTTTCCACCCCCATTTATCGTCTATTGGAATATTATAACAGCTGGAATCCTCTATGGAAGTCAGAAATGTGTAACCTACAATTACACACTTGTGACCATTATGTATATACGATTGCTATGAAGCCCCTATTTTGCGGGCCTCATGAAAATCCCCAATCCACATTTATCAGGCAGCAGCGTCTGCAATCCTTGGGAATCTTTGGATCAGAAAGCAGCTGACTGACATACCCATCCATGTCTTGCATAATGATCTTTGCCATGTGGGGGAATTGAAAGAAGAACCCTATTTCTGCCTATTGCATATAAGATAGCTCACAGGAAAAGTAGAAATTGCAGTCAGCAGATTCCCAACTAACAAGGGAACAAGCCTCCCTAGATCACAGAAACTGATTCCCAGTAAGTGGGGATTGGGGTGGGTCAAGCCAGGATTCACTGTGTGTCACCTTAACTACAGTGCTTAGTCATATGTAAATCCCATACTGGATTCCAGCCAACATTATTATATAAGAAACTATTAAAAGTGTAAAAATACTCTGCTGAATATGCTTCAATAACTTCAGAGACTTGTTCAAGTGCTAGTGTTAACTTTCAGGTTTGTTGGGTTCATCAGGAAATGACTTAAGTGTTCTGTCTAACTTTTGTGCATATATATATATATATATATATCACCCAAAATAAAGTGTAACATGTTCAAGTGACTTCATATCAATTTGCTCATTTTACAAGGACCAAGTTGTTTATTTTTCTAGCAGTTAGTCTGATGAAATCATCCTTGGATGGGAATATGAAACCTCATGGCTTATGCATCATCCTCAGCCTTCCCATCCATAAACACTAGTCAATTGAAGTGAAATATATGTATGCTCCGCTTGTAGAAGAAGTCTCAATTCTCAGGAATATGTATATAGTGGTAACCACTGGAGTTTGGTTCCTGGACCTCCCCATGGATAATAAAATCCATGGATGCTCAAGTCCCATGAAATACAATGGCACAGTAAAATGCTGACTATTATATAAAATGATAAAAAAGCTTTGCTTTTGGGAATGTATATTTATTTTAAATATTTTCATGGCATGGATACAGAATACGTGGATATGGAAGGATAACTATATGTCATGAACAGATTTTATTTCCCAGTGAAACCTCTTTATTCTTAAAACTAGCCAAAGGTAGAATTCAGCTTGCCAATAAATTTATGGAATAATTTCCAGGATCCATTTGTCTGCAATCAGATCTACCACATATTCATCCAGGAAGACACTTTTGACTATGATTTTACATTCAAATATGGACTAAGTATTTATTTTTAATATTCACGTATGTTTTTAGGTACAAAAAGTTGCACGCTGATTCATACATTACATATTGGCCTTAATCCAATAGCACACTGGCACTGCTGCCATCATTTCATTGTAACTCCCTTCCCATCTGCTTTCTGTTGTATTTTACTGAGCCCATTGGAAATCAACTGCACTGGGTATCACAGCCTTTCAAAGCCAGTTTTGGGTGTAAAGGGCAATGCGTGTAAGGGAGATTTGCCCCTCCTATTCCCACTAGATTGCACTGTCCTAGCAGTTGAAGCCCAGTACTGTAAGCTGATCATCATATGCATCTTGACTCTTTCTTGATGAAAGTGACACACAATTGTCTTGAGAACTCAAGGCTTCTATTATTTATTTAATACAGAACCTGTATTTTCCCCAGTATGGGGCCCAAAGCAGCTCATGGTATAACTTAAGACAAAATACAATTAAAGCAATGGATAATAAATTTGTTTTAAAAAAAGATGAACAATCATATGAAAAATATTGTTAAAAATATAACAGTAATGAAAAAATACCAACACACACACACACACACACACACACTACACACTAATTAAAATACATTCTGCAAAGATCAATTAATAATTAAAGGCCTGGGTAAACAAAACAGTTGCCTGTCAGTAAAAAGACAGCACAAAGAAGCAGTGGTGGTCCCTGAGGAGCCAAAATGGCACCTGCGCAACCCCTAGGGGCACCTGCATGAGCCCAAGGAGCATCTGTGGGGACGGAGGGGCCAACTGGGTATCACCCCCCCAATGACGCTATTGCAAAGAGTCCCACCTAGTCTCTTCTGGAAGAGAATTTCATAGCCCAGGAAGAATGACTGTGAAGGCTCTGTCCTGGGCCCTCACCAAATGTACCTTTCATGGTGGTGAGACCAAGAAAAGCCCTATTCCATGGATCTTAAAAATCAGGGAAGCTCATATCTGGAGTCATGTATGATTATTCAAACCAATTCTCACAAGCAAGACTTGGTTGTGGCTAAGAAGAACACAAAGATGGCATCATTGTTCATTCAGAAAACCAAATGTTTTTGTACAAGTGTACCTCTTACTGGCTACTGCACCCTTCATTTCATAAAAGTGATAAATGTATAGCTGGGAAAACTGATGGCTGTGAAATAGCAGCTGTGATATACAGTTAGGCTAAGAAAAACATCATGATATTTCTCTCCACTGATTGCAATAGAAGTTGAGTGTTGCTAATCTGGAAATCTAAAATCCAAAAACCTCCAAAAACCAAACTTTTTGACACCAGCCACTTAATTTTGCCTTTGAGGTGGACTACAGTGCTCCTGCTCATTCATCTCTTAGATCCTCAGTCTCTCTCCAGCCTTGTTTCTCATATACAACACAAGTATCTAATGAATGAGATGCAAGGCTGGAAAAACAGCAGGAGAGAGATGTGAGGATCTGTGAAATGGCAGGAGGCTTGAATTTGCACTGAGCGCTATTCTTGGATTCCCGCTATTTTACAGATCTTCAGTCTCTCTCCAGTCATGTCTCTTTCCAGCCTCACATATAGAATGGACTATGCTAATTGTGTTGTGTACTGTGTATTATATATATGCAAAAAAATAAAATAAAATAAAAATCCAAAATCTGGGGGGGGGGGGGAATGAAACCTGAAACACTTCTGGTCCCAATCATTTTGGATAAGGGGTACTCAGCTTATATTTAAAGCTTGCTTCAGCTATTAACAGTGGTCCAACTGATCCTGGAAAATGTAGAAAGGGAAATGGCCTGTTCACTTCCACAACACTTGAAAGAGTGAGAAACTCCGGCTTGTAACTGGAATTATGTGATGGCTCATTAGCTCCTGTGCCCCAGAACTAAACTATACCCTTGAGCAACATCTGAATTGAGTTTCAGTGCAAAACTATAAATAGAACAAATTGAACCTCTTTTCTGTTGTGTGTTGGAGGAGAGGAATGATTTTCTCTGTAGTATTGAATATTTTCTGCCATCTAATAAAAGTTGATATTTTGATCTCCAAGGAAGTAAGCTTGTTACCTCAGAGACTATTTCCTTTAAATGGAGCAGAGTTGCTGAAGGGATGCCTTCTCTGCTTACCTTGGCAACCATGAATTGCTAAATACTCTTCTTATGAATGCAGGCCTTTCAGTGCCACAAGGCCTTGCCCGCAGGTATAAAGATTCTTTCACTTAAAAAAAAAAGGCTGAGGAAACTGTGCTGCAAAAACACAATAAAGAAAAGCATATTATACAACAAAATAGTTCCATAAAAACAAAGTAGGCTTGAAGATGAGGTACATCTTCAATGATGTGAATCCTGAACAGATTCAGACATCCTTTTTTGACCCATATGTTCAGCAAGCATAATGGGCTGTGGTCAAAACTGATTAAAGTTATTCTTTGGACTACAGGTACAAAAAGTAATTTTGACAATGGTTTAGGGGCTTCAGGGAGCTGTAATCCAAAAGGGTAACCTTTTCCAACTCTGTAGTCATGAAGAGACCAAGTGAGATCATAACAAGATCAAGGTTGAGTCCAAGGGACCATGTGCTGAGGACAGCTATAAAGGAATGGCATGGCAAGTCCCAGTGAGGCAGAATACAGCAAAGACTTGACTGAATCATCCTAATTAGACACCCAACCCACCTTCATAAGATTTTTTAAAATGTCTCACTAGGCAAACACTACAGGCCAAATTCTCAAAATATTTACCAATACACTGTCCTTGTGCTGGAATAAGAAGGGCTTTGTTGTTCCTTTCCAGTAAATGAGGCAGTTGCACAAGGCTGGATCAAAAATAATTCTCCCTTTAGTAAACTGGAATTTGCTGCATACCCTATCAGTGATGGGGTTTATATTAGCTTTTCTAACAGGGTAGGCCATTCACATAAGGAAGAAACTCTTCTAGAACATGGCCACA
The DNA here is from genome assembly GCF_019175285.1 of Sceloporus undulatus. Taxonomy (NCBI): domain Eukaryota; kingdom Metazoa; phylum Chordata; class Lepidosauria; order Squamata; family Phrynosomatidae; genus Sceloporus; species Sceloporus undulatus. The sequence goes on from NC_056522.1 coordinate 96,535,363, forward strand.
TAGCACAAAATACCCACAAAAAACCATTCCCATAACTTCATGAGTATTTCAGCTAGTGGGAGTTAAAAAAACATAATGGCCATAATAGCTTCTTTGTGCTCATTAAGTAGAATGTATCTATATTGCACAAGAAAGAAACTACTAGGAGAAAAGTATACATTCACAAAGTGCACAAGGGGTGGGGATGAATTTCCATCCCTCATGAGACATACAATGGCATGTTTTTGGTCAAGAACTGATATGAACTGATAGGGAGTGAGGTAGTGATACTACTCTGATCAAATGCTGTATTTTTATTTTATTTGTTTTATTTCTTACATATCCCAACTTTTCTCCAGTGAACTCAAAGCAATGAATATGGCTCACCCCTTCCCAACTTTAGGCTCACAACAATGAGTGAGGTAGGTCAAATAGAGAGAATTATGGGGCTTTTTCACTCTACACAATTATAGCACTAAGAGGTCACTTCAACAACCATGGCTGCATCTTATGGTGTCCTGGGGCTTATAGTTTCATGAGACACTAGAGTTCACTGGCTGAGAATATGAAATATCCCTCTCCAAACTGAAAATCCCAGAATTGCACAGGCTGTTGCCATTCAATCATAGTGGTATAATTGTAGAATAATTGTGGTGTAATTGTGGAATCTTGGTGTTATAAAAGTGAGAACACAGTGCTCTAATTGTGTAGCATGATTTTGGTTTCATAGCACTATGTTTCTATATGGTGCTCTGGTCCTTTAATATCAATTCTTTCTTTAATCATTCCTAGCACTTAAGTTTCTTTACTGATGCAAAAGGTTTTGTATGTCTAATTGTTGTTTTAATTTATTTGGCAGTAAGCATTCTCACTACCTGACCAAGGGACTCATTTGTTTGTTTGTTTGTTTCATTTCTCAAGGTGCCATTTACAGCTTAGACAAATCCAGGCAAACATCTTACAGCATAATCTGTGTGTGTGTGTACACTCAAAAGAAGATCTCAGTGAGTTCAGTGGCACTTGATCCAGGGTAAATGAAAACCTAAAATCAGAAAATAATAATATAACATGAGTGATTAAATAGTCAAGCTTACAAATCTTGAATCACAGAGATGGAAGAGACCACAATGGCCATCTAGCTGCCTGCCATGCAGGTATACACAACTAAAGCACTCTTAAGAGATACTATCTGTTTGAAGACCTCCAAAGAAAAAGACTTGACCACTTTCTGAGGCAGTCTATTCCATCATCAAACAGCTGTTACATTAAAAAAGCTCTTCCTAATTATTAGGTGGAACCTCTTTTCTTATTATCTGAATACCCTAGTTCATATTCTGATCTTTAGAGTCGCAGAAAAGAAGCTCACTCAATCTTCTACATGACAGCCCTTCAGATATTTAAAGATGCCTGTCATATACCTATCATATCATCTCTCAGTCTTTTCTTCTCCAAGCTAAACAGCTGTTTTTCATAAGGCTTGGTTTCCAAACTTTTGATCATCTCAGCTGCCCTTCTCTGTACATGTTCTTGGGCTGTGGCACTTAGATTAGGGCACAATATTCCAGGTGAGGTCTGACCAAGGCAGAATACAGTGGTAACACTAAATCTCTTGATCTGGACAAGAGATTGATGACACATAGAATTGTATTAGTCTGAATCTTGTTGAATCTTGTCTAACTTGTTGCCTTTTAAGATTCTTTTTCACATGTACTGCTTTCAAGCCAGGTGTCACTCATCCTACATTTGTACATTTCTTTTTCCTTGATCAATGTAACATCATATATTTATACCTGTTGAAATTCATTTTGATAGTTCTAGCCAAACTCTCCAATCTATCAAGGTCACTTTGAATTCTGATCTCTTCCCCTGGGGCATCCCCTGGGGCATTCCTAATTTGGTCTCATCTCAAAATTTGATAAGCATGCCTTTCATTCCATTACCCAAGTCATTCATAAAGTTGCTGAACAATACTGTAACTAGGACAGAACCCTAGAGCATCTAACTAGTCACTTCTCTTCAGGATGAAGAAGAACAATTGGCGAATACTCTTTAGGCTCAGTCCATCAGCCAATTACAGATCCAGCTAATCATAGCACTATCTAGGCCACATTTAATCATCTTGTCTTTAAGGGTATCATGGGGGATTACTAAAAATGTCATCACAATCAAGATATACTATATGCACAGCACTCTCTTGATCTACCAAACTTACAACTGTATCAAAAAAGAGAAAGAGATAAGATTAATTTGGCACAAAAGCTTCTTTCTTTCTTTCTTTCTTTCTTTCATTTATTTCTGTTAGTCTCAAATGTGCTATAAGATCCCTTTGCTCTGATTTCCCAGACTAACATGGCTGTGTCTTTGAATTCTTAGTAATCACAGCAATCCTTTTTAGGTACACACAGACTGACTGTTTAAAGATCTGTTCCAGAACTTTACTAATACTGGTGTCAGGTTTACTGGTCAGTAGTTGCTCGGTTCCTCATTTTTCTTCTTCTTGAAAACCTCTCCTGTTCTTGAAGAATTCTCAGATGTGTTTTATTACCTTGCCTCCTTTCTAGTTAGTAAAAGTATTGCTTATTGGGGAACATTAAATGTTTCTTTTTAAAAATGGAAGTGCATTAGTCTTTCTCAATTCTATGTAGGCATGTTTTGCATTCAGCACCTTTGTGCATATATTCAACTTCAAGTGGCAGTAAGTGCTACAGGTAGGATCCAATTTGTCAGCCATACTAGCAATTGTATTTTCCCAAGGTTGCATAGCAGTGGCAAGCAAAATTTACCATCTCTGACCATTCATTCATTCATTTCCCTCTTTTACCCTGCCATAGGAGTCAAGATAGCTTACAAAATTAAAACAGGTACAGACAGTAAAAAGCTCACATAGCTAGAGACATACAAAAGTTAAAATATAATTATTTTATAAATATAATAATTTGTACAGTTAAAGCTTGTGTGCCAGCTGCACCCATTCCAAAATAATGTGCTGGATGATGATGATGATGATGATGATGATGATGATGATGATGATGATACCACCAATAGAATTTTTGAAATCAAATCATATCATTAAAAAGCAAAAAAGAGAGGACAATATAGCATATTATTTAGAGCCCTTTTCCAAACTGCCACTTCCCAAAGGACAGTCAAAACAAAAGACTTCATTTCCTGCAGGAAAGGCACCATGGGAGCAGCCAGTCTAGCCATTTTAAGAAAAAGTTCTAGAGTTTGGGGCAGCCACCAAAAGACTTTTGCCTACATTCCTACCAGATGTACCTGTGAGACAAGGAGGAGAAAAGGAAGGGTTTCCCTGAAGATCGCTACACCTAATCAGGCTCATATGGAGAATACTGTCTCTCAGATACATTGGATATAACCCATACAGGGCTTCATAAATTATAACTGGCAGTTTCAATGTTGCCCAGATACAGATTGGTAGCCAGTAGAATTGTTGTAGCAAAGGTCTTGTGTCCTGAAGAGTTATTATTGCAAGATGAACTCTGTGCAATAACATATTCAGGGGTAGTTGTGTTGGCCACACAGAAAAATAAAACAAAATCCAAAAATCTAAAAAACAGTGATACTCTTATTGGTCAAAAAAATTGCATAAAATGCATCAGGCAAGGTTTTGAAGATTTTGTATAAGATGTTGTTTCTTTTGTTGTTCAGATGCTTGGAGGGATCTCAAGACCATGCTTTCCTCTTCTTTCCATGAGTTTCAGATGTTGAATTGAGGTTCCTATTGTAGTTGTTTTGAGCACCAGATGCAGTAATCTAGCATTTATCTAAGGAAAGAAGCTCAACAATTCAATTTACAGATTTCAAAGGAACAAAATATGCCACACGGGTCTGTCCTGGGCCCAGTGCTATTCAACATCTTTATCAATGACTTGGATGACAGAATTGGGGGCATACTTGTCAAATTTGCAGATGAGAGCAAATTAGGAGGAGTAGCCAGTACCCCAGAGGACAGGGTCAAAATTCAAAATGACCTGAATAGACTAGAAAGCTGGGCCAAAGCTAACAAAATGAAATTCAACATGGTACTTTACTTAGGGCGGAAAAATGAAATGCACAGATATAGGATGGGGGACACCTGGCTGAACGAAACTTATATGTGTGAAAGGGATCTGGGGGTCCAAGTAGACCGCAAGTTGAACATGAGTCAACAGTGCGATGCGGCAGCTAACAAGGCCAATGCGATTTTAGGCTGCATCAACAGAAGTATAGTGTCTAGATCAAGGGAAGTCATAGTGCCACTCTATTCTGCTTTGGTCAGGCCCCACCTTGAATACTGTGTCCAGTTCTGGGCACCACCATTCAAAAAGGACATTGAGAAACTGGAATGTGTCCAAAAGAGGGTGACTAAAATGGTGAAGGGTCTGGAAACTATGTCCTATGAGGAAAGATTCAGGGAGCTGGGGACGTTTAGCCTGGAGAAGAGAAGGTTAAGAGGTGATACGATAGCCCTGTTTAAATATTTGAAAGGATGTCATATGGAGGCGGGAGCTAGCTTGTTTTATGCTGCTCCAGATACTAGGACCCAGAGCCATGGATGCAAGCTGAAGGAAAAGAGATTCCACCTCAACATTAGGAGGAACTTCCTGTCAGTAAGGGCTGTTTGACAGTGGAACACACTCCCTTGGAGTGTAGTGGAGTCTCCTTCCTTGGATGTCTTTAAGCAGAGGCTGGATGGCCATCTGTCAGGGATGCTTTGGTTGAGAGTTCCTGCATGGCAGAATTGGATGGCCCTTGCAGTCTCTTCCAACTCTATGATTCTATGATTCTAAATTTGAGGGTCATTGACAGACCTCAGGAACAACTCAGGGACTAAAGTATGCACATCTAGCACTGCCAGATAAAACATATCAGAAACCATTTCATCAGATACAAGTGACAGCCACCCACCAAGGGAGGCCAATGGCAATCCGTGAGATCAGAAATGCTGATTACCTTGGCCAATTCCTTTATTTCCTTGGTGAAATGTGAACACAGCAGTGTGACATTCTTGAAAACAAAACAAAAAGACAAGACCTCTAGATCTAGCTGGGAAATAGGTAGCCAATAAAGAGTGCCCCCCACTTTTTTTTTTTTGGTCAGCTCTAATATTGTAATATTCAACATGTTTTTCCTCTGAAACAGGAAACATTACAGTAAGATAGCAAACAATTTTCCACCCACAGTTACACTCATTTTTAAAATCCTTGTTTGGAAGGATTTTGTTGGATGTGCCCTTTGAGCAATTTCACCCACAAAACAGCTTAAGTTATGTACTTAATTAGTGCAACAACAAAGTTCTACCTCTCATCTCCTCAGCACTAACCAGTCTTCTCAGGAGGCCTTTTCTTCTTGTTCATTCTTTCAAGGTGTCCCTTCCTCTTCTGTTCAAAATGGTCAACTTGCAAAGGTGGGGGGGACTCATCTAGCCCACAGAGCACTTAAGATTTCCAGGGCTTATTAAATATAAAGTTATCAAGGATTTTTGGTTTCTGTAATTGTTTCGGAGTATATGTGATAATAGATACCTTTTTAAACACTGTTAAGTGTATTTACTGACTTAATATTACTCACTGCAAACCCTGAATTCACTGTTAACGTTATTTTTGGTCTTTGGATTTTATAGTTTTTAGGAACTTGTCCAGTATTAAATCTACAAACTTGGTCAAATTAGAATTATTAACTTATCTGATTGAAGCAAAAGGGACAAAAATAAATCTTTTGCTCTTGTAACATATTAAATAAAGTCTATTTACTTATAAACAGCGAGTTAAGTGTATTGCTTATAAAGAGAGAATCAAAATATACGCCATCGTAACACGTCATATTACTTTCTCTCCCCCTATATTCCCCTTATTTTGGTTTAAGGTACAGCTTAAATATTGAAGGAAGGGAATATTGAAACATGAAAATTTTATCTCTAAATATTAAAGGGCTGAACTCTCCCCAAAAGAGAAAAAGAACTTTCATATTTTTAGAGAAGCAACACGCAGACATTGTATGTCTACAAGAAACCCGAATAAGGAAGAAAGATTCAAGACTAATTAAAAATGAGAAATTAGGTAAAGAATATTTATGCGCAATTGACAAAGCCAAACGAGGGATAATCATATACATCAAGAATCATTTAGAATCCAAACAAGTTATATGTGATTCAGAGGGTTATTATTTAGGGGTTGAAATTAATTGGAATGGGGAAAAAATCTTGATACTGGGGATATATGGACCACAAGAAGGGAAAAGTAAATTCTTTTAAAAAATGAAGAAAAAAGTGGAAGAGCTAGAGTATACAAACGTAATTATGATGGGAGACTTCAATGGGGTGATTGATCCCCAGAGAGATAGATTCTCAGGGAAAAAAATAAAAGAAAGACAAGGGAAACTACCTCAAACATTCTTTGATCTTATTGATGAATGGAATTTGTTAGAAATTTGGAGACATTTGTATGTAAATCAAACGAATTATACTTTTTATTCTGAAAGACATGAATCACTTTCTAGAATCGATATGTTTTTTGTATCCAATTCTTTAATTAGTAAAGTGGAAAAAATGGAAATTTTAAACAGAGAAATTTCGGATCACAACCCAATTGAACTGAAACTAAAAGAGGCTTATAGGAAATTTAATTGGTATTTGAATGAAGAATTGTTAAAAAATAAAGAAATTGTTAGTGAAGCTAAAGAAATGATGAGAAATTATTTTAAGGAAAATTTGGATAATGAGGTCAAATTACCCATTGTATGGGTTGCAGCTAAAGCTGTTTTTAGAGGCTTCTTCACACAGAAAAACATTAAAAATCAGAAAGAAAGGAAACAAAAGACTAATCTACTAAATAAACTATTGAAAGAAAAGGAAGAAAACCTAACTAAACACCCAGGCAATAAGAAAATACAAAATGAGATTAAAGCTCTACAGAAACAATTAGAATCACTTACTACTGAAGAATTGGGGAGGAAATTAAAATTGGTTAAACAAAATTTCTTTGAGCAAGCAAACAAGACAGGTAGATGGTTATCACACAGATTAAGAAAAGAAAAACAGAGAAGGACAATTTGTAGAATTAGGAGAGGGGAAGAAATGGCAACAAAGCAGGAGGAAATAAAAGGAATATTTAGAGAATTCTATCAAAATTTATATGCAGAAAAAGTAGTTGAAAATGGGAAATTTGAGGACTATCTCCAAAACTGTAATATTCAACCCATTTCGGAGGAGATGAGACAGAAACTTAATCAACCCATAACTAATCTGGAAGTCGAAGAAGCCATTCAACATTCCAAAATAGGGAAAGCACCGGGAAATGATGGGTTAACGAATTTATTTTATAAAACATTTAAAGACGAAGTGGTTGAAACCCTCCAAACAATTATGAACGATGCAATATTAGGAAATATACCTCCTTCTTGGAAAGAAGCGGAAATAACTCTAATCCCCAAAGAAAATAAAGATTTGGAAGACTCTTTGAATTATAGACCAAATCTCTCTTGAATTGTGATTACAAAATTTTTGCTTATGTATTATCAAAAAGGCTAAAGAATTGTTTGAAGGACACAATTGGGTTGGAACAAAGAGGTTTTTTACCTCAAAGTTTTATCAGAGATAACACAAGACTTTTACTAGATGTACTGGAATATTATGATAAACATAATGATAAAAAATTGGACTTGTTCTTTTTAGATTTGGAAAAGGCCTTTGATTCTGTGAATAGGGATACTTTACTAAAAACACTGAATGTATTTGGAGTAGGTGACAACTTCTTGAATTGGGTAAAAAAGATTTATAGTAACCAGAGAGCTCAAATTAGAATTAATGGAGAGAAAACAGATTTTATCGAGATCCAAAGAGGTACAAGACAGGGGTGCCCCCTATCCCTCCTATTATTCTTAATGGTGATAGAAATTTTGATTAAAAAGACCATTGGGATTGAAGAAATCGAGGGATTGAAATTGAAAAGAAACAATTATAAGATTAGGGCATTTGCGGACTATATTATTTTGTTTAGTGGGAACCCAAATGAAAATATTGGGAGAATTGTAGAAATATTGGATAAATTTGGTGAAGTGTCAGGATGCAAGCTGAATAAAGGTAAATCGGGAATCTTGACTAAAAACATGAACAGGGAAGAACAGACAAGATTAGAGAAAGAATCCGGTATTCAAGTTGTTAAGAAGACCAATTACTTAGGATTGCAAATAATTAATAAACAGTGGAACTATTCGAAAACAATTATAAAAAATTATGGAGTAACATAAAAAAAGACTTGATTAGATGGAACAAACTGCAATTATCCCTTATGGGGAGAATAGCAACAATAAAAATGATGGTGCTTCCAAAGATTCTATATCTGTTCCAGACTTTGCCAATCATTATATCTAATAAAACCTTTAGAGAATGGGATAAAGATTTATCTCAATTCATTTGGAGAGGATGTAAACCAAGAATCAAATTCAAATTGCTGCAGGATGTGAAAGAAAGGGGTGGACTAAATTTACCAAATTTGAGGTTGTATTATGAAGCCTGTCGTCTACTATGGGTTAAAGATTGGATTATGTTGGAAAACGATATACTGTTGGATGTGGAATCAAATGGGATATTTTATGGTTGGCATGCCTATTTGATTTATGGGAAAGAGAAACAAAATAAATATTTCAAAACTCATTGTATAAGAGGTTCATTAATTAAAGTCTGGAACAGATACAAAGATAGGGCGATTCCAAAAATACCAGGATGGATTTCCCCGCAAGAAGCCTTCCATAGAAAAGAGATGATAAAAGAAGGGGATTAGATCAGATATAGTGATATCATTGATAAAGGGAAAATGGAAATTAAAATGAAACCTAAGGAACAACTGAAAAAAGAAGGGTGGAATATCAATTGGTTCGCTTACAAGCAATTACAAGAAAGATTCCGAGAGGATAGAAAGACGTATGGGTTCGCTTCCACACGGGATAAGTCAGCACTTATACAAATTTTATTGGAAAACAATGAAAAAGTGATTGGGAAAATCTATAAATTATTGTTAAGTTGGGATTTGGAAGAAGAGGTTGTGAAACAGCAGATGGTTATATGGGCAAATAATATTGGGCATTCTATAAATTTGAACCAATGGGGAAGAACATGAAAAAATAACTTCAAACTTACAGTCTCTCAAAATTTAAGAGAAAACTTTTATAAAATGTTTTTCCGGTGGTATTTAACCCCGGTTAAGGTTGCAAAAATGTCCAAAAATTCAAATAACAAATGTTGGAAATGTAAGAAGGAGATTGGGACCTTCTACCATTGTTGGTGGACATGTAAATTTGCCAAAAACTATTGGAAAGACATCAATGATCAAATTAATTTAATTATGGGAAGAGAGATAAAACATAAGCCGGAATGTTTTTTATTGGGAATATTTGAAGAGGATATAAAAGGGAGAGAGGAAAAAATGTTGTATTACATGGTTGTTATGGCAAGGATATGTTATGCGCAACATTGGAAGTGTCAGACACACCCGACGATTGAAGACTGGATCTATAAACTCTACGAAGGAGTAGAAATGGACAGATTGACACAGTTTATGAAAGATAAATCTAAAGACCAAGTTAAAGAAGATTGGGAGGGGTTTTTCAAATTTTTGGAATCCAAATGGGGCAAAATAGCTACATGTTTTGTATGAGATACTTATATGGATAAGCTGTTTATTTAAAGATATAGATTTACAGAGGACTGAGGTTTTAAGACTGTGTACATGATAATATATATGGCAATTTAGGGTAAGTGGATCTAGGTTAATATATTTTTGTGATTTAAGAAAGGCAATATTAATCAATAATGAAACACATACTGGTGAAAGGAAGTCAATTTATGTGTGTATGTAAGTGAGAATGGGAAGGGTAGACCCAGATGAGACTGAAGGGAATGTAAGAGGAAAACGGAATGATAAGGAGTTAGTAGTTGAGAAAGAAGAAGAAAGTGAAGAAGATTAGAGTAAGTAGTTAAAAGAAGCTAGGAGAGTTGAGGAAGAGGAAGCGAGAGAGTTAAGAAGGAAGATTAGGGTAGGATAGATAGTCGAGGGTTAATAGGTAAGAGGGCTGGTATAAAATTTAAGAAGGTTTTCCTCCAGCAAATTATTATGAATGTATAAGAATGAGATGTTCGGGTTTTTTGTTTGTTTGTTTGTTTTTGTTTTTCTTTATTTGTTTGATGTTTTGTATGATGTTTATTTATTATTTAGTTGATTGTAAACTTATTTATGTACAATACACAACTGTTTTAATAATAAAATTAATATTCTAAATTAAAAAAAATGGTCGACTTGGCTTCTGCCCAGTAATGCATCAGGTTGGCACCATCAAGCTTCAAACTATGTCCCAACTGGAAGGTTTCCCATTTCCCTGTGAATGCCAACAATTAATCCAGCAGTCTGTGCCATTTCTGTGGTTGCCTTCTGTCAAGCCTTCCCCCCTGGAAAATGAAGTCGTGTACTCTGATCCCATTGACTCTCTACCTCACCCTATTGATTGATTGAATGATTGTTTTTAGATTTGTATATTGTATTTAGTGCTCTTGGTTTTATCTATTTTATGCTGTGTTTTGTATTTGGTTTTAAACTCTATGTAAACCGCTTTGATCTTTTTGGAAAAGCGGTATATAAATAAAATTTATTATTATTATTATTATTATTATTATTATTAGAAGCAATAACAAGGATAGAAAATTTGATATTTCTTGACAGGAAATGTGACCATTTAAGGTCTTTGCATTAATACATGTTTAATGTGCTGCATATAGATTACGCACCTAAATATCTGTTTTGTTGCACTAAAAATAAAATGTGGAACCTTCTTTGATAATTGTCTGGACCACCTTCTCTTGAGTTTTTACAATAGAAGTTTAATGGCTACCTCTCAGGGATATTTAACTGTGAATTCCTGCACTGGCTTGGTTTGGACTAGATAACTCTGAGGATTATATCTAACTCTATGAAACTACTCTTTTGTGGTCATAATGACACTCATATTGCACAGCCAAAGTTACAAACAAAAGCTAGATTTCTTTAAGAAACTGGTTATAGCACCATAGTTGTCTATTAGTCCCACAACTTTTATCAACTGTCAACACGGAAGAACACTCTGCTCAATACATTTTCCTCCTCTGAGCTTGGAAAAATGATACATTTCTTGACTACAACTTCAAAATCTCCCAGCCAGCACAGCCACAATGAAGTACCATACCAAATGTCTCCATTCTCATAGGCCTAAAATACTTCTCAGCATCATCCAGACATCAGTTCCTGACTTACCAGTAAGTTACCTACCTGTGCTGTTAGAATGATGCCTTAAATAATAATAATAATAAAAGCTTTATTTCTAGCCCGCCTTTCCAAAGATCAAGGCGGGTTACAGTGGTGGATTTTGCAATCCAACAACACACAGATTACAATAAAAACATTATCAAAAATTACAATTACACTATATAGAACAACAATAACAATAACAATTCCGAGCTAGCAGCAATGTAATAACGGTTGTAACAACAGTGGGGGAGAGGAATCACAACAGGGCTATTGGGGGTTGTAGTAAGGTAGAGATAGAGACTGGGAGAGTTGGGAGGGCTGAAGACGACCAGGTGGAGGAAAGGAATGAGGAAACCTTGGGGGAGGGGCCAGAAGAAGGAAAGGTGGGGCTTCAAGCCTCCATAAAAGAGGAAGAGAGGACTTGCGCGGGGAGAGGAAGGAGACGTGGAAGAGGGGGACGCGGTGAGGCGGTCGAGTGGAGAGAAGGGAAGGTAAAACAAAGCCCACGGAGAGTGGGAAGGCCTGTCTCCCTAGTGGGAAGAGTGATTCCCCTACAACTGGGTCCCCATGAGGCAGTGACATTGGGCGACCCTCGAGTGGAAGGGGATTTCTGCTATCCAGGAGAAGGGGAGTGGCTGCAACGAGAGCAAGGAGGACTGGAAGGTGAATGGTGGGACCCTAAAGGGGAAGCCTGGGAGCAAGGACCCAAACCCCAGGAATGGGAGAAGGCAGACCGGGAGGCCTTAGAGAAACACTCGGGCGGAAGGAGGAGGAAGAACTCTCTTTTGAGCCCAGAGGAGGAAACCCAAAGCGTCTGAAGTAAGAGGCTGGGTAGAGACGTGGACTGCACGGCGTTTACTTTTCTTTGCAATCTGTTTACTTTGTTATCAAAGTTGTTGCCAATAAAGGCGTTATTGTTACTGCAAACCCGGGCCTGAAGAAAGTTTGTTTCCCACGTGGAGAGTAAGCTTACTCGCCACTCCCGCCATGCAGCCTGCTCCCGTAGCCCCGCCCACAGGGGTATGCCTGTTTGAAAAGATACGTTTTCATCCCCTTTTTAAATTGGGCTAGGGAAGGGGTCGAGCAGAGCTCATCAGGGATCGAGTTCCAGAGCTTAGGGGCCGCAGTGGAAAAGGCCCTTTGTGTAGTGATGGCTCGTCTAGCATCTGGAACTCTTAAAAGATGTTTATCACCCGATCTGAGAGTGCGGGGCAGATTATATGGAGAGAGGCGGTCCTCTAAGTACCCTGGGCCCAAGCCATTTAGGGCTTTATAGGTGATAACCAACACCTTGTATTGCGCCTGGAAGCGAATAGGCAGCCAATGTAGATCTTTAAGTACCGGTGTTATATGGCTGGCCCTGGAAGATCCAGTGACCAGCCTTGCTGCCATATTCTGAACCAGTTGAAGCTTCCAGGTTTGGTCCAAGGGTTGCCCCATGTAAAGTGCATTACAGAAATCCAAACAAGAGGTTACCAGAGCATGTACCACTGTTTCAAGGTCCCCCTGGCCCAGGTAGGGTCGCAGCTGGCGTATCAACCGAAGCTGATAACAGGTACTCCTGACCATCGCATCCACCTGAGATGTAAGGTGAAGCGATGAGTCCAGGAGCACCCCCAGACTGCGAACAGAGTCCTTCAGGGGAAGCGTGACCCCATCTAGGACAGGTGGACAAATCTGGGGAACCTATCACAAGTACTTCCGTTTTCTCTAGATTCAGTCTGAGTCTGTTTTCCCTCATCCAGCCCATTACCGAGTCCAGACAAGCATCAAGAGGAGAGATGCCATCCCTGGTCACTGCATCAGTCGGAGACACAGAGAAATATATTTGAGTGTCATCAGCATACTGATAACACCGCGCCCTGTGTCTCCGGATGATCTCACCCAGCGGTTTCATGTAAATGTTAAATAGCATGGGAGACAGAATGGCTACTTGAGGGACACCAGATGTAAGTGCCCTCTTATCGGAGCACACGTCTCCCAGCTGCACCATCTGGAATCTACCCGAGAGGTAGGAACGGAACCACTGGAGTGCAGTGCCCCAATTCCTAACTCTCTCAGGCATTCCAGAAGGATAACATGGTCGATGGTATCGAAAGCCACTGAGATGTCCAAGAGCACTAACAGGGACATGCTACCCCTGTCCATGCCCAGACAAAGATCATCGACCAAGGCGACCATGGCAGTCTCAACTCCATAGCCCGCCCGGAACCCAGTTTGAAATGGGTCTAGATAATCAGTATCATCCAAGACTGATTGAAGCTGGAGTGCAACTGCAAGCCTTCAAGGATATACAGATTTTTCCACCTCATACAACTGCCATCACTTTACTGCATGGTATGACACACCTTGAGAACACTTGATGTCACAAAGCAAGACAGAAATTTGGATGCAACAGCTGAATCCAAAGCATTCAGGAAAGAAGAGAGTGGCTTTTGATTATTTAATCAGTATTATGTGTTCATTTGCTCTCCTAATGGTCACCAGACAGTATTCTAGCAATACTTTGATTTGAAGAGATCCCCCATCTTAAATTAGTGAGTAGAATTAGTCTGACATAACAATTAGAGTACTCATGCTATTTGTATCAACCCTTTACTGGATGCCCTCTCTGCATGTAAGTCAACCATGTAGAGCAGGGGTAGGCAACCTGTGGCCCGCGGGCCGGATGCGGCCTGGCGAGGCCTTGGGACCAGCCCCAGCCCGGTCCTGCCGCCGATTGACGCCAGGGCCTTTGGGGGGGCAATTGTCTATAGAAGCCTCAGAAACATGCATTTATATTAACATTTTTTTTTAAATCGGCAAATTTTTTCATGTGTCTTCCATTTTTTTAAAAAAAAGTGTCTTCCATTTGAAAATTTTGTCCTACATTTGTCCTGGTTTATTTATATATTTAATTTTTTTTTAAAAAAAATATTTAATTATTTATTTTTTGGCTTCGGCCCCCCAGTTGTCTGAGGGACAGCAACCCGGCCCCCGGCTCAAAAAGGTTGCCTACCCCTGATGTAGAGTATCTATGAGCATAAACTAACCCTTTGAGACCTTTTGGATAAAGATCAGATAAATATGCTTTTATTAATCAGCAGTGGGCTGAAAAAAAATCAGTGTGAAAAGTATTAAAGACAATGCTGGTGCTATAATTCTGCCAAACCATGCATGTGTGTAATTGCCTGCAGCTTTAATTCATTGTGCAACAACAGTTTTTATCAGTGTGAAGTATCTATAAACCCTATTAGGAAGCTTAAGAAGGGCATTTCCTTTCTATGAGTTAAAGTGATTCTCTAGTCTTAAAGTAATCCAGTTATAAAATCTGTTAGTAAGGCTTGTTTCTGCAAAATACTTAACAGCTGAACATTGGGAACAGAACAGACACTGCAGTTTTCGAAGCAAGGCTACATAGATTGAACTGAATCATGTCTTGAAACATTTCCCTGTTCATAATACAAGTCTCTTTCTGACAGTGCACTGGTTTTCAGAACAATTACCTTCCACCAGAAAAATGTACTGGGAAACTGATTTGTGGGGAACAGTGTGGCCAACAGCTCTTTCTCATTAAAAATGAAAAGGAGGGGGAAATAAGTGTAATTCGTAAGAAAGAGCAGATGTTCAAATAGTCTCTTCTTGGATTCCTCCCTCCCTGCAGCCCAGCGATTAACAAACTGATCAACAAACTGGATTTTGAAGACTTAACTCTGCACTGCAAAAGCAAAAGGACTCTTGTGTGCTCTTCACAATGGTGTAGGAGAAAAAGGAAGGAGAGCAAACAGAATGTTTCAAGGATCAGTAAACTTTCATACTTGTGCTGGCAGCAGACAGATTTTCATTGGATTATAGTAATTCCTGAAGTCAAATTTATTAAAAAAAACTTTCCTTTCAATGGCTAGATGATGCTGCTCCAAAATTTCTCATAGCATTTCCAGAGATGATCACTTCTGTCTCCATCCCCTTGAAAGACATATACAGCACTTTTCAGAGTGGATTGACAATTTTCCAGTGGTTCATCATTGAACAGTCTTAGGCTGTCTAACTAAAATCTGTAGAGATGGAATTCCTTGCTATGGCTTTAATCTTCCAGAATCAATCTTCCTGTAGTCTATATGATCCAAAATGCCATATATAAATCACACCAAAAGCCAAAATTTGGCCTCGTTGCTTCTTTCCATTTTATTTGTTTCCAGCTAAGGGTAGATTTGCACTAGCTTTTGGTACCATCAAAAGACTGAAATATAATAGGAAAGGCAAATAGTAAGGTCAGATGTTTAGCATTTTCTTCTACCCATCATGTAGCTCAGATCAAATTCAGATTTTTTTTCACTTAACAAGGGCCTGGTGGTGACATGCTAGGATTGCCTCGGGGTGGCGCTTCCACATGCCCCTCAACCCCAACACATGATGAGGGTGTCACAATGGCGGCGCCCTGTACACATGGGTGTCACCACTGTTATGCAAGCACCGTGTGGCATTCGCTTGGTGACACATGGCGAGTGTGCCAGTGGAGAGCTGTGGCACACTTGTTACTCTGCAGGGAAGCCATACGGTTTGGCGGCTGAGGCTTCCCTGCAGAAAGAAAACAGGCACTGGCAGGCCGCCCTTTTTGGGTGGTATGTACCACGCCAGTTTGCCCACATATTCATAAACTGTTCATACAGCCTTCACATTACTTTTAAAATTCACTCTCTGTTACAAAGTACAAAGTAAATCAGAACTCTATGGCTCTTAATGTTATATTATTTTGTCCATTCATGTTTTCTGTATGAAAATACATTCAGAAAGCACACCACATCATGATCACTGTTTTATTTTTTATTATTTTTGAGTATTATTTTTACTCAGAATAGACCCATTGGAATTAATGGGACTCGTAAATCATAACTCAGGGTTGTCTGTACAGCCAAAAAACAGTTTCACCCCTTTTGAAGCCTAAGCTCTTTACACAATGCACAAGGCCAAAATGGGGTAAATAGCAAAAAAACAGAGGAAAATAATGCCCTTTTGCTCGGCTGTAATGAGAAAAGTAGACATTATTGTGTGGGGTGCAATTTGAGTTTCCCTTTTAAAGGGAAACAAAAATAAGCATGTATGAAAGTAGAACCTATCAGAGTCTAGCTTTCATTAGCAGTTCAGTAGAAGTGTGAGTCAGATTATATTTTAATATTCTTTCCTAAAAATAAAACTACCTAAAAACAAACATGTAGTTTGAGGTTTAAAAACAATAATAATGGCTTTAATAAATATATATGTAACAAAACTAAAACCTAATCTAACTAAAGATTGTTATATATAGCAGGAAGATTGAGAGAGAGAGAGAGAGAGAGAGAGAGAGAGAGAGAGAACTAGCAGGCAGGCTAGATGCATATACCAACTGTAAGAATAACATTTTAGAATCTTGAGATAGGAGTTTATCACACTAGTGAGATCCTGCAGGCAAATGGGAGTTAAACACGATTTAACACGAAGAAAATCCGGAAATGCCCAAAGTTTATCACACGACATCACTGTTAACGTGAAATAACGCAAAGTTAAAATGCAGTTAAAGTGGAGAAAACTGGCAGCTTTTCACTTTCTGAACATCCCGAAAGTAAAATGCTGCCGGTTTTCTCTGCTTTAACTGAGGTTTAACTTTGCGTTATTTAGTTTTGGAAGCAATTTGGTGTGATAAACTCCCCAAATTTGCAAGTTTTCTTTAAATTCCAATGTACTTTAAATCATGTTTAACTCCCATTTTCCCACGGGATCTTGCTAGTGTGATAAACTCCCTAGAGACAGTAAAAATTATCAAACATGGACTCACCATCTGGGAATCACCGGAGAAATGTTAGGGAAGTGTGTGTGTGTGTGTGTGTGTGTGTGTAACCCTGAAGCGCTTCCTCAGCATCATGCAATCATCAGCTCCCTCTAGTGTCATGGAATCATTCAGGGAGAGGCGATTTGCTATTAACGCAAAGTTTATGTTAATAGCAAATCGCCTCTCCCTGAACAATCCCATGACACTAGAGGGACACTAGAGGGAGCTGATGGGGTTGTTCCCACTATGGTTTAAACCGGATTGTGATTTGAAAATATCCGGTTTAAACCACCATGGTTCCCACTCAATTCAAATCACTGAAGCAATTCAGAAAGGGGGGCCATGGTTTTTACCCATTTAACCCGCATCCAAAAGATGCTGGTTTAAAGAGGTGGGGTTTTTTGGAGGGCTTGAATCAATTTATTCTCAAAATAAATTGATTCATCTCAGTTGGAACCACAGGCAGATTTGAATCTACCCCAGCCCAAGTGGGAATTAGGTGGGGTGGATTAAATTCCACCGCCAGATGGGCAGACAGCTGCAAGGGCCTTGGCCATCTCCCCTTCACCAGCCTTCATGCCTCTCCATACCTGGGCCACAGGCTTCTCTTCAGCCTTCCTGCAACTTCCTTCCCGCCTTCCCCGGGGGAAGCTGGGGAGGAAGTCACAGAGAAGCCAGGGAGGCTTCTCTGCAAGCTTCCCCGGCCGCAGGGAATGGAATGAGGACACAGGGAAGCTGGGGAAGCTGGTTAGAGGCCGAAAGAGGCCAGAAGAAGCCAGTAAGGACTCTGGACTGGGTACAGTTGGGGCTTGGAGAGGCCAGGTGCCTGATCCGAATTGGTAGAATCGGCACAAACATAGTGGGAACCAGGAACTATTTTTGTGCCGATTCATCTATTCAGACCAGGCACCAAATTCTCCATAAGTAGGAACAAGGCCCAAAATTACATGACGCTGGGGAAGCGCTTCAGGGTTACACAGACCCATACTTCCCTAACGTTTCCCCAGCAATTCCCAGACAATGAGTCCATGTGTGATAATCTTTAGTTAGTGTTAAAGAGAGAGGGACCTAAATAGGAAACCCTATCTATATAATGAGAAGAAAGAGAATGCATAAGTTTCTTCCAACATATTGTGCTGGCATATAAAAGTACAATACGAGTATGGGAATGTGGGAAGGCCCAGGTGGCTTATGGAAGTGGTCTGGAGCATGCATCCTGGGCCTGGTGAGATGCAATCACTGCACCATTGCTCTTCATACTCTCACTTCCCCTTTTGTCAGATGCACCATCAACCCACTGCACCAGCGAGCCATCACACACCCCATAGAGTGAAATTATGACAAACATGGCAGGCCACCTGTTCCTTGAGACATTGGATCTGACTATGGTGACACATGCCTTGATTACATCCTATTTGGACTACTGTAATTGTCATGGCCAGCCAAGAGCACGTCTCGGAGGATGAGGAGGAGGATGGGGCTCCTCCAGAGCAAGAGCTAATTGAGGCTACACCAGGTGCTCATCCTGCTCCAGTGCAAGAGGTAACTGAGGCTACACCAGGTGCTAATCCTGCTCTGCCAGCATCCAGCCCTGATCTCCCAGCCCCAGAGAAGGAGGCTTAGCCAGGTCCTAGTGCTGATGGGATTCCTCTGATGGCACAACAGCCTAGTGGTGACTCTAGGGAGGAACCAGGCCTGGAGGTTCCCTCCTTTAAACAACGCAGGGCTGAGAGTGCTGGCAGATGCAGATCCAGGAGGATTGCTGAGAGACAATTGGCAAACAAGCCTCAGCTGGTACTGAGGAGGGAATCTCCTACTTAAGAAGCAGGGAGACACCAATTCAATGCCAGAGTTTATTGCATAATCCTTTGGTGTGATTGCTGCCGGCACTGGCTTCTTGTATCCTGACTCCTTGTTGCCTTGACTTTTGGACCTTGGAACGAACTGGACTCTTGCTACCTTCTGTCTGCCCTGACCCTGGACTGGACTGACTACTCTGACTTCTGTTCTCCTGACTTTGGCTTTGGCTTTTGGATTGCTCTCTAATGCTTACTCCTTGCAAGGTTTGTGGACTGCTTCCAGTTGCTTTGCTAGTTGCCTTGCTAAGCCATTCTTATTGGTGTTGTTTGTGTGTGCTGGCTGCAGTCCAGGACAGTAATGCAAAACAGATGCAAAACACTTCAGCTAGAAGGCTGACTGGGACCAGTTATAAAGAGCATTCAAAGTGCCGGTCATGACCTATAAAGCCTTGTATGGCTTAGGTCGAGACTATTTGAGAGACTGTGGGGCTGTACAGATGGGTGGCAGGATGCCACCCCTTTTTGCCCCAGATTGGGGCCACAGCAATTCTGCAGCCTCTGCGGAGAACAAACAAAAGCTCCCTGGAAGGGGCATCATAGCCGCGATAGGGTGGCATGATGATGTTTTTCTTCTGGGCCATTTGGGTGCTGCACTGGAGTTGCACCATGATGCCACGCGCCATCTAGAAGGGCACATGGCATCATGGCCCAATGGGGACGGAATCGCAGCATCCAGCATGCAGATGCTGCACCGTAGCTCCGCCCACAGGCTGGCACAAAGTGTTGGTCTGTCACAGTCTCCCCATATGAACCTGCTAGAGCACTAAGATCTTCCAGGGAAGGGTTTCTCTTGGTCCCACCACCATCCAGGCTCGCCTGGTGAGGATACAAGAGACAGCCTTTTCAGTGGCTGCTCCCACCCTCTAGAATACCCTTCCATGGGAAGCAAGGCTGACCCCTTCCCTGCTTGCCTTTCGTTAGCAACCAAAATGGTTTTATCCAGGTAAGCTTTTGGTATATAATAGAATGTCTTTATATCTGATATTTGTTATATGGAATGGGTATTGTAGTTTTTAAAGTAGGTAATTTTATATTGGTTTTATTGGATATTTTTAATTTTTTTAAATTGTAATGTGTTTTTAAAATATTTTTATTTGTGCGCCACCTTCGGTCCCTTCTGGGAGAAAATAAATAAATAAATAAATAAATATCCAGTACACATAATAAAAACATAAATAAACTGGCCAGTCCAACAGAGGAGCATGGGGTGAAGGGGGGAGGGGGCATATATGGTGAACATTCATGATTTTGCTTTGCCACTGTGTCTCTGAGCACATTGATGTACTGTATAAGTGGGGTATCACTCATGCAACTGTATGACCTGCCACATGGAATTCCAGCTGAGCAGGACAAGGGAGGTAATTGGCAGTCACAGGCAGTGTGTTCATGTGATGGTGTGCATACATGTGGGGAAGGCAAAAAATAATAATCAAGTGATATGGCTTGATGCTGCATGGTGCAAACTGCCTGTAGGTGTTCATCCTGCCATGAGGATAGCAGAAGTTCCACCCAGTTGCAATCCAGTTCTTCCTTTCCATCTGCTTGACATCTCAGTTAATTTCAATTGAGTTTAATGGATTTATTCTAAGTAGAAATGATGTATGTTCATTTCCTGGTGCATTTTTTAAATTTCACATACAATTAATGATGGCTCACACCTGAGAGTCTTTTACCCTGGGCAGTTTCCTAGAACTGTTTTTGGTTTCTTCTTTTCCTGTTCTTCACAATCTATCTTCCTCTCAAGCATGCAAGTGGAATTCATAGGATGGGATGCAAGGGTTCTAAAATTGTCATGTGGACACCACTGTTTCACTCTCACCAGTATTGGAAAAGTAAATTCCATCAGTGTTTCTAGGGTAGAGCTTTCATTTATTGAGCATCTCATGGATGGCATGTCTGTGCCTCCTGCTTGGTTTTGAGTCACCACAGGTAATGATGCAATCATCACATTAACTAGTGTTTCTGCAACATTTTTCAGGGTGCAAAGTGCTTTCCAATTTTGACCTCATTCATCTTTGCAACAACTTATTAGGTGGGTTGGCCAGGACGATCATGACTTTTTCCAAGACCACCCAATGAGTCACATAGCTAAATAGTTATTTCAATGCGAATACCCCACTGTGATGGATTTCAAATTAGACTGTATTCAGTGTAGCACATTACAGATCAGAAGCACAACCTTGTATTTCCCTTTTCTCTGCTCCTAGGTCCAAGAGTTTTGTCTAGCAAGCAGAAGGAAAGTGGCAGCTTTGAATAATCTGCCAAGCATCTAGCATCGAGCTGTAGCAGCAGTGACACAAATCACATTTTGTACTTCTGTGTCTAAAACCAATCAATACGATTGAAGCTTAAAGCTACAATTCTCAACTCACTTCTTGAGTAGTCCAAATCATAGACAGTTGGGGACATACAACTGGAGTAAGTAGGCCAGGAAGAAGAAGAAAAGGTCCCACTGAGTAAGTGGCCCATTGGGTATAATGAAATGTGAAGAATATTTCCAGACACTTACAGAAGTCATTGCTTTCAACCAAGAGAGAGAGGAAAGCTTTAATCTATCTCCCATAGCCAAGCCCTCCCCCCACTTTTTGATTTAAGGGAAGGAAAAACAACTACTGTGAAAGTCAAAACCACTGGGTTCAGCTTCATCAGCCAACTCCTAAAAATAGGCCTGCTTTCTTACGGAAAGGTATACAAAGTCAAAGAGCAAAAACAGGCAATTTGAACTGAACTTCTCCAAGTTGTCTGAATTTGGTGCCAAACGTACAGGGCAGCCTGATAGTTAAGAGGCCTCTTGTGCCGTTTTTGGATCTTGAAAGGCACTAGTGACCAAATACTCCATGCTGGGAAGCAACCATGGAAAATAACTTGATCTGTAATGAACAAGCAGTCTAATCATTTTAACCATTCTTTGAGGTTTGCTTTTATGTAATTCAGCATAATGACTTTAGCAGGCTCCTTCATCAGGGTTCTGGTTTCACATGCTGAATGGTGAATCGTCTATGTCAGCCTTCTCCAAACTGTGGTACAATACTCTAGACATGTCATACTACAGCTTCCATCATCCCAGGCAATCATGGTCATCTAACTGGGCATGATGGCAGTCCTGCTGTAACACATCTAGAAGCCTCTAGGTTGGAGAATGCAGATGTACATGGAGGATGGAAACAGCGCAGTACAATCTCAAATCCTACCTGGATACAATTTTGGTGAGAATTTCAAATATTCTCCATTTTATAATTGGTAATTTCTCCAAGATCCACTAAAACAGCCTATTGTTGCTGCCTTCTTTTCAGATAGCTTCGCTTTTACAGGGTAGTGCATGGGAAGTGTTGTTTTTCTTTTCTTTTTTAAGTGTTTTTTTAATCTCTATGTTTGTTAGATTTAATTAGCATATAATCACCTTGTTAGGCTTAATTTGCTTCTTGTTCATTTCTCTTTTGCTACAAGTTCTATCAGCTTCCTTAAAGGAAGCCCAATAATGGGAAGGTGGAGGGAAGTAGGAAGAGAGGAAGGCCACATGCTATTAAGGAGGTCATGGATATGGATTTGCAGGAATTAAGTGCAGCAGTGGAGGACAGAGGGTCTCATCCATAGGGTCACCATGAGCTCAGATCAACTCAAAGTCAGTTAACAAGAACAACAAGAAATAGAGGATGGAGCTAGAATGCTTACTTAGGCTGATGTAGAATTCTTTTTGTACAGCCACAAAGAGATGGTTTCTTACATAAATAACGGGATACAATTTTATTAAATATTTTATGGTACCTGCAGAAAGCTGATATGAATGTTTAAACTTTTGTGTGGGTAGGTATTCTAAGGTCCTATCTGCATGGATCAAATAAATTGTCTTTTCCTGTCCTCTTGGTGGGGAGTCTGGACAATGCATAGCCCAAACCCCAATTCTATTATGACACCTAGCCAGTTCAGCACTGCTCAGCTGACTGTAGACTGGGTATACCCCCCCCCCTTAATAATGAATCACAATAACTCACCTTTTGCTCCAGAGCCCTCTGTTGCAGTGCCAGGCAGCTGTTTATAATGTGTTCTGCCGGCACAGCCACCACAGTGACCAGTGTTGTCAATTTCCAGGATTTTTCCCAGAAACTGGAATTTTTGAAACTTTTCCGTGTCATTTCCAGGATTGGCCAAATTTCTGGGAAGATTCTGCAAATTCAAGGCTTCCACCCGAGTATTAAGGGAAAGACAAGCCTTTTCAGTGGAAACTGGGCCAAATATCTCCCCAGGAAGTTCCCGCCCCCCAAAAATGGCCAACATACCTCCCAACCCAGAAACCACACCCCCTGACCCAGAAGTCCCACCCCCATTCCAGAATTTTGGGGGCAATTCTGGGATTTGGCATTTGGGAGTTTTGACGAGGGTGATTGGCAACACTGTCAGTGGCTCACTTACTCTAAGGTGAGAGCAAGGCACCTAGCCTCAGTCACATGGCTGGGCATCTTGCTCTGACTTCAGAGCAAGTGACTTGCTACAGTGGTAGCTGCACCAAGCAGCATAATGGGGCATGTGTGCAAACATCTGCCTGGTGTTGCAATAGGAGTGTCCAGATAACAGGGAGTTGTTGGGAAAGCTCTGGGGCCAGAATACTCCTGGCTGTTCACAGAGTATTCTGGCCCATGCAGACACCACACAAGTGAGGAAGTATAAGGGAACTCTGGTCTGTTTCAGGAATAGGGAACATGGTACCCTCCAAATGTTGCTGGGAAATAGCATCATAACTCACCATTGGGTTACTATCTAGGTCTGACGAGAGCTAATGATAAATACCTTTGTAGAGTCACAAGTTATCAATCTTTGCTCTGTTCATCTATCAGCTCCCCATGTCTGGTGCCTACACTCTGACCAGAAACTCAAAACAGTTCTGGCTAATACGTTCTTGGCTCCTCACAGACCCCATTCAAGATGCACTCAGGGCTGCTTATCCACAGTCATTTCAGTCAATCAATCTTTTGCCTATCACTTACACTGTTAGGGCGTTTTCTGCTAGGAAACATAGCAAGGCAGCTGGATTTCATTACCTTGTTTCTGATCCTGTTTGCAGCTTTGGGATCTGTTGTAGATTTTTGTTGCTGCATCTGGAAGCAGTTTGATTCACTGAAATTAATGTGATTTTGGACCATACCATTAACAGGAGTATAGATGATAAGGTTTTCCAGCATGTAAGTGCCAAAATATGGTTTTGTTATACAGTATAAAATATAGGTTCTATGATGATCAACAACATCCTTTTTTTCCGGCAGAAAAACTAATGGGATGCTGTGGTGAACCACCAATCTCTGACAGGATATTTTTCCACTGGAATGAACAATTGTCTCAGAGTATTATTATGTTCAAATCAGCTTTACAGCCAACAGATTCACTTTCCATTGAGAGACAAGGGCAAGGACAAGTTGCAATAGGCAGGGAAGGAAACAAGGTGTCCATGTACAAATGTCTGTCACCACCACATAGAGTGTCACCCAGTGCAGGGGCAGGGCTTGCAGAACCAAATGGGCACACCCCCTCAACTTGCTGCTGCACACCATTTTACTCACACGTAAACTGGCACACAGAAGGGAGGGTGCCCAGAGTACCCTCTCTCCCTTCTGAGCACCGGTTCACCCATGAGTAAAATGGCAGTCAGAAGGGAGGAAAGGTGCCCAGAGCACTCTCCCTCCCTTCCAAGCATTGGTTTATTCAGGAGTAAAATGATGGTCGAGAGGGAGGGAAGGTGTTCAAAGCACCCTCCTTCCCTTACGAAAGCCAGAAGGAGAGTGCTCTGGGCCATGCACCATTTTACTCACAAGTAAACCAATGTACAGAAGACTTGGCAAAGTGTCACTTCTTTTCTGGAGTGTCATCCAGTGCAGTCCAGACAACCTGCACCCCTAGTCATACTACCACACCACCACTGCAGACTGTCAGTGGATTGGGATATGCATTCCAATATGCATCCACAGGTAGAGCTTATTAAAATGCAATAGCCAGCATCTCACTGTGGCCATGCTGAGTAGAGAATTCTGCAACACGGAGGGCAACAAAATAATTTCCCCAAGTTCTTTCACAACTAGGGCTAGACCATGGTATATGTGGCCTAAGCCTTACATATAAAATAGATTTCACATGTCTCTGATTCAGAGCATTTTATGAAACCAGGACAAGACTCATTTCTCTTTCCAATGCAAATATACCTCAGTTAGCAAAGGAGATGTATTCCTTGGCCTTAATTCTTTAACAGAAAATTTGATATCAGAGGCAGAAATAAAATGGAAAGAACATAGATAGATCCAATATGCTTTAGGTAAACTAATCATTCAAAACTATCTGTGTGCCCATGTATTCAAAGACATGGCTGTGCTAGTCTATACTGGCATGAAAAAAAAACCCCAAGGAATCCTGTAGCATGTTTGAGATTAATTGAAAGAAAGAAGTGTGTAGCATAAATTTTTATTGACCCAGTTTGCTTTATCAGACACATGGAGTGAAGCTTCTATGGTCTCTGTGTTGTGTGCCTTCAAGTTATTTCCAACATAAGGGGACCCTAAGGTGGTACCTATCATGGGATTTTCTTGCCAAGATTTGTTCAGAAGAGGATTGCCATTGCCATCCTCTAAGGCTGAGAGAATGTGACTTACGCAAGGTCACCCTATGGGTTTCATGGCTGAGCTGGAAATTGAGCTCTGGTCTCCAGAGTCATAGTCCAACACTCAAACCACTAGGGCACACTGGCTCTCACCAGCCTCTATGGACAGACATTTATAACAGTAGAAAGGGTGAGGAGTCTATGAATAGTAATAAAAATACAAAACATCTGGATATGGTATGGGATGAGAAATTCAGTTTCATAAAGAACAATTGGGGGGAAAGATGGGAGATATATGAACAGTGGTGGAAGTTCTTGGTCTGGTGAATTGATATAGGCCCAGGATCAAAAAAGTGATGTAATAAAGTAGGCACAAGAACCCATCAGCGGCTAGGATGGCAGCTAGTGTTATAATATGTATAGTATGCCAGAAAATCACTATTCAAATTACTGTTGATAGACTGGAATTTCTGGATATATCCAAATTCAGATTAATTCTGTTTCTAATCTGCCTTTTATGTCTTTTGTTCAAGGACTACAGTTTGGAAGTCCAAGATAGAATGTACAGAAGACTAAAGTGTTCTGCAACTGGGTTTTTTATATTTCCATTTTCTGATCAGTTATCCTCTGGTGTAAGGACAGTCTGGTTTG
Organism: Sceloporus undulatus; assembly: GCF_019175285.1. Classification (NCBI taxonomy): domain Eukaryota; kingdom Metazoa; phylum Chordata; class Lepidosauria; order Squamata; family Phrynosomatidae; genus Sceloporus; species Sceloporus undulatus. Next base: position 96,561,490 of record NC_056522.1, read on the forward strand.
TCGAGTGTAGAGTGCCAAAGGGCATTGTTGACAATGGATGTTACACTTCATATTGGAGAATGAGCAAGGGAAAGCACTTCTAATGTTCTGGGTGATATTATTAGGCCCTATGATATGTTTGCCCAGATGTTTCGGCAGATTTGGCACATGTGGTGTGGCTTGAACAGTTGCAATGATTTTGTGGCTCATTTGAAATGAAATGACCAAGTCAGGTAGGATTTCCATAGCTAAACAAAAATATTTTGAACTTTCTGGATACCATTTTAAAGTGTCTTTTAAAGTGCACCCAGGAATAACTTATTTTCTTTCCCAGCCTCCATTTTACTTATGATATCTATTTTGGTGGTCAAATTTATAGATCAATTCTTCTGTAACATTATCGTATCTGTCTGTCTGTCTGTCATCTATCTATCCATCTACTGTTTGAAACTACTGTTTGAAAAATGAAGTTATCATCCATCCAATGAAATTCAATGTGATTTAACAAGTTAAATCTCTTTTCCAAGGTCAGAGAAAAGCATGATTTAGGTTTAGAAATCTTTTGTGTCATTTTGAAAAAGCTGCTGGCACATTTGCATCTGATCTAAATATATTAGTCCGTGTCTCTTGTTATGGGGCTACATGATCTTAGCTCTGCAAACAAAAGCTGTTTTGTAAATGGTTTTTCGGATGACGTAAGCAAACAGTAAGTAATCTGGTTTAGGTATTTTCCCAACATTAAAGCAGCTGTGCCAATTCCATCAAATTTATCTGAAACCCAAAGTAGGTCTTTCAAAAACTAACAATCCATTATCTTTCTTGAGCTGGTGAAAATTCTGGTGAAAAGAGGACAAAACAAACTGGCATTGCCTCAGAAATAATTCTTTCCTTGTGCTGCATCCCCCTGAATTTTCCAAGAATACAAGGTTGAGCAGTTATAGAAATAACCTACAATTCTTCCTCTATTTTTTTTCCCTAGTCTTATCTGGATGTTTTCTGGAAGAAATATGTCTGTCTTTTCAACACTGATTTGCTAAATGCACACCCAAGAACTAAGTATTTTAAAAAGCAATTGAATTTATCAAACATTTTAAAAATGAAAAAATGAAGATTATGGCAGTATTGTTTCTATGCACTTGGACCACAACTTAGAAAAGTTATTTTTTGATTACATTTGTCAGCACCAATAGCCAAGCTGACTGAGAACCTCCTGATATTTTTTAAAAATAACTTTTCTATGCTCCATTCTAAGCTTCATAAATAACAGGCCCCCATGGAATGGCAACACACATTGGGCAGGGTATTTGGTCTGGTTTGGTTTCTGGTTCCAGATAGGGTGGTTCTCTTTTCCAAGTGTGCCCTCTGGCTTACTAGTCAAGTGGAAGAATCAGCAGCCTATGGCCTACCAAATGTAGTTGGACTAAAACCGCCATAGGAGATTATCACACTGCTTTTCCTCTTGCACTAGACAAAAAACTGAAATAGGCAGATTTTATTGCGCATCCATGGGCAGTAGGCATCCTGTACCTGATCCAGGCTTCCCCTGCACCTTTTAAAGAATGGGAAAATCCTATAATTTAAAAGGTGTGGGAGAAGCCTGGACCAGGTATAAGATACCTACTGCCTAGACATGAGTGTGTGTGATAAAATCTGCCTGTTTAAGTTTAATAAAATCTGTCTATTTAAGTTTACATCCCACATCTAGTACAGTATGACAATCTCCAAAAATCTCTCACATTTGCTGTGCTAGCTAGCAAAGGGTTTTTAGAGTACAGCTCATACTGCACAGTTATGACAATATGGTTCCATTTTAACAGCTATGGTTCCATCCTATGGATTGCTAACATTTGCAATTTATGGTGTGGCATTTAGAATTTTCAGCCAGAGAGCAATAGTGCCTCTGACCAGACTACAAACCCCAGGATTTCATAGGATGCAGCCATGGCAATTAAAGCAGAATCATACCACCAAAACTGTGCAGTGTGAATGGGCCCTAGCAGTCACATAGTTCTAGAGGCCATAAATTGTCCAACACTGGTCTGATGAAAGACCAGTGATAGATTTAATCTGCAATATGGGTGTTTTGGTGACCTATCTAAGATGATCAAGGAACATATCCGTCAGCAGCACTACAGAAGACATTGTCTTCAAGTTTAAATCAGATATTCTAAAAGTCTTGCAATACACTATAAGGATCTGCTAACTGATACCTGTTACCTCTGCACTCCATAGCACCACTGTGCAGCCATCTACAAGATATGTCATCTCCCTGCTGGACTTGGCCCTGCATCATGAAGACAAGTTGCTACGAGAATGAAATGAGACCATTTTATTTGGCCTGTGCAGAAAAGTGAAATAAAGCACACTGAATTGGCCTTTGGCCATTCGTTATCTCTCAACCAACCCATCTCACAAGGTTGTTGTGAAGATAAAAGTGGGAAAGAGAACTATGTCCAACCTCTAGAACTCCTTGGAGGAATAAATTAAAATCAAATGCATTTCATTATTTCTACTGAAAAGTCAAAATCAGTTCTTCCTTTCAGAAAATGTAACCCACTCATTCTATCTGTACTTGATTCCATGAGTTAATTCAAGGATCCCCCCACCCCCATGTCCATGAGCATATGGAATAACTAGTGTATAGCTGGTGTACGAATAATCTACTTTCCAGCAGAAATTGGAAACATTCTTTGAATGGCTCCCACCCTTTACACAACCAATCCCTGTTGGCTTGTCTACAGGTGTTACATTGTTCCCTCTCACTCAAACTTCGGAAACTGTCTGATCAGTGAAAATAATGAGATCTTCATCCTTGTTACATTTCCCCATTGGCTTGTACCTTGGACAACATGGAAGATTTGTAAGAAACTTTTTCCATTTCCACCTAAATACAGCAGGGACAATGGCGTTCCAAGACACAAAAGAGCACAGAAAATGTTCAGAAAATCCTTTTCCAGATGTCACAATGAATTTCAACACTTGAATAAAATCCAAATTAGTTGTACTTTATAACAGTAAACAAAACAAGCATCAGGTGATAGTGTTTAAGGGAAATAGCATTTTTATCTGTACTGGACAATGAGGTTTAGAAATAGGTGTCAAATAGGAGAGGGTAAGAGAGAAAAGAATTTGGAATTACAGCTGCCGCATGTCATATTCTTAGACATACATACACATACATCTGTCTGTTTCTCATTTACTGTTTCAGACATTCACCATGGAGCTAATTCTATATACAGTGGTAAGAGAATATAACATGTTTCACTAAAGCTGAATTTCTCTTTAATTTCCAAGATCATTTCTTCTCTATTTCTCTTGTTGTTGTTGCTGCTGATGATGATGATGTTGTGTGCCTTCACATCATTTCTGACTTATGACGCCCTAAGGTGAACCTATCACAGGGGTGTCTTGGCCAGCTTTGTCTGGTGGGGGGGTTTGTCTTTGCCTTCCTCTGAAACCCAGTGGGTTTCCATGACTGAGCAGGGAATCAAACCCTGGTCTCCAGAGTCCTGAGCCAAAGTGGCTGAGCACACTGAATTTAATATTTAACAGTTGAATAACTCTCACATCTAAAATGTGGACTCTAACTTCTTATAGTTATTCTACCCTTGCTCAGTTACAATTTCTTTATTGTTCACGCTGTCATAGTTTCAATACAGTAGTTGTGCTTTAAACAGTGTCTTGTATTATTTTCTTGTTTCTTAGCCATGTTACAGTTGCTTACATTGTTATGATGTAACCATTTTTATTGAAACTGTTATCTCATGTTTTAGTTTAGTCACTACGTATTTTATAATCACGTATTGCTTTTCCTTTCCATGTATTTTCAATTGTTTTACTTTTGAGTACTGCTGGCTCAAAGATCATTGTCCCTTGCTCATTGGAGCTATGTTCTGTAGGTGGTATATCAAAAGGCACACAGAGTTTCAGCCCTCATAAAATCATAACCTGCCTTGCATACCAAGATAAGAGAGATAAGATAGATATCATTCAATGAGAATAAGATTATCCTTGGGAAAATGAATGAGATGGTCAGCTGATTCTACAACTGAATTAAACTGTTGGGTTTAATTCACTCAAGAAGACATTGGCTGAGCACATGGCTGAGCATCGCATAAGAGACCCAGATATGGAATTCTGCTGTAGCTTTCCTGTCATCATTACCCAGACCCACTGCTCCTTGGTAGCATCCCCCATGCACACAGCAAGGCCATTGCAGTTAAAGAATTGAGAAGGGATTGGAGAATTTTCTGGCTATATCCTCATAGCCAGGCACAGATTGTCAGTCTCCACTGAAGATAAGGCTGTCATGCAGCAACCAAGTTTCACTATTATTAACTAATTGCCAAAACCATGCTGAAAAAAGATAGGATTTTTTGTGTACGAGTCTGGTGCTCTGTGGCTATGATCCCAGAGCCAGACACAAACTGAAGACATCTTCTGACTAGATCTGCTGGAATGTTCCAGAGGTCTCAGCAGATGATCATTGGTGTGAATTTGGCTATGTTGCCATAGTCAGATTCCCACATCATGTCTGCTCACTACCCAAAAAAAAAAAAAAAAAAAAGGGATCACTGTGGCAGGGGGGAGGTGGGGGCTGTATCACAATGGTTCGTTTTGGCAGGATTTGGCTATTGCCAAAAAAAAAAAAAAAGGAACAGAATACCAATCTATGCAACAATAAAAAAAGTACATACACAAGCATATGAGAGATTTAGGACTGTGTCACCAACCAAATACCAACACTGTATGCATGGATTAAACAAAGGCCGTAATTCACTTGGGGAATTGGATCTTCCTGTGTGACATACACCTGTGGGGAATAGAATTTTGCAACATCTGTATTCAGCAAGAGGCTGCTGTTACATTACTACATAGGGTGGCCAGCAAAGTGACCATTGTGCATTAGGACAAATGCACAATGGGACCCAATTCACAATGGGACCCAACAGACAATTGAACTGATGCACATTGGAACCAATGCACAATAGAATATAATATATATATGCAACAGGGCCTGATGGGCAATAGGGCTGATGTGAATCAGACCCTCTTGCTGGTGTCCTATTCTGCATCTTCATAATTAACAGGGTTCCTTAGTGCATCTGCTATGTAGCAAGGTATGTATAAAGTTATGCAACACAGACCACGACAAAGAATTCCTGCCAAAATCTATACTGAATTCATCACACAAAAATGAAAAACAATCATTGCCAAATATACTCATATATTATCTGCATCATACCTATAAGCAATGTATTGTACAAATATAGCATGATAATTTATCCCAATATGTTGCCGGAATCTGCCACCTCCTGAAGTTTCTAGATCTTTCCCTTTTCGTTGGAGCGTACACAGTCAATACCTTATAAGGGGAAATATAAGTGTAGGAATCACTAAATATTTCTGAACCCTGCTAATGATTCAGCTTGAGGTTAGTCACATTAGGTACCACGTCCTGCCTTGAAGTGACTGGAATTATTCACTTCCATACACCACTTTTATTTTTCATGCCCTATACAAACTTATCCTTACTTTTAACACTTTCATTTATTAATATTTCCTCAATTACATCTACTTTTCCATACAGACAGGGACGTAGCCAGGATTTTAGGAAGGGGGGGGGTCCAGACTAAGTGCTACCATTATAATGGGGCTTGGGTGCGGCAGCGCAGCAGCACACACCATTCATTTTTCTAATGGAAGGGGGGGGTCCGGACCCCAAGATCCCCCCCCCCCTTGGCCACGTCCCTGATACAGAAGTTTTATTTTTCATGCCCTATGCAGGCTTACGTTTTACACAAAACTATTTCTTTGACACTTTTGTTTTGATACACCTCTTAGTCTATTATAAGATGACGAAATGATTTCTAGTTTATAACTAGTACTTATTCATTCATCTTTCAGCCTCAAATACTAAGATCCAGCAACCACCATTTTCCCCTCCTGATTCTTCCATAACCTTCCTTTTCCATTTTGTTAACATTCTGGATTTACATCTCTTTGTTGGTTTTATACATCTTATAGTTTGTAACCTTTTAAGGCTTAAAAGATAAAAAAAATATGAATTCCCATCAGAACTGGAAACAGTGCAAGACATTAGACACTGTATACTTTTTCAATGGTATTGCGAAAACCATTTTGTTTTCAAAAGAACTATTTCTGCTCACCCAGAATGCTTAGTACTTCTCCCTATAAATGTTTTAGTGGAAGATACTGGATGCTCAGCACTTTTGAGAATCCGATGATTATTTTAATACTCTAATGAGAGCTGAAGGCTTTGAAAATCTCATCTGGTTCTGATTAAAAGTGCTGACTTGTGAAAATTCCCAAGTCTTGTTTCAGCTGGGCATTCCTTTGATGGAAGACTTTGACCAGGAACGTGGACACACCTGTCCAAGGCTTTTTTTCCCCTTAAAGTGCACTGAGGATTGCTATTATGATTCTTTGCTCCAGAGAGGGTTGCTGTCTTTTTATTGGCAGGCAGAATTCCTGAATCTTTAAAGTGATGGAAATTAAGCAGCTAACAGAATCCTGAGAAGAAGAAAGGGTCAGAAAGGCTTGGCTGTTTATGCAAAATACAAAGGGCCAGCCCCAAGAAAAATAAAACTTATAGTTCTTAGTGTTTCTATAGTTTCTGTATAATTTCAACTAATTTTATTCCTCATAAAGAAAGTTAACTAATAATAAAAAATTTAATTTATATTTCCTTCCTCTCCCTGCGGATCAAGGTGGGATTGCAGCAATAAAAATATTCCAACAATAAAAACGTATCAAATACATACAGTAAAACAGTAGCATTATTATCAATATCATTCAATTAATTAAATCTTCATATAAAAACATGCAATACTAACAGAGGTGGAGTATTTTATAACAGATTTGGTGGATAGGCTCGCCGGAAGAGATCCGTCTTGAGTGCTTTCTTGAAGGCATCTAAGGTGGTAATAAAGGTGATCTCTTCCGGCAAGTCATTCCATAACTTGGGGGCTATGGCAGAAAATGCTCTGTGGGAAGTTGGTATTAGCCTAGTCTTTACATACTCTAATGATTTCTTCCCAGATGTTCTGAGAGTGCGGGGTAGATTGTGTAGGGAGAGGCGTTCCCTCAAATAACTCAGGCCCAAGCCATATAGTTATATTGCAACTGTAACTTAACTCCTTTCACAGAGCAGCTGTATTTTTTGGTTAGTTTTACAGTTATGAGATTGTAACTTCACTAAATGCTGGCACACACAGAGCCAATATTCAGACCCAACTCCTCCCTTAGCTTTGCGTATTAAGAAGACATGAAGGTAGATGGAAGGAGAATGTTTTTTTACCACATGGCAGATGCATTTTTGAATTCTGTTGTTTTGAATAGTAACTGTGATGTAACTAGTTAGTTTTGAAAACTGGAGCAAATCATTATTTATTTGAAATTAATTATAGCAACTCCCTGCTAGGCAGTATGGATGTGTATGTGCCTTCAAGTCACCTGTTGACTTATGGAGACTCCAGGGATTAGGGTTTTCTTAGACAAGGAATACTCCAAGGTGGTTTTGCCAGTCCCTTCCACTAAAATATAGTCTACAGCACCTGGTATTCATTGGTGGTCTATGATCCATGTACAATGAGCCCCTGATATCCTCCGGGGTTTGATTCCATGCACCCATCCGCCATGGATGCCAAATCCATGGATGCTCAAGTCCCATTTTATACATTACTGTGACCCTTATATAAAATGACAAAATTAAGGTTTGCTTTTTGGAATTTATGTTTTAAAACTATTTTCAATCTGTGGATGATTGAATCTATGGATACAGAGAGTTGATTGTACTAACAATGACTGACCCTGCTTAGCTTCCAAGTTCAGACAGAATCTAGTGCCTTTAGGATATTTAGGCCTACTTGACAGCTGTAAGTATTTTTTTTAAGTCTATACTCTGAAGCATACAGTTCTTTAAAGCAAAGTTGTGAATGATCATTTTTGTAGGTAGTACTCAAGGAGATTTTGGTGTGGGAGACAAAAAAGACTCTGCCCCCAGGGTGTCATGATGTCCATTCCAGGTGGCACGCGGCATCATGGTGCACCTCCGGTGCTGCGTCCGGATGATGAAACACTGAAGGGGCACCATACAACCATGCTGCTGCAGCTATGGCACCCTTTGGAGGGCACAAAAAGGAGCCACTTTTTGCGGCTTCATTTTGCACCCTCCAGAGGCCGGATTGGGGCCACGGCATGAGGTTGCCATGTGCCCATTCTGGCCAGGAAAGGGGCAGGCCTTTGGGGCAATCTATATAGCCCCTTTATTATCTTCCTCCTTCCCTTCCAGTCATTGAGACTCCAGGGCTCAGCATTCTGCTTTGCATCAATCTTCTGGCTAGAAGAATGTAGGCTAGATTAAATGTCCCCTTATCCCATTTCCCTAAATAAATGTGAGAAGGAATCATCTCCTTATTTCACCTTGATCTTGGAACAGCCCCTTCAGCTAAGATTTCTACATTAATTTCTAATCTGGGAAATATGATCTGTGTGTATTTGTGAGAATGAAAAACTGTGAGCAACTGCGGTTGGTACTTAATGCATAATGCTGAATGACATCACCTGGGTCTGCCTCTTTCTGGGTCTCAGTTTGGGCCCAGAAATCTCAGCACCTGATAGATTTCTTAACTGGCAACCCTACATCAAAAGCTGTCACCATGTGGGAAAGTCATCATAGCCCTTCTTCCATTTACATGAAAGTTCATATCTGGGGAGGCTTTTGAACAAATTACCTATGTCCATTCTGAAGTGAGATGGTCCCACAAGAGAATCTTTGAACTGAGTCTTTACTTTGGGCCATACTAGTTCTTAAAGAGGAAGTAGACATGCAGTGATGATGCAAAATACATGGTTTCTTGGCTCCAGCAATTAACCTGTTCAGTTTATAATCTTCAATTGCATTAAGGAGAGAACACTATAACCCTGATCAGCTCTTCTCTTCCTTGCATTAAGGAAACATTGATCCCTGCTAATCTTAAAAGCAGCATCCTGGAAAATGCCATTTCTCAGGGTGCCTGAGTTCTTTACCTGGTGCTGCAGACAGGATGAGCCCAAGGGATTCCTACATATAAGAAATGCGCTAAGGTGCACATGTGAAATGCACTAAGATGCACTAAGAGGTCATCCACACCGTTATCTGTTAAGTGGGAAGGAAAAGGGCCAGTAAAACAGGAGTGTGTGTCTCAGGAGAACAGGCCTATCAAAACCTGGGGAAAAGAAGATTAGGGGCAGATAGAATAGCAGCCTTCAAACAGCTGAATGGCTTTCTTGCAAGACAGAAAGAGTGGCATTATTCTATGTTAATCCAGAGGATCAAACCCTAACGGCATGAAACAAGATGACAGCAGGTTTCAGCTAAATGTTAAGGGATACTTCCTAAGGTAAGAGCTGGTATGTAGAGCGATCTCGTAGCAACTGAAATAAAAAAGTTAATAGCATGAGCTTTCGTAGACTTCAGTTTACAAGAACTGTTTGACAGCAGAACAAACTACTAGGAGCTTATCGCTCAGCATTTTAAACCATTTCCAGTCTCCTGGGCTGGAGCAGTGATGCAGGAGGGAGGCAGGGATTATCACACATTAAATTTCTGCCAAACCACTGGTCACCATCAGCCTGGGTCCAAGCTGGGTCCCAGCCGCACTCCGTCAGCATTTTTAAGAAGCTGGAAAGCTTTCCAACTAAAAAGTGCTGGTGGAGCGCAGCTTGGACCCAGGCTGATGGCAGCTGGTGATTTGGCAGTGATTTAGTGTGCAATAATCCCCGCTTCCATCCTGCAGCCTGGCTCCCGCCCAGCAGTCTGGAGCCGGTTTAAAATGCTGAGTTAAAAGCTCCTACCTTAGGAGGTGGTGAGGTAACTGTACCTTTACAGACCACATTCTATATTGAATGGGGGTTGGACTGGATAAGAGATGGAGAATATGTAACCTCCAGATATTGTTGGTCTGGACATCCATCTGCCCAAGCCATCATGACCAGCTATGAAAGATAATGGGTGTTGCAGTTCAACAAGATCTTGAGGGCCATAGTTGCTCACTCCTGCTCCATTCACTTTCACACATTCAAGTGCTAATTCTTGGGGTGAAGCAGCAGTAGCTGCTGTCTGTCTTCTGGGTTTTAAAAATACTATGTTTATTCTCAGTGAATCCAAGATTCTAGAATTCATTGAATATAGGAACGTGACTTAGAAAAGAAAGTTCCCTTAGTTTTGGGCCAGTGATTTCATTTGCCAAACCCAATTCGAAATTGAGCTAAGGGGTGTCCACTCATGACCACTGGCCTGATTCCCACTTCTTACAATCACTTTCTTTGCTACTCCTGTCAGATTAGGAAAGGGGATTCATATGGAATAACAAGGCCAATAGTTTGGTTATTTCTCATCCTAGTATCACCCTGGGCATTATAAGAAACAGCTCTTAAATACTTTGTCTGAAAGAATATTAAACACCTGAAAAGCTGTCATGGGGAAAAAAAGAATGATTTCACTCTTTTCATTTGGATGCAATTATAATTTGCCCATGTGTTGTCTTTTCTCAGTTGTTTCCCCACACTCCACCCCCCTGCTTTTCCAAAGAAATTTCATCATCTGTGAAATTTTCCATGTTTGGTTTGAACATCAAGGAGTAATTGTTCAGAACTGTGACAAAAAGACACTTGGTAGTTATGGAAAGATGAGAAAAACATTCTTTCCATAATCTTCTGAAGGTTTATGCTCACAAAGCATAAACTGCTACAACAAGAAACATGTTATTCTTGGCTCACTTTGCCAATCATAGTGCAATCTGAACAGTAGGCAAGCTTAGGGACCCTGTCTCCCTTCCCCCCAAAAACCCACTATGTTATATGTGCCTAAAATACTGATGTAATGTGATTATAAAGTGCATCTACTATCAAAATGTTCTTTTGGTCAAAATCATCCACACTTAATCCACCACTGCCTGAAATCTTTAAACATCTAATACTATGTTGAATGTACTGAATTTGGAAACTAATTAAGAAGCAGCCAGACAATAAATAAACCAAGAGAAAGAGAAGGGGAAAAGAGAATAACATTTTAATCATAACAGAAAAATAAAAGTCTGACCTCTTCTCACTGAGCATTTTGGCAAAAGAAGGGGATTGTGGTCTGAATATATCTCGTATTGTAAACCTCATAGCAAGCAATAGTTCTGTCCAAATTTTAAGCAAATCACACACTCCTCCATCCAAGACTGTCCTGGAGAGGAAAAAGATGACTTTTGTTCCAGTCCTTCCACTTTCAGAGGCTTGGTTGTTTGGGATGCAAGACAGGACCTTTTATGAAGGTAAACCCCTCCTCTCCCTTGCTGTCCTGCTGGCAGGCAAAACCCTTTTTTTTATTTGGACAGGGCTTTGACATCTGTTGATAGACCTTTGACTAGCTGGGTTTTGAAGTTTCTCCTCACTGGCATTTTTTAAATTTATTTTTATGCTTTACTTGTATTTGTTTTTATCTGTTTTTAATCACTGTTGGTCACTTTCAGTACCATTTTTTTTGTTAGAACACCATAAATTTAATTAAACAAATATATTTACATTTCTTCCTTGACCTAATGGGAGATGGTACACTTGGGCACATCTCATAAATCATTAGGGCTATATAGCAGAAATAATGTAGCTTGACACCAGTTTAACTGCCATGGTTCAATGCTATGGAATCATGGGATTTGTAGTTTGTTCTGGCATAGCCCCTAACAGAGAAGACTAAATATCTCACAAAATGACAGTTCCCAGAATTCCATAGCATTATGCCATGGCAGTTAAAAGTAGTGTCAAACTATATTATTTCTGCAGCATGGATGTAGCCTATGAAAGAAGTAAGAGACCATTTGCATGCAGCAAGTTCCTTCCTATGCACATATGTGAAATTTGGTTATTTACATATCAATTTTTTTCACTATACAAATGTGCAATGTTTATGCACAAAATTGCAGAAGGCATGATTTTCCAATGCAAATATAGACCCTGGAAAAGACAGTGCATGCAAACCTCACATGAGAATCTACAGATGGCCGATGAAGCATTTCATACCTGGAAGAGCATTCCATGTCAGAATTTTGTAGGGTCACAAGTGTTCAAAGAACAGTGGTATCAGTTTGATACTTTGGCTTCTGGAACTTCAGGAGTGTTGCTCACTGATCATAGGCTGAGATGTCACTCTGATACTAAGTGCTTTTCTCTCTTCATAGAAGAAAAAAATATAATATAATTCTGAAGCATTACATATTTTATCAGGCCAGGCCCTACTATTAGCCAAAATGAGGCAGCTGCCTCTGGCAGCAGATATTCTGTTATAACAGGGACGTGTACTGTCAGTAATTTCATTGTGATGACATTTTTACTGCTACAAACAGAGACTGGCAATTAAGAGATCGCTTTGCTTCAAGTACCACACTAATCCTAGGGTTCTATGCCCCTATATTTACAGTGGGAGGGATGGAGAGGAATCTGCCTCAGACAGCCAAATGTATGGGGCTGGCCCCATACATTATGGAAGATCGTGTCTGCCAGTTGTGGTACAACAGCTACAAACAACAATAGGCTTCAGGGGAGTCAAAGGGAATAAGACAGAAGTGAGGTAGGAAAAGGATTCCATCTTCAGGCTTAATCACATGCACCTTGTCTTACTCTTGATGGCTTTGTGGCATGCGACAACAATGGAGCTGATCTCTGCAGGATTAAGCAGCTACATTGTAATACTCACTCTAATGATGGCACTTGTTCAAAGCCCATACTTGGAGCACAGCCTGTAGCCTTGTGGGTTTAGGAGTTCTAGGAATCTGAATCCAACAAACAAATGTTTCAAACTGTGTTCAAAGCATATAATGTGTCTGCAGAGCTGAGACAAATTAGTTGTTTGGTCTACAGCTTCCAGAATCTCTGTAGCCATCAGAGCCCATGGTCATGGTGAGAGCTGTAATCCACATAAGTAACTTTTCCATGTTCTGCTTCTATACAGCATATTGCTTCCAAAAGCATCTTCAGAAAGTGTTTTTCCCCTCCAGCAAATTTCAAAACAAAACTGAACAAATCAGGGGCAGCAGTGTCCAGAGCACCTGTATATGAAGTAGCTCTGAATCCTGAGCACATCTTTTTCTTATTGAGACCTCTTCTCCTTATCCACTGTTTTCCTCAGCACATGATATTGCAGCCAAATGGTATATAGTCTAATGCATACTCCCCCTTGTGGCCTCCTCCTTAAATTGTGTATTTTAGCAATAAACACACCACCATACATGTGTCAGTACTGGCTCTAGAAAGAGGAACAAAGCAATAGCCCTTCAAGAGTTTCATAACTGCATGATTGACTCTCTTTAATAGAAATCTTTAGGCAGAAGAGTATTTTTGCATAGTCTCCAAGTCATGTCCGAGAATGCGCAAGAGCTGGCAGCAGCATGTCTTGGGAACTATGGTACATGTCCAGGCAATATGCATACTTTCCACTTGATGTCAGAAAATGTCCATTCATCTGGAAGAACTCCATGTTGATTCTAGTCAATACACTTAACTAGTATCCAAGTGATATTGAAGAATGTGAATTAATTGAAAATATAAACATTGGTGGATTTGGGAGGAAGTTTGGGGGGGTCTTTTGTTTTTTAAACTTTGCTGTAAAAGCTGGACAGTCCAAAAACTGATAAGAAGAAAATTAACTCATTTGAAATGTGTTTCTGGAGAAGAGTTTCATGGACTGCTAAAAAGAAACATAAATGGGTCCTAGAGCAAATCATGCCTGAACACTCACTAGAAGTGAGGATGACTAAACTGAGGCTGTTGTACTTTGGATATATTATGCACAACATAACACACTGGAAATGACAATAATGCTCAGTAAAGTGGAAGGCAGTAAAAAAAAGGAAAGAGAGAAGGAGGGAACTACTCTACAGGTGGATTGGTTCATTCAAGGTCCCATATGACAGGAGGCACTATAGAGCAAATTATGAGTTCCTGTTCCCAAAAAGTTATAACTACATTCTACAAGGGATTTTACTTACTATAAAATCCTAACTCCATTTCAGAGTATCAGAGTGACTGACTGATGATTGGTATTTTTTAGAATAGAAATTGGTATCTTTGATCAACAGAATAAAATATATTTCAGGTGTGGACAAGGCATGTTCACTACAGAGGAAAAGCCAATATTATAAAGGGATTAATATCTTATTACAGCTACTAAGACAAAAATAAAAAAACTGAATTTTCCTAAAGTTCAAAGAAAAAAATCACAAAACAATTCATGAAACCAAAAATATAGTACCACTCATTATCAGGGAATGCATGTAGAAAAAGGCTAATTGGACCTGGGGGCATTGTTATGCCAAGCCTTTGGCTTTAAAATAGTATTGAATCTTGTAAAGACAATTTTGATTCAATAATGTGATATTACAGAGTATTGCTTTGAAGACTTTCCTAATGGACGGGAAAGTGATTTTAAAATATTTTTGAAGATTAGTAACATGGCCATAGAACAGTTACAGAATTGTTAAGAGAGTTTAAAAGGGACAATAGGGGGTTGCTTCTTAGGCTTCAGGATATATAGGTGAGAAGATTTAAAGCAAGGGTGAAAAAAATTTCTCAGCTTTTGGGCCAGGTTGCCATCAGGGAAACCTCCTGTAGACTGTTTATTCCAACATAGAAAGACCCCAACAAAAACATCATCATCATCATCATCCCACCTTTCACTCTATATAGGTGAAAGGTGTCCTTTCTCTATATTGATCAGGGAAAATCTCTTATCTGATCCACTGCTGATTGGATATAAGATCTTTCATTGCCTGGAAAGAGGGCATGGGGGCATAAAGTAGGAAGGACCAGGAGAAAACCTGGTGAGCCAGATGTAGTATCTCTGTGTGACAAAGGTTTGCCATGTCAAATTTACAGAAATGCTGTGATCTAAGTGGGAGAGCAGTATAATTAAGGAGTGTTTGTTTTGGTTGCTTTTAAACCATAGAAACAATTCTTTTTTGGACTATTGATGCCAGAATCCCACAGACAGTCTGGCCATTGACCATGATGCATTCCAGGAACTGTAGTCTAACAGAGTAACTTTTCCTGGCTCTGGTGACTTTTCACCCCAGAAATATAGGTGCTGGAATTACAGTAATCCTACACCTCTTGTAACCAGAAATATAGGTGCCTTTGCCCCCATAAATAGCACTTTGGAGTAACAAACAAGACTCCTGGAATCCTTTTCTGGAGCTCTCAGAGTTGGTGTCTCAATCTGGAAACTCATATAGTTTTAATACATATTGAATAAGCCAGTGAATGAACTTTTAAATAAACACGATTGAAGCAAATTCTGGATATAAAGTAAAGCTACTTTATTTGTATTTCATTTCCAGCTCTGAGGCAGAGCAGCAGGCCTTGCCTGGAATGAGCACTTTCAGTAAATACAGGTTTAATATATGGTTAAGCAGGATCCCTTAGGAGTGCAAGATAATATTTATTAAATTTGGAGGAAGAGATTCTGGCAAGCATTTAGGGAAGGGAATTAATGTACATCATTAAACCCTAGACGAGCTAGGAAGGCCTGCCATGCAACTTAGAGAAGCCCATCAGGATGATAAATAGCTCAGAGTACAAATGTCCATATACGGCTCTAGACTTCCTATAAGGCGGGACAGTCCAGTGTGAGGAGCATTGCGTATCATTCTTGGATCAGGTTCACATTCTTCGGGTGTGTTTCTCTGGGAGCCTTTGATTTCCGCTTTGAGGGCTGGCTGAGACCTCCAGTGGCTCTTATAAGAAAATAGCCGCGACTGAAGGTCGAAAATGTGCAAGATTCTTTCTTTAAGTACACAAACACTCTGAGTCTAGCCGCTTTCCTGCAGTCCTGCCAAGGTTTTTCAGTATGTCTGATACTTGATCAAGTGACTTCTTTTGGGAAAGGGGGCACTGCGTCAAAAAAGGAGGATAAACATAAAAAGAAAGGATGCCAAAGATCCACACCTGTACTTTCTTCGTCTTTTTCTTTTAACAAGACTCACCACCAATTGAAGCTCATGCCGACACACACATTCCACGTATAGCTGTATAAACAAAACTGTGTTGCCAATGCAGTGAATTCCTACTTTTACCAGGAAAAATATACAGCCTGAAAAGGAGCTGCTGTATAAACACCTGCATGTAAGTTGAAATGAGCACATTTTTACATCCCTAAATATCAATGACAGCCTGTGTTCCTTTTCTTTTTCCTCAAATAGAAGCATAGTGTTATCTCACAAGGCAAGAAAAACAAAGAATAGTGACAGTAATAGCCTTTTTTTTCTTTGTCATTACCACATCTACACAAAACACATTTAATGAGTCATGGAGCCACATCATACACAGCTAGCACCCAGTTTAGTTCTGTTCACACCATGCAATCCATAAAGAGCAGACAAGAATTAGATATAATTTTCATTGTGCCAGACTGGGGAAAAACTCCCCAAGCACACTCTTTCATGGCTAGTGGCAAAGGACTGTGGGAACTGTAGTTCAAAACAGCTGGAGGACAAGTGTTCTCCACCACTGTCATAGAGAAACCCTGAATAAAATTATTGCTCTTCGTGAGGTATATGGCAGTATAATGGATGCCCACACTTGTCTGGCAAAGAAAGAACAATGTCCTTAGTGGTGCCTTGCCTGTCTGGCATTGTTTCAAGAACCATGATCCATGACTGATATGACAAAATCTGAGCTAATTCAACCTTTCTTTATGACAAGAGTGCCAACATAGATTCAAATGCCACAAACATAGCTATGACTCAGTATTGTCCCAGACACAAATCTTTTGAATAAGATCAGTTCACATATTCAGTTATTTGGCTAGGTTTAACTACTCGAGAGATGGATATGTGTGACTCAATCCTTGGAGTCTTTGTGAGTCTTTAAATTTTAGGCCTGTGACTGATTTTCTAGGTGATCATAGACAAGCTGTTTTCTTCTGTTCTGCACCCAGAGCCTGGTGAAATTACTTTGGGAGACAAAAATAATCCCCCAAATCTAGATGCTCCTGCTGGTGGTGGGCTTCTAGGAGTTCTGGCTTTAAAAGAATGTTTTTCCAAGCTTGGTCTGCACTTTTAAAAATGATATTCATATACATCTTCCAGTTGATGTGGATTTAGTGGAAACAGGTTGTGAAGCACCTCTTCTGAAGTAGTAGATGTGTGACAACTTGTACAGTTTGTTTTTGGTCAATAAGGCTCTGAAGATCTTCTTTGTTAAACGTGTAATAAGCTGACTGGGTTCCAGAAAAACTTTATAACTGTTATAGGACCCTTTCATACTATATGATTATAGCACTAGGATCCCAGTTTAACTTCCATGGCACCATCCTAGGGAATCCTGGGACTGGCAGTTCAGGGTGGGATATAAGATTTCTCAGCCAGAGTTCTACAGCCTCAACCAATGAGAAGCCCCAGGTAGTTACATTAGAATCATACTACCATAATTTGAAATAGTTTGGTTCAATTCTGTCTGGGAATAAGCGGGGTCAGCAAAAATCTCATACCTTCCTTCCAATTTCTGTGAGAACTTGGTCTTTCTTCTCCATTCCTCTGCCCTAAAAGAGATTGGCCAACCAGGGATAGGACGTTCTATATCAAAGACATGCAGCTAGTTATATTTCTCCTGGGTTACCATGTGACATACTTTTGCTCATGCTTAGAAGTAATTGTATTTGAAATGGAGATACTTTGTAGGAGACAACTATAAATTGTAATCGATAAACTGATCTATCCACATGATAATCTTATCCATGCCCACTCAGAAAATAACTCAGAAACCACTTAGAAAGCTTTTTTTTCCCATTAAGTTCAGTGGGTCTTACTCCCAGGAAAGTGCATATCAGTCTAAATCCTGTTGTTAGTCCAAACTAGAGTAAACTATTGAATCAACGCTATTTCCTACATATTGACTTACCATTCAACAGTTGATTGAATAGGTCTTTAGTTCGGATTAGCCATAGTGCTGGATAGGAGGAGGGACTATCTGGCCTGTAGGTCTAATTCAGGTGACAGGGTATCTTCCCTCCTCCCAATCACTTGAAGCCCTGTAACTCTCAAAATCCCACCAACAAAGCCATGGGAAATAGCATCTCCACCATATTGATGAACTGCAGCTTAGTATTGTAGTTACTGAATTGGGGGATGCAGGAAGGGAACATATTATCTGGTGGCTTTCACAATTAAAGGCACATTCATTTGCTTCTTAGACTGTTTTGATTCTAATGCTATTGTAAAGGAGAATGAATTTGTGAACCATACAGAGATGGTGTTTTAGTCTAAGAACTGGTGGCAGGTTTTGTTTATTAAGCAGTAACTTTTTCATACTTATGAAAAAAAATTAGCTTCTGCATATAGCAGTAGTAGGAGTAAGGATATGAATAGGAATATAAAAATTTATTTGGATTTAACTGATTTAACCTACAGATGACAGTTTAAAGCAAAATAATTAATCTTTTAAAGTGATTTAATCTATTGGCAGCCTTCATTTTCATCTCCCTTTGCATTAAATCAGTTGGCTCTCTCTAGCACATCAGCCATCTCAAATGACTTGGCCTTTTGGTTGTCCAATACAGTCATTTTATGATTCAATGATCTTCATAATAAGAATTCTTCACTTTCCAGTGATCGCATACCGTATTTGGGCATTTTTGAGCGGCATTCTGTTTACCTGGTTAAGTTTCCATTTTTGTAAGCATGTTGTACATAGTTTGGTGTGTCTATTATTTACTCAGAAGTGGGTAAATGCAGCCTTTTGGTTGCAGCCGTCCGAATAAATATAGGTTTTGGGATGCCTCATAAATCTGGAAATGTGTATTGCTTACCATAACTCCTTTTTATGGGATTTTTTTACAAATGAAAGGGATTTTTTCCTGTAAAAAAAAAATAGACAGGAGATTTTAAACTTTCAAAACCAATGTGGTGTTGGAAAGAGGTTATATCCTGTATTATGCTGTGGTGGAGAAGGAGGGGAGAGATTGCAGACATAATTCACTGAAAATGTCTCCTGTGGATGTTCATTTTGTCAGGAGCTGACAAATGTTGACTGGCTCAAAAACATCCAGAGTAGGCAGAATAATATAGGCCCTACATGAGATCATTTTTGAAAATAATAATAATCTTTAAGGTTCCCCCCCCCCCCCTTTGAGGGGATCATCAGCAGGAGACCAGAAAGTCATCCCAGTTAATGTAGTGGACTAAGAGTGTTTAAGGTTTACATTTAATATCCCTACCCCCCCCACACCCCCGATAGATCTTCCTGTCCCCCCACAATAGCCTCATGTTGTATAAATTTTCCCAACTCTGGCGCTGTACATACTGGTGTGTACAGCGCCTTCATCATGTGCTAGGGGTTGGCTGAGGACGCAGCGTCCATATCGGCCTCACTCCAGTACGTGACGGGGGCGTCAAAATGGCGGTGCCCTGTACACATGGGCATCGCCATTTTGACGTAACGGCCGCATCGCGTCCAAATGGCGCAGCGCAGCCATTACGTCCTGGCGCCCTTTCAGCAATGCTGAAAGGAGATCCAAAATGGAGCGCCTTTCATGCCGCGTATCGCTGGTGCAGCCTTTACACAGCCGCGCCAGCGATACTGAAGAGGCCCCTTTCTCTGTCTCCCCACTGCTGTCGGGGTGTCCTTGGGGCATGAAGCCCCAAGGACACCCCTTTCCAGGCTGCAGGGAAGCAGCCTTTTGCCGCTTCCCCAAGGCCTGGAAAAGCAGCGGATCGGTGCCTCCGGGGCTGCCGCTGTGGCAGCTGAGGCTCCGATCCGTCGGGGAAAGGGGCGGGTGCAGGCCACCCCAAAGGGGAGGTCTGTATCCTGCCAATGATACTTTGTTGAGAGCTAGCCCTGTTGCAATGCAGAATATTGGATTTGGGAGTTGCTTGGTTTTGAATGCACAATTAAGACCTATTAGCTTCACAAAAGACCTGATCCTGATAGAGATGAAAACTGCTTTAATCCCCCCCCACCCCCATGGATCAATATAACTTCCAAGATACTGGGATCACTTTGGCTGTTTGGCTAAGGGAGTTATCATGTCATGATTGCCTGCAGTCATGCAGCAGTCAATGCAGTCCTCTACATCATAGCAAATCACAATCAGAATATAACCACTCCCGCACTAGAGCCTGGGAACTTTTGGGAATCATGAGAAAGACAACAATAGGATATCATGGAAACTCTCCCCAGCTGTTTAGACAAATCAAGATGTTCGCGTCCTAATCCACAACGAAATTCAGTGAAACATTTGCATAGCAGCCAAGAGGGACTAGAACTTTAAACACAAAGTGATTAGAAGTAAATTCTGCCAAAAATAAAAAAAAGATTTGCAAGTGTATACTTCTAAGGTCAGGGTGTCAATCAGCTTCTCACTGTAACAAATCAAGCAAAACTGTCTTAGAGATGGTAAATATGATGGTCTTACTTTGAAGAAATCCTATAGGATCCAGGTGAACAGAGAACACGCAGGCTGTACTTCCACAGACTTGTAACTGGTGCAAATTCATAGATGCTTTATTGATTTTTAGGCTCAGCCACTAGCCAGCCTTCCAGTTCTGGGCTCAAACCATTTTCAGAGTAGCATCACAACAACTTTGTAATATACATTAAGCTGATACTTAGTGAGTTGGCCTTGGCTACCAGTGTGTTCATAATATTATGTTCATTACATCCCAATAACTGCCATTTAAACTGTGCAGGTATAAATTCATATCTCTACTCAGCTACTCTCCGTAATATTCTGCCTACTCAGGATGTTTTTGAGCCACTCAACATTTGTCAGCCTAACCCACAGTGACTGTGTGAGGGGGAAATCCTTTGACCAGTTGGCTGAATTGGCATGCTTGAACATATTTGAACATATCCCAGGTTCAAATCCTCACTTAGCTATGAAACCTACTAGGTAACTTTGGACCAGTCACTACATCTGGGCTTGACCTACCTCACAAGGTGGGTGTGAGTTAAACAACAGGAGGAGAAGCATGTCTTGAGCTCTAAGAGAAAAATCTAAATATAACTAAAAAAAAAAAATACAAAACAGCCTTCACACATTCTTTCTCCTCCCCCCCCCTTCTTTATTCTTTGATTTGGGCAGACATGGGGAGGGCACCAAGTTTAAGGAGCACTGAAACACTAGAGTGGAATGTTTTGCTTATGAATGACTGGTACATACGCAGTGGGAAAAATCAGAGCCACATCTTCCATGCTTCAGACTCGCTCAGTTGTGCCAAGTATTTCACAAAGACGCCTCTCCTCCTGTTCTAACGCTCTCTCTAGTCATAGAAAGTACCTATTAGGGAAAATATCCCTGTATGATTCAGGGATCCAGAGAAACGGACACGGCATAATATCTGTGACTTTGGCTGATATAACAAAAAACCTTCCCAAATTCCCTACGTTTTACAGAATATTCCACATCAAATAGGAAGGGGAGAGGGGAATGTTGCAGTCAGCAAGTCTAGCATCCCAAGTTTGTGAGGGGAAAAAATAAGAAGACTCAGCCAGCTTTGAGATGTTGTTTTGAATCTTTTTGTTCAGAAAAGGGGAGGAGGCAGGGGGGAATTCCCAGGCTTGGTTCCTAGCAACTGTCCTGGCAACATGCTCCCTTTCACATACACACACCACACACCTTACACTTGTGCTCTTTGTCATCACTAGAGGCCTGAGATGAATAAAGAGGCACATTCTTACCTGTGTTTCTGGGACAAGGTGACCAGATGTCCCCCTTTTCCAGAACATGTCCTACATTGCAACCTTATGTCTAGGAGGCATTCCAAAATGTTCTCCATTTTCAGCATGCCAAAGAAACATGAATTGATATTTATATTTATATGGATGTTTTTGAGCTTCTATTTGATAATTCTTCTTGAACGTCCCACATTTTACAATGCCTTGTTCTCCTTTGCAATTATGACACCTGTTCTGGGAGCATGACAGATGGGGAGATGGAGCAGTGGCTTTGATGACTTCTCTGGAAAATAGAAGGGCCCACTCCTTGCTCATTAAAATAAATCACAACACTTGTTCTTCACCTGGCTTCACTCTACATCCCAAGTGATTTACTCCAGAGTTACTGCATCAGAGTCAGTGGGAGTCTTCCAGAGTTGACAACAGAGAATGTTTGCTGATGGGCTGAATCCATCTACAACTGTGCACGTCATTCAAGGGAGGTGAACTGACGTTTGTTGGTTTGTTACAAAGAATCATATCATATGGGGCATGTCCAGAGGAAGAGGACCAAAAAGGTGAAGGCTCTGGAAACTAGGCCCTATGAGGAGAGACTTAGGGAGCTGGGTATGTTCAGCCTGGAAAAGAGATGGTTAAGGGGTGATATGATAGCCCTGTTTAAGTATCTGAAGAAATGTAACACTGAGGATGGAGCAAGCTTGTTTTTGGCTGCTCCAGGAAATAAGACCCAGAGCAATGAATTCAAACTAGCGGAAAAGAGATTCCACCTCAACATCAGGAGGAACTTCCTGACAGTAAGGGCTGTTTGACAGTGGAACACACTCCTTCCTTGGAGTGTAGTGGAGTCTCCCTCCTTGGAGGTCTTTAAACAGAGGCTGGATGGCCATCTGTCAGGTATGCTTTGACTGAGTTCCTTCATGGCAGAATGGGATTGGACTGGATGACCTCTGGAGTCTTTTCCAGATTCTGTGCTTCTGTATATTGATGGTGTTCATTTGTGACTGGAGAGGAAGAAAATCTCATGTTGAACCTGGCATGTGGCACAAAAAACCTGGCTGAAAAGATGGGGAAGGCAATTGTCCATATGGGAATGGAGATGGGTTTTGGAATCCATTCATGGGTTTCACAGTTTTCCTTCAGCTGGAAGAAACTGATTTTGCAAGCACTTTCACAAAAGTTTAGGGTGATTCTGAAAGGATGGACCCCAGAAGGTGGGCTTGAGCCTCCCCTAAGACTAGACTATGGGGGCTTCCCACAGCACAAAATGATCAGGCGAAACGGGACGACCAAGTCTCCAACACCCTTGAGCCCCCCAGGCACTCTCAACCCGAAGGGTACGAAATGATCAAGCACTCGGGAACGATAGGAAGGCTGGTGGCGATGGTTCCAGGAAGAAGAAGAATGATGATGATGATGATGATGATGATGATGATGATGATGATGATGATGATGATGATGATGATACTAAAGGCTGCCTCTAATCTATCCGCTCTGGGCCCCACCACGAACTCCAACTCCCAGAATTCCATAACCTAGAGCCAGAAAAGACTGGGCTGCGTTATGTTTCCAGTGTGGATGCAGCCTGTGTGTGTGTCCCCCCCCCCCAAAAAAAAGGTGTTTTTAAATTGCAATAAGCCAGGTCTGTGGTGATGGGAAGACTCTAGGCTGGCAAGCTGGAGGCAAGCCATCCCCTCCTTCCCCTCTTTCTTTCTTTCTTCCCTCCCTCCTTCCTTGTGCCAGTGCCAAAGGCCTTGCCTTTCTTGTGTGGAGCCAGGCTTTTTCAGACGGGAGGAATGCGGGGGTCAAGGGGTCAG
Organism: Sceloporus undulatus; assembly: GCF_019175285.1. Lineage (NCBI taxonomy): Eukaryota > Metazoa > Chordata > Lepidosauria > Squamata > Phrynosomatidae > Sceloporus > Sceloporus undulatus. The sequence continues at coordinate 96,584,997 of NC_056522.1, forward strand.
GCTCCCTCCGGAGGAGAGAGGGAGGGCGGCAGAGGAATGCCAGGAATGCGCGCCACTCCATTCAGCCCATTGGACGCCCCGCCCCACGCCGCCCCATAAAAGCAGCCCGCGCCCGGCCTCCAGACACAGCAGCAGCAGCAGCAGCAGCAGCCGCCGCCAGGGAAGGACGCGTCCCGACAGACAGACAGCAGCAGCAGCAGCAGCAGCAGCAGCCCTCGCCTCAGAGAGCTTCCCTTCCGCTCTCCCAGTCAAGCTCTTCCAGCCAGGACCCCCAGAGAGATGGAGCCCCGCGCCTTCGCCCTCGCCTTCTTCCTCCTCGCCCTCCTCGGACCGGTAAGGCCCCCCCCCCCCCACACACACACACAGCCCCAGGGGCCCTTCCCTTCCCGCCGGGATCCTGGAAAGGGACCTCCTCCTCCTCTTCAGGCTACATCTCCTGCTTCTCTGTCTCCTTCTCTCCCTCCAACTCTTTTTCCATCTCCTTCTCCTTCATATCCTTCTCCTCCATCTCCTCCTTCTCTATATCCATCTCCTGCTTCATCTTCTCTTTCTTCTTCTCTTCCTCCGTTTCCATCTTTCTTCATCTCTATTTCCTTCTTCTCTAAATCCTTCTTCTGCACCTCCCCATCCTCTTTCTTCTTCTCTTCCTCCATCTCCTTCTTCTCTGTATCCTTCTCCTCCTACTCCATCCGCTCCTTCTTCTTTTCCTCCATCTCTTTCTCTTCCATCTTTCTTCATCTCCTTCTTCTCTGCATCCTCCTCCTCCATCTTCTCCTTCTCCTCTTCCTCCATCTCCTTGTCCTCCATCTTCTTCTCTTTCTTCTTCATCTCCTTCTCCAGCTCTTTCTTCCCTATTTCCTTCCCTCCTCCTCCTCCATCCTCTTTCTTCCTCCAATTTCTTGTCCTCCATGCTCTTCTCCTATTCTTACATCTCTATCTCTTTCTTCTCTATATCCTCCTCTTCCTCCTCCTCCATCCCCTCCTCCTTCTTCTCTTCCTCCATCTCCTTGTCCTTCATCTTCTTCTCTTGCTCCTCCATCTCCATGTCCTTCTCCGCCATCTCCACCTCCTCCTTCTCCATCTCCAACTCCTCCTGGTCTCTTACCATCCTCTTCCTCTCTCCTCAGGTGGTGGGTGCCCAAGAGTGCAGTGGGCAGTGCCAGTGTCCTCCTTTGCCACCAGCGTGCCCACCAGGGGTGAGCCTGGTGCCAGATGGCTGCGGGTGCTGCCGGGTCTGTGCCAAGCAACTGGGCGAACTGTGCACAGAGCGGGACCCCTGCGACCCCCACAAGGGACTCTTCTGTGACTTTGGCTCCCCGGCCAACCGTCAGATTGGCGTCTGCACCGGTGAGTGGCGGCTGGGGTTGTACTGCTGGGTCTCTCCAGGGGGCAGCAGAGAGTGGGACTGAAAGGCCCAGGAGGAAGCAAAGATCTCTTCTGATCAGAGCCTGAAAAAGAGCCAGGTGGTTCTGGGTATGGGAGGGTCGGTTTGCCTCATTGCATTCTTTGAGTTATAAAGAGTCTTGGGGTTTTAGATATCCCTTCCTCAACATGATCCCCTCCAGCTATGTTAGACTTTGGCTCAGCCAGCACCAGTCTGGGGAGGATGGGAGTTGCAGTGCAACACAATAGTAGACCCCAGGTGGGAGGACCACCACTAGAGAATATTATTAGCCCAAGTTATTAGGCTTGTAGGCTCCATAGTGGTTCCCCAGTGTACAGAGGGAGATGCACATACCAACCCTGTGTTGTTCCCCTTCTTTACAGCAAAGGACGGTGCCCCCTGTGTGTTCGGAGGCATGGTGTACCGGAGTGGCGAGTCCTTCCAGAGTAGCTGCAAATACCAGTGCACTTGCCTGGATGGGGCTGTGGGCTGCGTGCCTCTCTGCAGCATGGACGTCCGCCTGCCCAGCCCCGACTGCCCTTACCCACGAAGGGTGAAGCTCCCAGGGAAATGCTGTGAGGAATGGGTGTGCGATGAGCCCAAGGACAAAGAACAGACTGCAGTTGGACCTGCTCTTGCTGGTGAGCTCAACAGACCTTATTTTTTCCATGCTGATGTCCTGTGATGAGACCAGCCTTGTAGTTCCATTGCCATAATCGTGCTGGTACAGGTTCCAGTAGCCCCCTGTTACAGCATCATTTCAATGGATTCTGTAGCATCTGAATGCATTCTTTTTGTTCCAAACTAATTCTTTCCTTTTGACTCTCCTTTTCAGCTTACAGACTAGAAGATACCTATGGACCTGACCCCTCCATGATGCGGGCCAACTGTCTGGTTCAGACCACCGAATGGAGTGCCTGCTCAAAGACTTGCGGGATGGGCATCTCCACCAGAGTCACCAATGACAATGCCCACTGCAGGCTGGAGAAGCAAAGCAGACTTTGCATGGTCAGACCTTGTGAAGCTGACCTGGAGGAGAGCATCAAGGTAAATGGCTGTCAATTTATCTTTAGTAATTTACTTTGGACAAAGGTCTTTTTTAGTTGCCCTAAAATTCATTTTGACCCAATGCAAATACAAGAAGTGGGACCCGCAACAACATATTATAGTACTGAGAGCTCCTGCTCAATTTAATCCATTCCATTTCTCCTTTCATCTTTCCTTCCTTGACACACCCAGCACACACACACACACTGCATTGGGTTGTTCTCTCTCTCTGTGTGTGTGTTTAAAGTTTAGTTTTGCAGCACTTTGCATTCTCCTGGGTCTTTTGGTATCCTTCTGTTGTGCACCAGTGATGCTATTCTAGTAATATTTATAACCACACTTCAAGTTTAAGTGCAAATTGATGCAGGACAGTAAATAAACCCCCTTACTGTGCAGTCTCACTAAATTTAACAGGGTCTGCTCTCAAGAATGGGGGCACACTATACAGTAAGTTCAGTGGGGCTTACTCTTAGGCAAATGTCTTTAGGACTACAGCATGGATGACTAGAAACTAGATAAAAACGCATTATTTGCGGCTATTTTTTTAAGTATCAAAATTATCTATTTAAATTAATATGATAGAAGCATTCAAGGAAAACAAGCCCAGAAATAAGAAATCTGATACAAGTAGGAGCAGATGGATCAAAAGACTGAACAGAATGGAACTTAAATCCAACTAATGGGTACCAGGCATTTTAAGCACCTTAAGGCTGATGTCCTATACATGCTGACCCAAGATCTTATAGTTTTGCTTCTGAATGGGCACAAATATGTTTTCCATATATTTCATTTAATTCATTGGACACATGCTTAATTGTATCATGGAACAAGCAACCACTTAGCCCTGGTTTGATTGGGGTCTGGGTCCAAACTGTTAGCTGGACTTTGTCTCATTGATATCTGTGAGGCAATCATGGAATCATAAGAGTTGGAAAAGACCCAAAGGGCCATCCAGTCCAACCCCCCAGCCATGCAGGAATACACAATCAAATGCACAGATGGCCCTGTAGCCTGTTTAAAACTTCCAAAGAAGAAGGTTCCACCAAATTCCAAGGCAGCATGTTCCACTGTTGAACAGCTCTTACTATCAGAACTTTTTTCCTATTGTTGTGGTGGAATTTCTTTTCCTGTAATTTGCATCTGTTGCTTACAAAACTTTACTGATTGCTGTGGGAGTTAGACCAATGATTTAGGATTCAGACTTTTAAGACTGTGTAGATATGGATAGCATGAATAGGAGTATTGTATATCTGACATGTAAATATATGAATTCTCTCTTTCTTCCTCAACAGAAGGGCAAAAAGTGCATTCGAACACCCAAGATATCCAAGCCAATCAAATTTGAACTGTCCGGCTGTACCAGCATGAAGACATATCGAGCCAAGTTCTGTGGCGTCTGCACCGACGGGCGTTGCTGCACCCCCCACAGAACAGCCACCCTCCCTGTGGAGTTCAAGTGTCCCGACGGTGAGGTCATGAAGAAGAGGATGATGTTTATCAAGACCTGTGCATGTCACTACAACTGCCCTGGGGACAATGACATCTTTGAATCCGTGTACTACAGGAAGATGTATGGAGACATGGCATAAAAGCCCCCAGAGACTTTTAAACCTGACTGCCAACTTGAACTGATAATTGCATCTCATTTTGTAAGACATGATTCAATAGCACAAGGTATTTAAGTGTCTGTTTTAAAAACAAACTGTTCCATGTGACTTCAGACAAAATTGTCTTCTGACCCCAAACGCTGGTTTGAAGGGAAACAAATTATAATAAGGTGGACAGTGAGGCACAACACCTAAGTTGAGCCTCAGAATAGATTATATGAAGAGTAGAGTATATATGGGGATTACTTAAGGGGACACATGCAGTCTTGAGCAACATTTTCACAGTGTGGTAGCGTGTGTTCCACTGAATAGTGCAATCAAAAAAGGACTCCTTAGCAAGGTTATTGGCACTGATTTTGGTGACAGTGACAGCTCTACTGGGATTCTCATCCAGGAAGATGCTAAGGAAGTGCGTTCTGTTAGAATGGCAGCAATTCTCCTCTGACGTTCTGATTCGAATAGTTCATTCAAAAAGAACTGGAATTAGACTGGACAGCTTGTGGCAATGGAACTGTCTGCCACAAGCAAGATTTTTTTAAAAAAAATTACTATTGTAATATTACAGTATTGTAATATTGTAAATACTGTATGTGTGTGTGTGTATGTGCGTGTGTGTTTGTATATATATATTGTACAGTTATCTAAGTTAATTTAAAATTTTGTTTCCTTTTTTGCTAATGCTTTGATACATCAGTGTTAGCCTCTTTTTTCTCTTCTCTCCCTCTCTCTCTCTTTTTACAATGCAAGGCTTGCCTGATCAAAATGCATTCATTCAAAATGTAAAATAGATTCTGTAATGGCAGTTCTGATCAGTCAGTAGAGAAACAGCAAACTGAACTGATGTTTTGCTGGAGATGTGCCAGTATCCTCTCAAAGCAGTTCATCAAATTAAGGGCAAGGAAGCAGTGGAGAAGACCAACTTCTCTCTGCCCTAGTGAACGTGGCCTGAAGTAAAACGAGTGGCTTTTTCATAGCTGACCAATCTTTCCACCCAGGAACAATTTGTTACCTGTTGAGAAGTGTGACCAAAAGTTACATGTTTGCACCTTTCTAGTTGAAAAATAAAAGTATTTTATTTTTTATATAAATCAGCTTGTATGTCTCTTGATTTTGTGAGGTTTAACAGTTTCTGGGAACTGACATAAGTTTATTTACACTTCCCAATACTTCTTCATTAGCAGAAGAAAACACTTACACACCTAATGCTTCATTAGCAGATATTTCTTGGTGAATAGGCACAAGATGTAATTACCCAGTTCTCTCTTACTTACCCAGCTGGGGGCAAATCTGATTTTACACGATGGGATGACTAAGCAGCAGACCTTTGTGGTAACCTAGTTTCCCATTCTAGCTTTCAATAACACTATTTCAAGAGCCTGATGCTTACTATCAATAATACCTTGGCAGTGTTGGGAAACATTGAAGCAGTTAAATACCTAACCTCTTCAAAGCTGAGCTACAGAGAAGATTCTGTCAAACCATTTCTTTAAATAAGTAATTATCTTGAAACTTCCTGGTAGCAATCAAATAAATTGGCTACATGATATAATAGATATCAGTGAGTGTCTATAATTAGTTTATGGTCAAAACGTGAGTTTAGGAAAGTAAGACATTTTAAGAATGCATCTAGATTTTAGAATTTGGATTCAAAGTTCTGTTCAGAGTAATCTTATGCCTGTTCTAAGTAAACATGAGCATTTATGCACTTCTTAGAGGCCCTGGGAGCCAGTGTTAAATAGTAATTTGAGTGTTGGACTATGACTCTGGAAATCAGGGTTCAATTCCCTTCTTGAGCATTAAAAACCCACTGGGTGACCTTGGGCAAATCACACTCTCAGCCTCAAATGGCAAACCCCTCTGAAGAAACGTGCCAAGAAAACTCTATGATAGATTGCCTTTAGGGTCACCATATGTCAAAATTGACTGTCTTGGAGGCACACAGCAGCAACAACAAGTAGAGCCCCTGAGAACAATGGGACACTGAAAAGCATGTTTATACAGGACTAAGGCTCTAGGAGGCACACTGAGTCTCACTGACACTTTTTAATCAAGATTGCATCCTGGGTTTTGTTGTTGTAAAACTTTTACAGACATACCCAAGTCAATGTATGTTTATGTGCCTTCAAGTTGCCTGATGACTTATCGCAACCTCATAAATTTCCTAGGGTTTTCCTAGGCAAGGAATATCCAGAGGTGGTTTTGCCAGTTCCACTGAAATATAACCTATAGCACCTGGCATTTGTTTGCAGTCTCTCATCCAAGTACTAACTGGAGCTCACCCAGCTAAGCTTCGACGATCAAAGAAGATCTGGTACCTTTAGGCTATTTAGGCCCTGTTATGGAGTTCCTTAATTTATGTCAGTTGTTCTGAGTCAGCACTTTCATATATGGAGTCATTCTCCCTAACAGGTCTTCCTCATTCATTGCGCCAGGTGGGAACAGATTCTTGCAATGCAAATGAAAGGACTTGGCAGTTATGCACACCTTTTGATTTGGACAGTGGGGATTAATTGGCTTAAACAGTTTAAACTATCACACTGAGTGCAACAGGCTCTGTTTACACAGGGGCAAACATTACCTATTAACAGGAAATGTAAACTGGCTGCAGCCCATTTTGGACTCCAGTGAAGTCATGAATTTGGAATTAAACCAATATTTAAGGTTATTGTATTGTCCAAATTTACCTAGGAGTAGGCCCTCTTGACTTCATTTGTGCTTCCAAGCAGACATGGCTAGAATTGCATTGTTAGTCACATTTACTTTGTTCAAACAGCTGGTATAAATCCCAGAACTTCAGCTTTCATTGAGTGGTGGACAGCCAAAAAAGAGAAATATTGCTGTTTTCTTCTTCTGTTTGAACAGAAAAAGATGATAGTACACCAAAAATTCCTTCAAAAACAAAACCAGGTCTAGTGCAGAATTTTCATTTTGCTGCAGGTGAATGTATCAGGTCAGCTCAGAGACAGCTTTCCTGTCCTACAGTCAGCTTCCAAAATGTTACATCCCATTTGAAGGATTGCTAGAGTACACTTTATAATGTGAAAGATTAACCTCAGGTTATGAGAGCTGCTACCCAAGAAAGTTGGGTATATTTAAAAATTAAAAGCATAGCTTAGCACTTAGGTCCTGTTTGCTTCGAAACAAGATTTAGGCACAGCTTACAGCTCTTCCACACTGCAGAAATAAAGCAGTTTTACACCAGTTTAACTGTCATGGTTCCATCCTGTGGAATCCTGATTTTCTAGTTTGGGGAGGCTGGTCTGCCAGAGAGGCCTGGTGCTTCACCAAACCTCACATGGATTCCATAAGATAGAGTCATGACAGTTAAAGTGGTGTCAAACTGCTGTATTTTTGCAGTGTGGATGCATTCTTAGTTGGTCATGATACCAGCACAGCCATTTTTTTCCATACAATCTCAAGGGGAGAATGTCAAAACATGAAGGGCACATACTTTACTGTTCTGCAATATTAGGTTTTGAAGTCTCTCTTAACTTCCATGAGGGAAAAAAAGTATGTATTCCTAAGTAACATACTACCTTGCTCTTTGTCCGTAAATAATTATTACAATTTTAAAAAATTGGACTGTATAGACCATTGGTAATGGTGGGATCCTACCGGGATGGAACTTTGTAATAGAAAATGTAAGAGAAATCACAACTTACCCAGGAAACTCTTTAGGACTCCAAAAATGGTGACTTTTAGATGGCCACTGCTGCATGTCATGATGAACAGAAAAGCAATGATATTAGAAGACATTGGATGTGGTTGCAAATGGATAAATCTTCAGTCCTGGTTGCCTTCAAATTATTTTTGATTTATGGCTACCCTGTTAAAGAGTTTTCTTGGCAAGTTTCTTCAGAGGGGGTTCGCCACTGCCATCCTCCGAGGCTGAGAATGTGGCTGGCCCAAGGCCACCTAGTAGGTTTCCATAGTTGAGCTGGGAGTTGAACAATAGTCTCCCAGGGGCTGTACAGACTAGCCAAAAGGTCTGGCATCAGGATGGAGTGGGAGCGTGGCTACCGCACGCTAGATGCCCTGACTTCTCCCCAAGGCAAGCATCATGCCACCTGTCCAACCAGATGGTGGGTGGCATCATGCCCCTTCTTCAGCATGCGCTGCGCCAAAGAATCATGAAAAAGCTGCCACTGTGGCGTCAAGAGAAGCTTTTCACTGCTTTAAGAAAGAGCGGCATTTTGCCGGCCCTTTTTGAGCTTGCAAATTGCTGGATCAGGCCCATGACGTGCAGTTGCCACAGGACCGATCTGGCATTCCCAGGGGCAGTGCGGAGCCACTCTATCAGGGTGGTCTGTTTTGCCCCCCAGTATCCTAGTCTAACGCTCAAACTGCTACTTTTTATTTAAAAATGAGTGTTGCTTTTTATGTAATTGTAGCAGGAAGTGCCCATCCTTTTAAGGAAGTCCTAGTTAATACTGAAGGTAGTGTCATTACCTGCAGGCTGAAGGCCAAGCATTGGCTGTTTACCTCACACAGACTGTAGTGCAGATACAGTAGCTGGTACTTGAAGACATAGTGCTTGAAGAGGAAAATGAAACCTAAAAACTGGTTTTGATTTGACAATTGGCCCCATGCTTCCCAGTTTTTCTCTAAACAATGAAACAGTTGAAGGATTCAAGGGATAACTGCATAATTTCATTTACATTTGATATCTATGTTATCATTGAGAGTGCAATTGAAAGAAAGTATTGTAAATTTGATAGCAATTTGCAAATCACCTTTAAGACAATGTAAACCATTGTAAAGGAATCAATATCAGTTCTTGAACTGGCATATTCAAGCAGATCCACAATCTGAAGCTACATTGCTGTAACTGGCTGGCAAGAGAAAATAACCTGACATTTTTCATGAGACACATCATGTGCCCTTTGGGTAACATCTTGACTATGCTGGCTGGAAGATTCTGGAGCATGTCATGTAGAAAAGTAACTTAGCCAGTATCTCATTTAGTCTTTGGACATGTTCCTACCATGTGTTCAGATGGCAAATAGTTAAATGTAAAACATATTGGTTTGCATTTTGCTCCATAACAAACTTGCTTTCAAATCTTCCCCATGGCCATTTTGACTCATGTCTTCCATGTGCTTTCCCCTCATAAAACAGCACAAGCCACCCTTATATTGAGACAATAAAAAGATTCCTAAGCACAGTTCAATGAATAACTCATCAAAGTACATTTTAACCACAGAGATACACAGTAGTTATAACGATATAAACCTTTGACACTGCTACAACAGTTTCTATTACAGAGGAAATATGTGTTCCACCAGAAACTCAGAAAACAAAACAAGACATATGTTATATTTTCATTTCTGTATCCTGCTTCACTCCCTTCCTGCTTATCTTTCAAGAGTTCATGGCCACACACATAAAGTCCTATTTTGATCTCACAACTCTAAAAAGTGAAGGATAACAAACCATTCATTGCTTAAAGCAGTAGTGAGCAATCGCTTGCTCAAGGAAGGGACAAGGAAAGGATGGTGCGTCCATACCTTCTAACATTTCACAGGTGAAAACCTAGATACATCTGGACATGCAACAGCAGTATGGTCAAGATGGCAAAAATACTAATAAGAAAGAACTCTCCTCTAGGAGAGACTGGGACAGTTTGTATTTGCCTGAGCCTACTTGAAAGGGCAAAATTTTGCTCCTCCTCTCTTCCCCCCTTCTGACTTAATTGAGTGTAAAATATTTTTGCCCTTTGAACTCCATTTGCAGCAATGAGAAGAATTTGCAGTAATAATCCAAGGACAAAGAACATACAGGTCTTGCAGAAGTAAGCCAAGAGCAAAGAGGGAAAGTGGGACAGGGACGTAGCCGGGGGGGGTGTCTTGGGGTCTGGGCTCCCCCTTCCATTAGAAAAATGAATGGTGCGTGCTGCTGCGCCGCTGCACCCAAGCCCCAATATAATGGTGGCACTTAGTCTGGACCCCTCCCCTTCCTAAAATCCTGGCTACATCCCTGAGTGGGAGCAGAAAAGAGAACTTGGGACATTTTAACAGCAAGTGGGAAAATGAGATAACAGAGTATTAATGGAGGATATCCCTACCAAATCAGAACAGTTGAGGGGAATGTGAGTTATGTCTTGGGACTGCTCTAGACCTCTGTTTCTTGCATTCAGCAGTGTGATGGAGCCAATAGCCTGGAAGACTTGTTTAAACCCAGTCATTCTGTGATCTGTGGCACTCTGTTGCATTCAGAGTTGCATTCTATTTGCCTTACACCATCCTTATATTGGATGTCACTGTTTGTTGCTGTTGTGTGCCTTCAAGTCATTTAGGGCTTATTGTGACCCTAAGGTGAACCTATCATGGGCAAGATTTGTTTGAAAGAGGTTTGTTATTGCTTTCCCCTGAAGCTGAGAGCATGTGACTTGTCCAAGGTCACCCAGTGGCTTTCCCAGGCAAGCTGAGAATTGAACCCTGGTCTCCAGAGTCATAGTCCAACACTCAAACCACTCTGCCACATTAGCTCCTTGGGATGCCACTATAGCAAAATGTAAAAATCACTGCTAAATGTTCATAGCAGACACCCTGTTCATCAGCTGCAATGCACATTTGCAACATGCACAAAATATGGGGGTGTTGAGACCACAACAATCAGCATGCCCCAAGAGAATGGCTGTTCCAAAAAAGTAATTTTTTCAAGATCTAATGGTGAGGATATATCCACAGGAAACAGGATGAGGATGAGGATGGTGGTGGTGTTATATAATAAGGAATTAGCGACACACAGAAGGCTAAAACCAATTGGTAGTGACAACCAGAACAGACTCATTGAAATGAGCTGCTAGTTAACTCTTATGCAAATAGTACCGAATCAATGGTTCTACTCTAGATGTGGCTGTCAATAGGATTCAAGGCATAGTCTGCAAGCATTTAGTGACAAAACAAGCCTCTTCTATAGAATCCAGTTTTTTGACTCATGACAAACCAGAAGTCATTAAGAAAATAGGTTTTCGAATGCTTTCTCTAGAAATAGCAAACCTCAGTTAGGTAATCTGCATTCCTTCTTATTACTGTAAGTTCTTTTTACCAAGCACACAATGCTGTAAGAGGACACTGTAGCTGTTATTATTGTTAAAGGCACAAAATGAATGACAGAGCCACATTATTTTACCCACTGAACACACAATTAAATGCTATCCTTCTCTCATGTTATGGTTTTAGGACACAGTCCTTGCCTTCATTAGAAAAAGGCCTGGGTGTGGCTCAGACACACATGGATTAGCCTGTTTTATGTTCTTAACATATGGAAATAGTTCAGTTACCAAGAATTCTGTCCAGACAGTTGGGAAGAAAAAGCAATGTAAGCCTTGGCCCAAAGAACAAGGGGAACCTGAGAACAGAAAGAGTTCAGTTAATATATTTTTCAACTTCATTTTTCCATTTCTCTTCCCCCTTCAACCCCTGCATTTCCCACATATGCCCATAAATGGAAGTTACCAAAATACCACATATAAACAGAATTTTCAGCCTGACTTGAACCAGGAAATGCCGAAGATTTCTTCGAAGAACCTGTTCTGCAACCACACAGAGACTGCAAGCTGAAGCCCACTTACTAGGGAGTAGGGACAGCTGCGTTAAGTGAGCCTTACTTCAGAATAAACAAATTTAGAACTGTCCTGAAAAGCTTTGGATATCTTCAAAGCTTTTGGAAGGTATGGAACAGAATGAAGAGTACATCTACGCAAAAGTAAAATCATATCAGTACAACTCTGAAACAGTGTATCAATATCAAATGAATCAAAAACAGTTGTTCTGATCCAGCTGCTATATAGACAGACCACTGACATACAAACAGATGCATGATTTGCAATCTATTCCAGCAGACTTCTGCATGCACATGAAGGATGTTGATGATGGTGCTGATTATTTTTCAATACACCCGGCATTATTTTCCAAAACAGGTACTCAAGAATATGCTGATTCTCTGCATTCTTCTTCTGTGCATACAGAGGAAAGCTGGTGCATCATTGTGACAGATCTCTTCCTTGAAGCAAATTAAAATTTTCAAAAACCCTGGATGAGTCAAAGTTATCCCAGAATTCATTCTAGACTGGGGGGGGGGGAGGAGAGGGCAGAGAGCATTCAAGAAGGAGGAATAAGAAGACTACTGTTGTTACATATAGAGAAGAATAAGTGCCTGCTAGCTCCAATTTCAAGGGCCAAACAAGAGAAAAAAAAACTTTATTGCTTTTCAAGATATGGAACTGAAAAGATTTGATCTGTGGGATACTGACTATAACAGTGTCAAGGAAGCTGGTAGCATGAGCTTTCATAGGAGTTTATCAGACAAGGGAAATTGGAAGTATAATCCAATGGCAATCTGAATGCAATCATGGAGTTTAATGTTATTGTGTGATAGACTACCACACACAATTTCAGGCAATGTGAAGTCAGTCCGAATGCAATCATCGAGTTTCACATTATTGCATGAGAGGTGATCACACGCAATTTCGGGCAATGGCAAGCTATTTTCAGGCAATGAGAAGTCAGTTTGAACACAATTCAAATTCACATAAATTAACTGAACTAGCGAATTCACGTGAATGCGTTCTGCCCCACTTTCTTTTCATTTGAAATTAAGAGAAATTCCTCACGTGTGAAAAACTCCATAGACTTCAGTCTAATTCCTGCATGCATCTGTGGAGGTATATAGATTGAAGCTCAGGCTACCAGTTTCTGTCAGTCTCAAAGGTGCTACAAGATCCTGTTGTATTTTGATTCCCCAGACTACCATGGCTATGGCTTTGAATTTTACTTTATTAGTGACAGTTTGTTTAGTTATCCATTGCATTTATATACTACCTTTTCCCAAGGGAGCTCAAATTCAGAGCACTTCATCATTTTATCCTCACAGCAATCCTATGAAGTAGGTCATGTTGTGAGAGAATGACTAGTCCTGTGAGTTGCATTACTCAAAAGCAGACCTGAACCATTATTTCCCAAGTTCCAGCCCAATACTCTAACCTAGGGCTGGGAATTGTGCACTGCATGCCTGTCTGGGAGTGGGCTCCTCTGCAGTTCTTGGATCCCTCAGACTCCCCAGTTTAAAAAATAAAGAAATAAACAGATGAAACTGCCTGAATGGAAGGAAGGCTTTCTCTCCATCTTTCCACCCTTGGAGGCTCATCTAGTGAGGACACAGGAGAAAGCTTTCTTGTGGCTACTGCTAGGCTACAGAACTCTCTCCCAAGAGAGTCTCATTTGGGCCACCCACTGCTGGCTTCTCACCAGTAGGCAAAGACCTCATTCAAACAGACCATCAGCCTTTAACTAGCTGGGGTAGAAGGAAGAGCATTGGGTTTGCTGTTTTTTTAAAAAAATGTATTTAATGTGTTTTGATTATTTTTAATTATTGTTTTGATTAGATTGATCAATGCTTTTTAAAACTTTGTATCACATACTGTTTTAGCTATTTTGTTTTAACTTACATAGTTGGCCATATATTGGGGGAAAGGTGGGATATACTATATCAGATAACAACAAAGTTAAAAAAAAACTTGGAAAACACATTTGACCCTCCCAAAAATGCCTACCAGGGGTTGGTTGTATATCTCAACTCTGTTTGTTGCCTTGTGCCTAGCCTAAAAG
>NC_056522.1:96598655-96609706 GCF_019175285.1 Sceloporus undulatus
AATAATAATAATAATAATAATAATAATAATAATAATAATAATAATAATAATAATAATTCCCAAAAGTGACTGGCAGTGACTAATATAGCATTTTCAGTCACTAAAAGTGGTTGGCACAGCACCCTGGAGCAACCACAGATGGTTCAGCTATGATGCAGACTTAAGTCGATAGACTCAGATTCAAATTGGACTCATGATGGCCCAACTTGGACATGGCTCATCAATAAATGATGCACAGAACTGACTCAACTTGAGACTTGCATATTTTTAGCGACTGACTTGCTGGTCTAATTTTATCCAGAAACAGCAAATGCATTAAAAAGTGGGCTTGAGGGGGGAGAGTTGAGGTCCACTCAGAATGTGTCCCTGCTGCACATTGGAGGAGTCTTCTGAAGTTTTTGAAAAGTTTTAGAAGGACCCTTCTGCCTCAAGCCCACTGCTTAACAGGCTTGCTGTTTCCCCTCCCAATATTTTTTTTTACCTAACTATGTGCACATCTTTATTTTCTGGTTATTGAGCTCCACACACATACATAGACACACATTTCTACCGTCGCCACCTCATTTTTTTTTCTATTAATGTTGACTTGAGACAAAACTAGAGATTTGACTTGAAAATATAAGAACTTAAATGCAAGAACTTAAGACTCAACTTAGAAATTGAAGTTAGAGACTTGAGACTTGACATGAGATTTTGGAATAAAGGATTTGAATACATGACATGCATTAAAAAATAAAAAAATGATCCTCTGGTCCTTGGTGTATTCCTCCCTGCTCTCAATACTACCCCCAAGCTGCCATTCCCCTGGCTAATTGCCTACCATCTTCACAGGTAGTTTTCAAAAGGAAGAGGGAAGGCAAGGATGAAGCTGCCACCAAGAGATATCCTTCCCATCTATCTTTTCAGCTCATGTCCCACTGACTGTCCCATGGTTTAGCTTCAGGCAAAATATGCAAAACATTAACCCAAAACTGGGTTAAGGTAGCCGAGCAGAAGGCAGATCTCAAAATTCAGGTCTAACTTCCAAATAATGCAGTATGATACTGTTTTAACTGCCATGGCTCAGTGCTATGAAATTCTGGGATTAGTAGTTTTGTGAGATATTTAGCCTTCTCTGTCAGAGTTTCATAGGTAATGATAAAAAATAATGGCCAATTAATGCATTTTAATAAGAAGTATGCTGCGAAGCTTCAAAAAAAAAAAGGCAAAACCTTTTAATCACAGTCTTTTCCACATGCAAAACACTTGTGTAGATGAAACGTATTTATTTATTTATTTATTTATTTATTTATTTATTTATTTGCCTTGTTTCCAAGACGCTTCACAGATAAAAAATCTAAAATCTCAATAAAATTCAAAACAATTTAAAACATCTACATCCAATATAAAATCACATAAAATATACAATAAATAACAGTGACTAGGAAGTAAATATGAGAGTCAGTGTGGCGTAGCGGTTTGAATGTTGGACTAAGACTCTGGAGACCTGGTTTTGATTCCCCACTCAGCCATGGAAACCAACTGGGTGACTTTGGGCAAGTCATATGCTCCCAGCCTCAAAGGAAGGAAATGGAAAATCCTTCTAAACAAATTTTGCCAAGAACCCCCATGACAGGGATCATATTAGGATTGCCATAGGTCAAAAATGACTTGTAAGCACACAACAACAGGAAGTAAATGTATATTGTACACATCATTCTACTATAACAAGGAGAACTATTAATAATGTTTAAAGCAATGTGTTTTTCTCCACAGACTTGAAAAGAAATTCTCCACATGAAATTCCCTCAAATAGGCTAGTTTCAAAAGCCAAGATTACTATATTTTCTTTTCTTGGATGAAACATTGGTCAACTGTATGATATCAGCACATCTGTCTGAGCTGAGAATGCATTTTCACACACAGCTGTAAATGCAAAACCAGCACCCTGCAGGATGAGGCAGGTATTTACCTCAAGTAATAGATGGAAGGGACGGGGAATGATAGGAAAGTGTTGGAAGACAGCTGCACCAGACCACCCAGTGTGTACTAAGCTAGTGTGGTGCTCTCAGATATGGAGAAGATCTCTCTCTTTGCCACCACTGACATCAGTTTCAGCTGCCAGTCCAGATGGCTTATCTACATGGGCTCTGCCTGAGTATGCACCTGCATGACTTTCTGTCCTTTGCTTCAGGTGGCAACATAGCTTGGGCCAACTAGCGATGGACAAATGTATCATTTTTGCACTCTCCCATTGCTGAAGTTTGCAGAGATTAATATATTCCATTTAAAGAACAGGCCAGACTACAGTTCTATGTCATCCCTGGGGCTAGCCCTGGGAGGAAGATTTGCATGCCCCTAAGATGGTTTATCAGTAAGAGCACCAATTGTCTAGTCAAAGGGCGAGAATTAAAGGAAGATATCCACAAAGGCCAGAAGTGTTTTTATTCTTTTTAACATATATAATTATGGGCCACAATTCTGTATCAGCCATGTAACTCCATAATCACCTTAGTTACATAGTTAAATAGTGTCTCCCAGCCCAACCCCCCTTCTGCACTTACCAGGCACTAGCTGCTGCAAACCATGAGGGTCTGTAACCTTGTCAATTGCATTGCATCACACTGGAACCCCCTTCCATGAGCAGTGCAAAAGCCAGAAGCGGGATAAAAATGCTGCATTAACCCCATTTATAAAACCATTTAAAAAACACCCTTTTGTACAAACCATTAATTGTCAAGAGCCTGGTTCAATAGGAAATTCTTTACCTGCTGGTGAAAAGAGAACAGAACTTTCCAGGGGAGGGAATGCCATAGAGTGGGATCAGTTACCAAGAAGTCCCTCTCACTAGATGCATTCAAAGATACATTCTCTGCTTTATTATTTTCAGTTCCTCCAGTTTTGCCACTGTTTCCTTCAACTGATGGTTCTTACTACAACCCCATTAATGTGGTTTTTTTTCTTTACTGAGGCTGCTGTAATGGCCATACTGCCTGGGGTAATGGGAACTGAATCCCAACTTATTTGGAAGGTACTAAAGTAGGAATAAGTAAACCAGGGTGTAGGAGTCAAAGGTGGGAAACCCACACTGAAATTCTAGTTTAGGCATTAAGCAGCTAGGCTAATTTATCACAGAGATACAGAAATGCTACTCAGTGCTCTTTTGAATGAAGAAAAATTAACAATACCATGGAATTATTACTTGAGAACTCCCAGGTAATGAGGTCTTAGTATGCACAATCGTGATGGGCCTAAATCCTATTGGTAATCCCAGCTAAATGGACCCATTGTATTAATCGGGCTGACAAAATGTTAGTTCACCATGAAACAATCAATTCAATGGGTTTACTCTGCCAATAGGATTCAAGCCCATGAAATATCAACTGTTTGCAGGGGTGTCTTTGTAGAACCTGGGAAGAGTGGTATGGAGTTCTCAGGAAGAGGGCACAGCTGGATGTATAGGATGCTGAAGAGGAGCATCTACGCTGCACCATTTTTTGGGGCAGGTCCCACTTACATTATCATTTGAATAATTAACTGAAAGTTCTCAAGGAAAGGGAAGGTAACCCATGCTGTAGTTCATATCATGCTGATAGCTGTACTGTTCCTAGGTCACAGACTGCCTGTTTATGCAAGTTGCTTTCTCTTGATACCCTTCAGAGGGACAAAACCAACTCTAGAGCTCATCACCAAAGATTCTGAATAACTAGGTCATACTGACCTCGTGTGGTAGAACCTGAGAATATTCACAAACCAATAGTGCATTGCTGCTACTTGACACCATAAGAAATTTCTCTTCTGGATCTGGTACGTGTGCATGTGTGTGCATGTATGTGTGTACAAGTGTGCATACCTTCAAATTAGAGTTCTCTGTCTCAAAATTCTAATTAACCCTTCCAAAAATCCAAAGCCCAGGATCCCAAATAATGCTTCCATGGCAGTTATAGTGGTATCAGATAAGTCTGAGGTGGGCAAAAGAATGTCCCAGATATGCAGGGTCTATTCTAACCTCCCCTCACACACACACACACACACACACACCCACATGCACACACACACTTCACAAGAAACCAAAAGGCCAGTGCCAGGGATATGTTTCTCCCTGTTCAGCTCAGCATCATGTGCTGTTTTGCATGCAAGAGTGTCACGGGGGGGGGGGGGGTGCAAGCTTACCAAGTGACATCTGTGACACCACTGCTCCCCAAATGTCTGCCTTTTGGTAGAAACCAGCTGTGGTGTTCACCTGAGTCCCTTTAAAATGCTGATGAAATGGTTTGATGCTTAGTGGGAGGACAAAGGACCCCAGGATTTTTTACTACATGGGATCACACTAACCCAAGTAATGCCACTGTTTGCATAACCACCTATTGCATTGTAGAAAGTGACAAGAGACAGCCCCACTAAGACATTGATTGAAGATGGTGAAAGGAAATTTAAATATGGAAATGAAAAGCAGGTGCTAATGAACTCTGCCTCCATGCTGCAATAGGGGTGCTGAATACAGATAACAATGTCTGCAGCAACACAGCTGGATTCAAAGTAACTGGGCATTATCTTCTTGTATGTATCCTCCTTGGTTATGGATACAGCAGTCAGGTAGATGGACCCAATAATATACTTTTTATTATTTTAATTTTAATTTATTATTTAGCTCTCTCAGATATGTAAGGACTGAAGGAAAACAGTAGTCTTTTTATTATTTAGTTAGGGCCTGGACAGACCAGCACTTTGTTAGGGCCTGGGGCCAAACTAGAGTTGCACAGGGGCTGAGCGTTTATATGCTCAGAAACCCTACCGCGTGCCCCAGGTGTCGTCTTGGCATGCATGCCATGATGATGTCGCTAAATGGCGCTGCGCATGAGGGTCGTCATAAGGGCGTACCACAGCCTTTATGGCACCTCTGTAGCACCGGGAAAAGTAGCTCTTCAGGGCTTCTTTTTCCAGTGGGTTGGGAGCATGGTGTGTGACTGCTGCGTTCCCAACCCAGTCCATTCAGGGATGGAATAGAGCCACTCCTGAACAGGCTGTTTGTACAGCCCCTCTGTTAGTTTATATGCTACGTTTCTCCCATAAGGGACCCAAAGCAGCAAACACACTAAATTATAACATTAAATGCATCTGAGGAAGTAGACTGAAGTCTACGAAAGCACATGGTGCCAATTTTTTCCCCTTCTGCTAGTCTTAAAGGTGTTACAAGATCTCGCTACGTATTGATTCTACAGACTAACATGGCTATATCTTTGAATTCTGCATTAATACAATACAACTTAAAAACATTCCAAAATACAAAAATTTAAAAAACATTATGTATAAATCATTTAAAAATATTAGTTTGAAATGATTATAAACATGTTAAAATCTACCCATTCCACTATCCCAACCAGATAAAAATTGAAGGCTTGTTCAAATTCAATGGTCTTGGCTTCCTGATGGAAGGAGAGAAGGGAGGGGGCAAACCGAGGCTCCCTTGGCAGACTCCACAGCTTGGGAGCAGCCACTGAGAAGCTCTGTCCTAGGTCCTCCCCAAATGTACCTGTAAAGGAAATGGAACTGAGAGAAAGGCCTCCCCGAAAGAGCCAAAAATTCAGAAAGGATCATATAGGAAGATATGGTCTTTCAGATACTCCAGACCTAAGCTGTATAGGGCCTTATATGTCATAACCAGCAATTTGAATTCTGCCCAATCAGAGACTGGAAGCCAATGAAGCTGTTTCAGCAACAGTTATATGCACCCGATAACCAGTCCTGGTCAGTATAGGAGAACTATAGCCCCAAAAGTGTCTGTTCTACTTTTGATAACATATGACACATTGAGTGTTCTTAAGCAATGATTTCTCCCCATAATACTTACATAATGCCTTTCACTTCCTCTGGATACTCATCCTAAATCTGAATGCAGATAGTCCATAACAGACAAAATTGTACAATCACTTTCACAGAAGAATTTACACAGGTGAAAGGCTCCAGCAAGTGTGGCGTAGAGGTTTGAGTGTTGGACTCCAACTCTGAAGACCAGGCTTTGATCCCCAGCTTGGCCATGAAACCCACTGGGTAAGCTTGGACAATTCACATACTCCCAGCCTCAAGGGGAGGAAATGGCAAAGCTCCTCTTAACAAATCTTGCCAAGGAAAACCAATGACAGGTTTGCTTTAGGGTCACCGTAAGTTAGAAGGGACTTGAAGGCATTGAGATACTATGCATTCAGAACAGTATTCATGACCACTGCACCAAAGTCTCATTCAAAACAGAAACAATGGGGGACAAGGCTCGTAGACATCAGGTGAGGGATCAACAAAAATCAGTGCTGTTTCCTCCTTGCGATGTTGAATATATGTGTGTGTCTCAGTGTTGGGTGGGGTTGGTATTGGTAACAGCTCAACAGAGCACTGAATTGACCAGTGTGTTAATACGGTCTTCCATTAAAATAATTTCACAACTGAAAGTAAACAAAACATATATTATACACGTTTCTAACCTATGAAAAATATAAGGGGTTTGTCTCTAATTAACTCCATCTCACTGAGTAAACCCCTGGCATCAGTGGAATGAGGCAGGATTCATTCAATAACCATTCAGACCAAATTTGGGAGGGCCATGGGCATTACAGTATGAAGACAGTAGACATCTGCTCAGACAAAGTTGAATTTCACCCAATGTATCTACACCTGCACCTATGGTTTCATTTCTCATTGTTTCACAGCCTGTAGGACCTTCTATATGTGTGTACATAGAAGATATAAAATAGAAAGAATGAAGTTTTGAATGAAACAGTATAATCCTCCTTCTTCTGCACAGACAGACAATGGCTGAGATCCTATATCATAGGCACAAAGGGTGTAACACTCCACACAGGCAGCTTCATACTTGCCCACTGTTGCAGCTAGCAAACCCCAGAGATGCAGTTATAGTGGTTTACTGCTGGAAGTCTTGGAAACAATTGTGCAGCCTCCATCATATCTGCAGTTCTGAAGCCATGGGAAAGAGAATGAGACCACCCTCTTGGATCTTTATAACCCTGATTTATGCACTCATTTGTTACCAACAGGATCCCGGCTATTAGCTTTCCCAGTCCCTATAGGACTCATGGTCTATTACAAATATTTAAGTGCTTTTTCAAAGGAGAACTAATTTTCTAGTAAAGAAACCTGGAAACCATACAAATGTAGAATTATCTCCAGATAAGGTGCATAATATACCAGCTGTTTGTTATATATCTCAGGGTCTACTGCATAGAGAAAACCAGCTATTATAGTAATACCTGTTATAGTTAAGATTAATTGGGGGACAGCAATAAATATTACAGCTTACTTTAAGATTTTGTTTGGTTCATTTGTTATTTGTTATTAACCAGTGCTGGTTCTGAAGAACTGCTTAGTGGTGGCTGGTGGCTTCCATGTCAGTGGAAGAAGGTTTAACAGCCTGGACAAAATTGAAATACAGAACAGATTCACCACCCCACTGAAACAGAAGCTTCAGACCACTAGTGTTTCTGCTGATGTGGTTGACATCCTGCTAGTGACATACACAGGCATATGTTGTGTGCTACACATGCAGACTGGCTCTTTTTTTAATGATGTGCAACATTTGTATCTACCTGACAGAGGTGCTCCTGTAGGATCATTCTGTATGTGAGTAGCACATTCAAGTACACAGAGTAACATGTAAATACACATTGCCTCTATACACTGTATTTGCACGTTACACAGTTACGTAAGAGGTTGTTCACCATGGTCATTGACCATTGATCCACATACACTGTGCTATGTTGGTATTTGATATAGGGCTTGCATCATGTAACTCTACCTGCAGATATTTACACTCCGCCAAAGCAATGTAGGATTGTAACACTGATTCCTGCTAGGAACCTGAGTGTCCAGATATCCAGCTTGAAGACAACTGCTGGAAGGTATTGAGGAATGTGTCCTAAAACAAAATAGAAGACTTCTCATTTCAGCACCTCAGAAATCTGCTGAGATTGTTTATACATACATTATATATTAAATGATATAATGTGTCAAATATAATAATGAAACAGACAATAAGTTACACTGAATTTATTAAACATCCAGTACAGAAAAACAACAAACAGAACATGGCTGTATTTTTATATAATATGTATATTATATCTCATTTTTGAAATAGAAATGCCACTTAGTGGATTAACTGAAAGTGAACCATTTCACTATGTAAAAAAATAAAAAATAAAAAAACAAAGGAAAAATTGTGTACATCAATGGAGTTGAAAAGTATGGCTGGTTTTTCTCTCCTGTGTGCATATGTTTGTGTAACATTGGCAGATTGGTTTTAGCAACGATATAAAACACTCCTATTGCATTCATGTGGATAGTAAAGCAGAAAGAAATTGCTCTTCTCTGCTATATTTGGTCCATAAATTGTCCCTGAGATATAAATGTGGCACAGATTCTTTCCTGCTTGCACTGTACTCAAGCATCCTCAGAAAATTTCAATATAGTCTCTTTTTGCCCAATCCAAAAACATACAAAAATTAAACTATAAGGCTTTGTCAAAAGTTGGCAAATATGTTTTCAACTGCAAAATATCAGCTACTGGCTGTTTTATATCATGGTAAAAACTAAGTCCAGTAAGAAGTTCTACATCTCGCACTCGGGCTGTATGAATCTTCATTCTCTCTTCAACCCACAAGGACTCAAGCTTGCTGGCCTGTACAGAAAGGGAAAAAAGAATGTAAAACATTGCTATGGAAGAACTTTGTTACTAGAATGATATACTCAGCAGTCTACAAGGATGCTAATAACTTGGAATGAAATCATATATTTTGAGGTGTAACTTCAAAGGTGAAGTGAAATCATATATTTTGAAGGTGAATAGAACAATAGCCCACTTAAGGTTTGGCACCTATGAAAGCTCCATGTTTGAAGAAGGGGAGGAGGCAAGCATGTCTGCTCTATCCCATTCCATCACTCTTTAAACATGGAGGGTAACTATACACAAGAGCAGCGTTTTCCAAACTCTGGTCTTCCAGGTGTTTTGGACTTCACCCTGAAGAAGCCTCAGCCATTTTGGCCAGGATTCTGAGAGCCCAAGTACAAAACTCCTGGGAGAGAGTATGGGAATCACTGCGATAGAGAGTGTCTCACCTACCTGTAATTTCAGCCTTGGACTGTGTTAGCTCTCAGTTAAATAAAATATAATCAAAATTCTATAGAAATGATCTGTATGTCACTAACAGACTTTGGGGGCCTGTTTTTACATTCATGAGGGCTAGAAAGTTGCACACTCAGATAATTATGAATTTTGGCATTTGTAGAAAAGAATGGTATGTGCTCAGTTGATTTGTATATACTTATGTACTTGTCCCTAAGTATGAAAAAGAAAGATTACTCACTGCACAGCTTTCACTGTTGTCTTTTCTGTGAGGAACAATATAAGACACAACATCAAGAGATCCTTCACACTGCAAAGGAGTTTGGGAAACATTTTTACAACTTGTCAATACAATGAAGTAGT
Source organism: Sceloporus undulatus (assembly GCF_019175285.1). Lineage (NCBI taxonomy): Eukaryota > Metazoa > Chordata > Lepidosauria > Squamata > Phrynosomatidae > Sceloporus > Sceloporus undulatus. The sequence continues at coordinate 96,608,125 of NC_056522.1, forward strand.
GAGTTGGAAGTGGGACTTCTGAATTATTTGAGAGTCTGGAATTGGGGGAAAAAACATCATTGTAGTTATTAGCTTCAAAAACTAACATATCATAATACTGAAGATAGAGAAATCGTTAACTGTCCTCAAATTGGCCTCGACTCATGGCAACTGACATAAAACAGGTGGACATGTTTGAGGATAAGAAGGTCATTTTCAGTTCCTCACATCCAGTACAGGCCACGTGGCCACAATTACATTCTGCTCAGTTCTGGCCAATTTCAGGGGTAATTTTTGATGTCTCAAGGTGAGTCTCCCAAAAGACTGATTCAGCAGCAAAACTGCACCACCACAGCTCAGGTTTTCCCCCCAAGTTTTTGGTGCAATTGCTGGGAATCAGGGTCCAAGTATGAAAGTGACACCCCAGAGGGCTATATGAATTTTATTCCTGACTTAAATAAGAGAACAATGAAATAGAAATACATTCATTCAACATAAGACATAGCTCTAAAAAGCTCATGGCTGGGGGGAGGGGGGAAGAATAAAAAGCAAGAGTAAAAAGATCCATTTTTAATAAATGTATGCCAATGTTGAGGTCCGATGTAGTACAAAGGTGAGATCATTTTATGGGGTGGGGAGAGGCTCACCTCCCTGTCACCACCAAATGGAAACCTGTAGCCCACAACATGGACAACACAGCCTCTCCTGAAGAGCACAGTGGCCTACAGAGAAACATTACATGAGGTGACCTGATGCTGAATCACTTTGACCAACCAAACAGTGGGGTAAACAGACTGTGGCTTGTGTGGAAAAGGCCTAAGGAGAAAAGGCACAAAACAGTTGAAGAAAAAGCACCACCTTTGGGTAGCTCTGGGGATATGAGGTGCAGATGACAGATGCCCCCAAATTGGCCAGAAGCTGTACCAAGGCCAGCTAACATAGCCCAAAGCCAGCTGCAAAAGGAGCGGGGAAAACCCGCTCCTTGCTGGCGGTCTGTTCCAGACTATGGCAGCGGGCAGCCTTGGGACTTTGCTGTCCAGTCATTGGGGTCCTGCTCTGATCATGGGTGATTGGAGCGGCCCCTCCAAGGTGCTGGTCTGTTTTACCCCGAAGCCAATGTTTTCAAATTCTGGTATAAGCTGATCTGTTCTACACTTCTCAGACTACAACATTAAACTTGTTTTATCATCAGTTTTTGTGCTCCCAAAATGTTCCTAAGCACTTCTTGGTCAGAAAGCTTATCAAATATATTTGAAAATGGATAGTTTGACAAAAGACACATTTATATTTATCTAAAAGTTTGTGTGGATTTTTAAAAGAAAAAATAGGACTTCATGTAGAAATGAAAAAGAATGGACTTAAGGTTGAACATGCTAGGAAATGACATGGGTCAGAAAAGAGGTTAGGAATGGGAGGATATCTCTAAGACAGAAATACTCATTTCTAATTGTAAGCCTCAAGCATTCTGCCAAGAATAAAACAAAGGAGTGTCAATTTCATAAATAACTAGAATACATTTCAGCTGATGTGTCATCTGAGAAATTAAGTTTGGGAAAGATTTTGCTTTGGTAATCAGTGTTATTAAATTAGCATATCATCATCA